>NC_135500.1:19095174-19400558 GCF_052857255.1 Amblyomma americanum
AGTTTTCAGATTTAGCTCATCTCAGTCTAAAACAGCTTGTTTCGTTGTATTTAGCACGAATACATGCTTTTCGCACAGTTATAAGAGAAAAAGTTTTGACACGTATCAGAGGAACACTTGTAAAACCAATGTGTTGTGATTTAGCTCGTTTCGGTCTAAAACAGCTTGTTTCGTTGTATTAAGCACGAATACATGCTTTTCGCGCAGTTATAAGAGAAAAAGTTTTGACGCGTATCAGAGGAACACTTGTAAAACCGATGTGTTGTGATTTAGCTCGTTTCGTCTAAAACAGCTTGTTTCGTTGGATTAGCACGAATACATGCTTTTCGCTCAGTTATAAGAGAAAAACTTTTGACGCGTATCAGAGGAACACTTGTAAAACCGATGTGTTGTGATTTAGCTCGTTTCGGTCTAAAACAGCTTGTTTCGTTCTATTAAGCAAGAATACATGCTTTTCGCGCAGTTATAAGAGAAAACGTTTTGACGCGTGTCACAGGGACACTTGTAAAACCGATGTGTTCAGATTTAGCTCGTTTCGGTCTAAAACAGCTTGTTTCGTTGTATTAAGCACGAATACATGCTTTTCGCGCAGTTATAGATGAAAAGGTTTTGACGCGTATTAGCGAGACTTGTAAAACCGATGTGTTGTGATTTAGCTCGTTTCGGTCTAAAACAGCTTGTTTCGTTGTATTAAGCACGAATACATGCTTTTCGCGCAGTTATAAGAGAAAAAGTTTTGACGCCTACCAGAGGAAAACTTGTAAAACCGATGTGTTGTGATTTAGCTCGTTTCGGTTTAAAACAGCTTGTTTCGTTGTATTAAGCAAGAATACATGCTTTTCGCGCTGTTATAAGAGAAAAAGTTTCGACGCGTGTCACAGGGACACTTGTAAAACCGATGTGTTCAGATTTAGCTCGTTTCGGTCTAAAACAGCTTGTTTCGTTGTGTTAAGCAAGAATACATGATTTTCGCGCTGTTATAAGAGAAAACGTTTTGACGCGTGTCACAGGGACACTTGTAAAACCGATGTGTTCAGATTTAGCTCGTTTCGGTCTAAAACAGCTTGTTTCGTTAGATTAAGCACGAATACATGCTTTTCGCTCAGTTATAGGAGAAAAAGTTTTGACGCGTATCACGTGGATACTTGTAAAACCGATGTGTTCAGATATAGCTCGTTTTGGTATAAAACAGCTTGTTTCGTTGTTTTAAGCACGAATACATGCTTTTCGCGCAGTTATAGAAGGAAAAGTTTTGACGCGTATTAGAGACTTGTAAAACCGATGTGTTGTGATTTAGCTCGTTTCGGTCTAAAACAACTTGTTTCGTTGTTTTAAGCACGAATACATGCTTTTCGCGCCGTTATAGAAGAAAAAGTTTTGACGCGTATTAGAGAGACTTTTAAAACCGATGTGTTGTGATTTAGCTCGTTTCTGTCTAAAACAGCTTGTTTCGTTGTATTAAGCACGAATACATGCTTTTTGCGCAGTTATAAGAGAAAACGTTTTGACGCGTATCACATGCACACTTGTAAAACCGATATGTTCAGATCTAGCTCGTTTTGGTCTAAAACAGCTTGTTTCGTTGTATTAAGCACGAATACATGCTTTTCGCGCAGTTATAAGAGAAAAAGTTTTGACGCGTATCAGAGGAAAACTTGTAAAACCGATGTGTTGTGATTTAGCTCGTTTCGGTCTAAAACAGCTTGTTTCGTTGTATTAAGCACGAATACATGCTTTTCGCGCAGTTATAAGAGAAAATGTTTTGACGCGTATCAGAGGAACACTCGTAAAACCAATGTGTTGTGATTTAGCTCGTTTCGGTCTAAAACAGTTGTTTCGTTGGATTAAGCACGAATACATGCTTTTCGTGCAGTTATAAGAGAAAAAGTTGACGCGTAACAGAGGAACACTTGTAAAATCGATGTGTTGTGATTTAGCTCGTTTCGTCTAAAACAGCTTGTTTCGTTGTATTAAGCAAGAATACATGCTTTTCGCGCAGTTATAAGAGAAAAAGTTTTGACGCGTGTCACAGGGACACTTGTAAAACCGATGTGTTCAGATTTACCTTGTTTCGATCTAAAACAGCTTGTTTCGTTGGATTAAGCAGGAATACATGCTTTTCGCGCAGTTATAAGAGAAAGAGTTTTGACGCGTGTCACAAGGACACTTGTAAAACCGATGTGTTCAGATTTAGCTCGTTTCGGTCTAAAACAGCTTGTTTCGTTGTATTAAGCACGAATACATGCTTTTCGCGCAGTTATAGAAGAAAAAGTATTAGAGGGACACTTGTAAAAGAGTTTTGATTTAGCTCATCTCAGTCTAAAACAGCTTGTTTCGTTGTATTAAGCACGAATACATGCTTTTCGCGCAGTTATAGAAGAAAAAGTTTTGACGCGTATTATAGAGACTTTTAAAACCGATGTGTTGTGATTTAGCTCGTTTCTGTCTAAAACAGCTTGTTTCGTTGTATTAAGCACGAATACATGCTTTTTGCGCAGTTATAAGAGAAAACGTTTTGACGCGTATCACATGCACACTTGTAAAACCGATATGATCAGATCTAGCTTGTTTTGGTCTAAAACAGCTTGTTTCGTTGTATTAAGCACGAATACATGCTTTTCGCGCAGTTATAAGAGAAAAAGTTTTGACGCGTATCAGAGGAAAACTTGTAAAACCGATGTGTTGTGATTTAGCTCGTTTCGGTCTAAAACAGCTTGTTTCGTTGTATTAAGCACGAATACATGCTTTTCGCGCAGTTATAAGAGAAAAAGTTTTGACGCGTATCAGAGGAACACTCGTAAAACCAATGTGTTGTGATTTAGCTCGTTTCGGTCTAAAACAGCTTGTTTCGTTGGATTAATCACGAATACATGCTTTTCGCGCAGTTATAAGAAAAAAAGTTTTGACGCGTGTCACAAGAACACTTGTAAAACCGATGTGTTCAGATTTAGCTCGTTTCGGTCTAACACAGCTTGTTTCGTTGTATTAAGCACGAATACATGCTTTTCGCGCAGTTATAGAAGAAAAAGTTTCGACGCGTATCAGAGGAACACTTGTAAAACCGATGTGTTGTGATTTAGCTCGTTTCGGTCTAAAACAGCTTGTTTCGTTGTATTAAGCACGAATACATGCTTTTCGCGCAGTTATAGAAGAAAATGTATTAGAGGGACACTTGTAAAAGAGTGTAAAGATTTAGCTCATCTCAGTCTAAAACAGCTTGTTTCGTTGTATTAAGCACGAATACATGCTTTTCGCGCAGTTATAAGAGAAAAAGTTTTGACGCGTATCAGAGGAACACTTGTAAAACCGATGTGTTGTGATTTAGCTCGTTTCGGTCTAAAACAACTTGTTTCGTTGTATTAAGCACGAATACATGCTTTTCGCGCAGTTATAAGAGAAAAAGTTTTGACGCGTATCAGAGGAACACTTGTAAAACCGATGTGTTGTGATTTAGCTCGTTTCGTCTAAAACAGCTTGTTTCGTTGGATTAAGCACGAATACATGCTTTTCGCTCAGTTATAAGAGAAAAAGTTTTGACGCGTATCATAGGAACACATGTAAAACCGATGTGTTGTGATTTAGCTCGTTTCGGTCTAAAACAGCTTGTTTCGTTGTTTTAAGCAAGAATACATGCTTTTCTCGCAGTTATAAGAGAAAAAGTTTTGACGCGTGTCACAGGGACACTTGTAAAACCGATGTGTTCAGATTTACCTCGTTTCGGTCTAAAACAGCTTGTTTCGTTGTATTAAGCACGAATACATGCTTTTCGCGCAGTTATAGAAGAAAAAGTATTAGAGGGACACTTGTAAAAGAGTTTTCAGATTTAGCTCATCTCAGTCTAAAACAGCTTGTTTCGTTGTATTAAGCACGAATACATGCTTTTCGCACAGTTATAAGAGAAAAAGTTTTGACGCGTATTAGAGAGACTTGTAAAACCAATGTGTTGTGATTTAGCTCGTTTCGGTCTAAAACAGCTTGTTTCGTTGTATTAAGCACGAATACATGCTTTTCGCGCAGTTATAAGAGAAAAAGTTTTGACGCGTATCAGAGGAACACTTGTAAAACCGATGTGTTGTGATTTAGCTCGTTTCGTCTAAAACAGCTTGTTTCGTTGGATTATTACGAATACATGCTTTTCGCTCAGTTATAAGAGAAAAACTTTTGACGCGTATCAGAGGAACACTTGTAAAACCGATGTGTTGTGATTTAGCTCGTTTCGGTCTAAAACAGCTTGTTTCGTTGTAATAAGCAAGAATATATGCTTTTCGCGCAGTTATAAGAGAAAAAGTTTTGACGCGTGTCACAGGGACACTTGTAAAAACCGATGTGTTCAGATTTACCTCGTTTCGGTCTAAAACAGCTTGTATCGTTGGATTAAGCAGGAATACGTGCTTTTCGCGCAGTTATAAGAGAAAAAAGTTTTGACGCGTATCACATGGGCACTTGTAAAACCGATATGTTCAGATTTAGCTCGTTTCGGTCTAAAACAGCTTGTTTCGTTGTATTAAGCACGAATACATGCTTTTCGCGCAGTTATAAGAGAAAAAGTTTTCACGCGTATCATCTGGATACTTGTAAAACCGGTGTTGTGATTTAGCTCGTTTCGGTCTAAAACAGCTTGTTTTGTTGTTTTAAGCACGAATACATGCTTTTCGCGCAGTTATAGATGAAAAGGTTTTGACGCGTATTAGCGAGACTTGTAAAACCGATGTGTTGTGATTTAGCTCGTTTCGGTCTAAAACAGCTTGTTTCGTTGTATTAAGCACGAATACATGCTTTTCGCGCAGTTATAAGAGAAAAAGTTTTGACGCCTATCAGAGGAAAACTTGTAAAACCGATGTGTTGTGATTTAGCTCGTTTCGGTCTAAAACAGCTTGTTTCGTTGTATTAAGCACGAATACATGCTTTTCGCGCAGTTATAAGAGAAAAAGTTTTGACGCGTATCAGAGGAACACTCGTAAAACCAATGTGTTGTGATTTAGCTCGTTTCGGTCTAAAACAGCTTGTTTCGTTGGATTAAGCACGAATACATGCTTTTCGTGCAGTTATAAGAGAAAAAGTTGACGCGTATCAGAGGAACACTTGTAAAATCGATGTGTTGTGATTTAGCTCGTTTCGTCTAAAACAGCTTGTTTCGTTGTATTAAGCAAGAATACATGCTTTTCGCGCAGTTATAAGAGAAAAAGTTTTGACGCGTGTCACAGGGACACTTGTAAAACCGATGTGTTCAGATTTAGCTCGTTTCGGTCTAAAACAGCTTGTTTCGTTGTGTTAAGCAAGAATGCATGATTTTCGCGCTGTTATAAGAGAAAAAGTTTTGACGCGTGTCACAGGGACACTTGTAAAACCGATGTGTTCAGATTTAGCTCGTTTCGGTCTAAAACAGCTTGTTTCGTTAGATTAAGCACGAATACATGCTTTTCGCGCAGTTATAGGTGAAAAAGTTTTGACGCGTATCACGTGGATACTTGTAAAACCGATGTGTTCAGATATAGCTCGTTTTGGTATAAAACAGCTTGTTTCGTTGTTTTAAGCAAGAATACATGCTTTTCGCGCAGTTATAGAAGGAAAAGTTTTGACGCGTATTAGAGACTTGTAAAACCGATGTGTTGTGATTTAGCTCGTTTCGGTCTAAAACAGCTTGTTTCGTTGTTTTAAGCACGAATACATGCTTTTCGCGCAGTTATAGAAGAAAAAGTTTTGACGCGTATTAGAGAGACTTTTAAAACCGATGTGTTGTGATTTAGCTCGTTTCTGTCTAAAACAGCTTGTTTCGTTGTATTAAGCACGAATACATGCTTTTTGCGCAGTTATAAGAGAAAACGTTTTGACGCGTATCAGAGGAAAACTTGTAAAACCAATGTGTTGTGATTTAGCTCGTTTCGGTCTAAAACAGCTTGTTTCGTTGGATTAAGCACGAATACATGCTTTTCGTGCAGTTATAAGAGAAAAAGTTGACGCGTATCAGAGGAACACTTGTAAAATCGATGTGTTGTGATTTAGCTCGTTTCGTCTAAAACAGCTTGTTTCGTTGTATTAAGCAAGAATACATGCTTTTCGCGCAGTTATAAGAGAAAAAGTTTTGACGCGTGTCACAGGGACACTTGTAAAACCGATGTGTTCAGATTTAGCTCGTTTCGCTCTAAAACAGCTTGTTTCGTTGTGTTAAGCAAGAATGCATGATTTTCGCGCTGTTATAAGAGAAAAAGTTTTGACGCGTGTCACAGGGACACTTGTAAAACCGATGTGTTCAGATTTAGCTCGTTTCGGTCTAAAACAGCTTGTTTCGTTAGATTAAGCACGAATACATGCTTTTCGCGCAGTTATAGGTGAAAAAGTTTTGACGCGTATCACGTGGATACTTGTAAAACCGATGTGTTCAGATATAGCTCGTTTTGGTATAAAACAGCTTGTTTCGTTGTTTTAAGCAAGAATACATGCTTTTCGCGCAGTTATAGAAGGAAAAGTTTTGACGCGTATTAGAGACTTGTAAAACCGATGTGTTGTGATTTAGCTCGTTTTTGTCTAAAACAGCTTGTTTCGTTGTATTAAGCACGAATACATGCTTTTCGCGCAGTTATAGAAGAAAAAGTTTTGACGCGTATTAGAGAGACTTTTAAAACCGATGTGTTGTGATTTAGCTCGTTTCTGTCTAAAACAGCTTGTTTCGTTGTATTAAGCACGAATACATGCTTTTTGCGCAGTTATAAGAGAAAACGTTTTGACGCGTATCACATGCACACTTGTAAAACCGATATGTTCAGATCTAGCTCATTTTGGTCTAAAACAGCTTGTTTCGTTGTATTAAGCACGAATACATGCTTTTCGCGCAGTTATAAGAGAAAACGTTTTGACGCGTATCAGAGGAAAACTTGTAAAACCGATGTGTTGTGATTTAGCTCGTTTCGGTCTAAAACAGCTTGTTTCGTTGTAATAAGCACGAATACATGCTTTTCGCGCAGTTATAAGAGAAAAAGTTTTGAAGCGTATCAGAGGAACACTCGTAAAACCAATGTGTTGTGATTTAGCTCGTTTCGGTCTAAAACAGCTTGTTTCGTTAGATTAAGCACGAATACATGCTTTTCGTGCAGTTATAAGAGAAAAAGTTGACGCGTATCAGAGGAACACTTGTAAAATCGATGTGTTGTGATTTAGCTCGTTTCGTCTAAAACAGCTTGTTTCGTTGTATTAAGCAAGAATACATGCTTTTCGCGCAGTTATAAAAGAAAAAGTTTTGACGCGTGTTACAGGGACACTTGTAAAACCGATGTGTTCAGATTTACCTTGTTTCGGTCTAAAACAGCTTGTTTCGTTGGATTAAGCAGGAATACATGCTTTTCGCGCAGTTATAGGAGAAAAAGTTTTGACGCGTGTCACAAGGACACTTGTAAAACCGATGTGTTCAGATTTAGCTCGTTTCGGTCTAAAACAGCTTGTTTCGTTGTATTAGGCACGAATACATGCTTTTCGCGCAGTTATAGAAGAAAAAGTATTAGAGGGACACTTGTAAAAGAGTTTTCAGATTTAGCTCATCTCAGTCTAAAACAACTTGTTTCGTTGTATTAAGCACGAATACATGCTTTCCGCGCAGTTATAAGAGAAAAAGTTTTGACGCGTATCAGAGGAACACTTGTAAAACCGATGTGTTGTGATTTAGCTTGTTTCGGTCTAAAACAGCTTGTTTAGTTGTATTAAGCACGAATACGTGCTTTTCGCGCAGTTATAAGAGAAAAAGTTTTGACGCGTATCAGAGGAATACTTGTAAAACCGATGTGTTGTGATTTAGCTCGTTTCGTCTAAAACAGCTTGTTTCGTTGTATTAAGCACGAATACATGCTTTTCGTGCAGTTATAAGAGAAAAAGTTGCCGCGTATCAGAGGAACACTTGTAAAATCGATGTGTTGTGATTTAGCTCGTTTCGTCTAAAACAGCTTGTTTCGTTGTATTAAGCAAGAATACATGCTTTTCGCGCAGTTATAAGAGAAAAAGTTTTGACGCGTGTCACAGGGACACTTGTAAAACCGATGTGTTCAGATTTACCTCGTTTCGGTCTAAAACATCTTGTGTCGTTGGATTAAGCAGGAATACATGCTTTTCGCGCAGTTATAAGAGAAAAAAGTGTTGACGCGTATTACATGGGCACTTGTAAAACCGATGTGTTCAGATTTAGCTCGTTTCGGTCTAAAACAGCTTGTTTCGTTGTACAAAGCACGAATACATGCTTTTCGCGCAGTTATAAGAGAAAAAGTTGACGCGTATCACGTGGATACTTGTAAAACCGATGTGTTCAGATTTAGCTCGTTTCGGCCTAAAACCGCTTGTTTCGTTAGATTAAGCACGAATACATGCTTTTCGCGCAGTTATAGGAGAAAAAGTTTTCACGCGTATCACGTGGATACTTGTAAAACCGATGTGTTCAGATATAGCTCGTTTTGGTATAAAACAGCTTGTTTCGTTGTTTTAAGCACGAATACATGCTTTTCGCGCAGTTATAGAAGGAAAAGTTTTGACGCGTATTAGAGACTTGTAAAACCGATGTGTTGTGATTTAGCTCGTTTCGGTCTAAAACAGCTTGTTTCGTTGTTTTAAGCACGAATACATGCTTTTCGCGCAGTTATAGAAGAAAAAGTTTTGACGCGTATTAGAGAGACTTTTAAAACCGATGTGTTGTGACTTAGCTAGTTTCTGTCTAAAACAGCTTGTTTCGTTGTATTAAGCACGAATACATGCTTTTTGCGCAGTTATAAGAGAAAAAGTTTTGACGCGTATCAGAGGAACACTTGTAAAACCGATGTTTGTGATTTAGCTCGTTTCGGTCTAAAACAGCTTGTTTCGTTGTATTAAGCACGAATACATGCTTTTCGCGCAGTTATAAGAGAAAAAGTTTTGACGCGTATCAGAGGAACACTTGTAAAACCGATGTGTTGTGATTTAGCTCGTTTCGTCTAAAACAGCTTGTTTCGTTGGATTAAGCACGAATACATGCTTTTCGCTCAGTTATAAGAGAAAAAGTTTTGACGCGTATCAGAGGAACACTTGTAAAACCGATGTGTTGTGATTTAGCTCGTTTCGGTCTAAAACAGCTTGTTTCGTTGTATTAAGCAAGAATACATGCTTTTCGCGCAGTTATAAGAGAAAAAGTTTTGACGCGTGTCACAGGGACACTTGTAAAACCGATGTGTTCAGATTTACCTCGTTTCGGTCTAAAACAGCTTGTTTCGTTGTATTAAGCACGAATACATGCTTTTCGCGCAGTTATAGAAGAAAAAGTATTAGAGGGACACTTGTAAAAGAGTTTTCAGATTTAGCTCATCTCAGTCTAAAACAGCTTGTTTCGTTGTATTTAGCACGAATACATGCTTTTCGCACAGTTATAAGAGAAAAAGTTTTGACGCGTATCAGAGGAACACTTGTAAAACCAATGTGTTGTGATTTAGCTCGTTTCGGTCTAAAACAGCTTGTTTCGTTGTATTAAGCACGAATACATGCTTTTCGCGCAGTTATAAGAGAAAAAGTTTTGACGCGTATCAGAGGAACACTTGTAAAACCGATGTGTTGTGATTTAGCTCGTTTCGTCTAAAACAGCTTGTTTCGTTGGATTAAGCACGAATACATGCTTTTCGCTCAGTTATAAGAGAAAAAGTTTTGACGCGTATCAGAGGAACACTTGTAAAACCGATGTGTTGTGATTTAGCTCGTTTCGGTCTAAAACAGCTTGTTTCGTTGTATTAAGCAAGAATACATGCTTTTCGCGCAGTTATAAGAGAAAAAGTTTTGACGCGTGTCACAGGGACACTTGTAAAACCGATGTGTTCAGATTTACCTCGTTTCGGTCTGAAACAGCTGGTTTCGTTGTATTAAGCACGAATACATGCTTTTCGCGCAGTTATAGAAGAAAAAGTATTAGAGGGACACTTGTAAAAGAGTTTTCAGATTTAGCTCATCTCAGTCTAAAACAGCTTGTTTCGTTGTATTTAGCACGAATACATGCTTTTCGCACAGTTATAAGAGAAAAAGTTTTGACGCGTATCAGAGGAACACTTGTAAAACCAATGTGTTGTGATTTAGCTCGTTTCGGTCTAAAACAGCTTGTTTCGTTGTATTAAGCACGAATACATGCTTTTCGCGCAGTTATAAGAGAAAAACTTTTGACGCGTACCAGAGGAACACTTGTAAAACCGATGTGTTGTGATTTAGCTCGTTTCGGTCTAAAACAGCTTGTTTCGTTCTATTAAGCAAGAATACATGCTTTTCGCGCAGTTATAAGAGAAAAAGTTTTGACGCGTGTCACAGGGACACTTGTAAAACCGATGTGTTCAGATTTACCTCGTTTCGGTCTAAAACAGCTTGTTTCGTTGTATTAAGCAAGAATACATGCTTTTCACGCAGTTATGAGAGAAAAAGTTTTGACGCGTGTCACAGGGACACTTGTAAAACCGATGTGTTCAGATTTAGCTCGTTTCGGTCTAAAACAGCTTGTTTCGTTGTATTAAGCACGAATACATGCTTTTCGTGCAGTTATAAGAGAAAAAGTTGACGCGTATCAGAGGAACACTTGTAAAATCAATGTGTTGTGATTTAGCTCGTTTCGTCTAAAACAGCTTGTTTCGTTGTATTAAGCAAGAATACATGCTTTTCGCGCAGTTATAAGAGAAAAAGTTTTGACGCGTGTCACAGGGACACTTGTAAAACCGATGTGTTCAGATTTAGCTCGTTTCGGTCTAAAACAGCTTGTTTCGTTGTGTTAAGCAAGAATGCATGATTTTCGCGCTGTTATAAGAGAAAAAGTTTTGACGCGTGTCACAGGGACACTTGTAAAACCGATGTGTTCAGATTTAGCTCGTTTCGGTCTAAAACAGCTTGTTTCGTTAGATTAAGCACGAATACATGCTTTTCGCGCAGTTATAGGTGAAAAAGTTTTGACGCGTATCACGTGGATACTTGTAAAACCGATGTGTTCAGATATAGCTCGTTTTGGTATAAAACAGCTTGTTTCGTTGTTTTAAGCAAGAATACATGCTTTTCGCGCAGTTATAGAAGGAAAAGTTTTGACGCGTATTAGAGGAACACTCGTAAAACCAATGTGTTGTGATTTAGCTCGTTTCGGTCTAAAACAGTTGTTTCGTTGGATTAAGCACGAATACATGCTTTTCGTGCAGTTATAAGAGAAAAAGTTGACGCGTAACAGAGGAACACTTGTAAAATCGATGTGTTGTGATTTAGCTCGTTTCGTCTAAAACAGCTTGTTTCGTTGTATTAAGCAAGAATACATGCTTTTCGCGCAGTTATAAGAGAAAAAGTTTTGACGCGTGTCACAGGGACACTTGTAAAACCGATGTGTTCAGATTTACCTTGTTTCGATCTAAAACAGCTTGTTTCGTTGGATTAAGCAGGAATACATGCTTTTCGCGCAGTTATAAGAGAAAGAGTTTTGACGCGTGTCACAAGGACACTTGTAAAACCGATGTGTTCAGATTTAGCTCGTTTCGGTCTAAAACAGCTTGTTTCGTTGTATTAAGCACGAATACATGCTTTTCGCGCAGTTATAGAAGAAAAAGTATTAGAGGGACACTTGTAAAAGAGTTTTGATTTAGCTCATCTCAGTCTAAAACAGCTTGTTTCGTTGTATTAAGCACGAATACATGCTTTTCGCGCAGTTATAGAAGAAAAAGTTTTGACGCGTATTATAGAGACTTTTAAAACCGATGTGTTGTGATTTAGCTCGTTTCTGTCTAAAACAGCTTGTTTCGTTGTATTAAGCACGAATACATGCTTTTTGCGCAGTTATAAGAGAAAACGTTTTGACGCGTATCACATGCACACTTGTAAAACCGATATGATCAGATCTAGCTTGTTTTGGTCTAAAACAGCTTGTTTCGTTGTATTAAGAACGAATACATGCTTTTCGCGCAGTTATAAGAGAAAAAGTTTTGACGCGTATCAGAGGAAAACTTGTAAAACCGATGTGTTGTGATTTAGCTCGTTTCGGTCTAAAACAGCTTGTTTCGTTGTATTAAGCACGAATACATGCTTTTCGCGCAGTTATAAGAGAAAAAGTTTTGACGCGTATCAGAGGAACACTCGTAAAACCAATGTGTTGTGATTTAGCTCGTTTCGGTCTAAAACAGCTTGTTTCGTTGGATTAATCACGAATACATGCTTTTCGCGCAGTTATAAGAAAAAAAGTTTTGACGCGTGTCACAAGAACACTTGTAAAACCGATGTGTTCAGATTTAGCTCGTTTCGGTCTAACACAGCTTGTTTCGTTGTATTAAGCACGAATACATGCTTTTCGCGCAGTTATAGAAGAAAAAGTTTCGACGCGTATCAGAGGAACACTTGTAAAACCGATGTGTTGTGATTTAGCTCGTTTCGGTCTAAAACAGCTTGTTTCGTTGTATTAAGCACGAATACATGCTTTTCGCGCAGTTATAGAAGAAAATGTATTAGAGGGACACTTGTAAAAGAGTGCAAAGATTTAGCTCATCTCAGTCTAAAACAGCTTGTTTCGTTGTATTAAGCACGAATACATGCTTTTCGCGCAGTTATAAGAGAAAAAGTTTTGACGCGTATCAGAGGAACACTTGTAAAACCGATGTGTTGTGATTTAGCTCGTTTCGGTCTAAAACAACTTGTTTCGTTGTATTAAGCACGAATACATGCTTTTCGCGCAGTTATAAGAGAAAAAGTTTTGACGCGTATCAGAGGAACACTTGTAAAACCGATGTGTTGTGATTTAGCTCGTTTCGTCTAAAACAGCTTGTTTCGTTGGATTAAGCACGAATACATGCTTTTCGCTCAGTTATAAGAGAAAAAGTTTTGACGCGTATCATAGGAACACATGTAAAACCGATGTGTTGTGATTTAGCTCGTTTCGGTCTAAAACAGCTTGTTTCGTTGTTTTAAGCAAGAATACATGCTTTTCTCGCAGTTATAAGAGAAAAAGTTTTGACGCGTGTCACAGGGACACTTGTAAAACCGATGTGTTCAGATTTACCTCGTTTCGGTCTAAAACAGCTTGTTTCGTTGTATTAAGCACGAATACATGCTTTTCGCGCAGTTATAGAAGAAAAAGTATTAGAGGGACACTTGTAAAAGAGTTTTCAGATTTAGCTCATCTCAGTCTAAAACAGCTTGTTTCGTTGTATTAAGCACGAATACATGCTTTTCGCACAGTTATAAGAGAAAAAGTTTTGACGCGTATTAGAGAGACTTGTAAAACCAATGTGTTGTGATTTAGCTCGTTTCGGTCTAAAACAGCTTGTTTCGTTGTATTAAGCACGAATACATGCTTTTCGCGCAGTTATAAGAGAAAAAGTTTTGACGCGTATCAGAGGAACACTTGTAAAACCGATGTGTTGTGATTTAGCTCGTTTCGTCTAAAACAGCTTGTTTCGTTGGATTATCACGAATACATGCTTTTCGCTCAGTTATAAGAGAAAAACTTTTGACGCGTATCAGAGGAACACTTGTAAAACCGATGTGTTGTGATTTAGCTCGTTTCGGTCTAAAACAGCTTGTTTCGTTGTAATAAGCAAGAATATATGCTTTTCGCGCAGTTATAAGAGAAAAAGTTTTGACGCGTGTCATAGGGACACTTGTAAAAACCGATGTGTTCAGATTTACCTCGTTTCGGTCTAAAACAGCTTGTATCGTTGGATTAAGCAGGAATACGTGCTTTTCGCGCAGTTATAAGAGAAAAAAGTTTTGACGCGTATCACATGGGCACTTGTAAAACCGATATGTTCAGATTTAGCTCGTTTCGGTCTAAAACAGCTTGTTTCGTTGTATTAAGCACGAATACATGCTTTTCGCGCAGTTATAAGAGAAAAAGTTTTCACGCGTATCATCTGGATACTTGTAAAACCGGTGTTGTGATTTAGCTCGTTTCGGTCTAAAACAGCTTGTTTTGTTGTTTTAAGCACGAATACATGCTTTTCGCGCAGTTATAGATGAAAAGGTTTTGACGCGTATTAGCGAGACTTGTAAAACCGATGTGTTGTGATTTAGCTCGTTTCGGTCTAAAACAGCTTGTTTCGTTGTATTAAGCACGAATACATGCTTTTCGCGCAGTTATAAGAGAAAAAGTTTTGACGCCTATCAGAGGAAAACTTGTAAAACCGATGTGTTGTGATTTAGCTCGTTTCGGTCTAAAACAGCTTGTTTCGTTGTATTAAGCACGAATACATGCTTTTCGCGCAGTTATAAGAGAAAAAGTTTTGACGCGTATCAGAGGAACACTCGTAAAACCAATGTGTTGTGATTTAGCTCGTTTCGGTCTAAAACAGCTTGTTTCGTTGGATTAAGCACGAATACATGCTTTTCGTGCAGTTATAAGAGAAAAAGTTGACGCGTATCAGAGGAACACTTGTAAAATCGATGTGTTGTGATTTAGCTCGTTTCGTCTAAAACAGCTTGTTTCGTTGTATTAAGCAAGAATACATGCTTTTCGCGCAGTTATAAGAGAAAAAGTTTTGACGCGTGTCACAGGGACACTTGTAAAACCGATGTGTTCAGATTTAGCTCGTTTCGGTCTAAAACAGCTTGTTTCGTTGTGTTAAGCAAGAATGCATGATTTTCGCGCTGTTATAAGAGAAAAAGTTTTGACGCGTGTCACAGGGACACTTGTAAAACCGATGTGTTCAGATTTAGCTCGTTTCGGCCTAAAACCGCTTGTTTCGTTAGATTAAGCACGAATACATGCTTTTCGCGCAGTTATAGGAGAAAAAGTTTTCACGCGTATCACGTGGATACTTGTAAAACCGATGTGTTCAGATATAGCTCGTTTTGGTATAAAACAGCTTGTTTCGTTGTTTTAAGCACGAATACATGCTTTTCGCGCAGTTATAGAAGGAAAAGTTTTGACGCGTATTAGAGACTTGTAAAACCGATGTGTTGTGATTTAGCTCGTTTCGGTCTAAAACAGCTTGTTTCGTTGTTTTAAGCACGAATACATGCTTTTCGCGCAGTTATAGAAGAAAAAGTTTTGACGCGTATTAGAGAGACTTTTAAAACCGATGTGTTGTGACTTAGCTAGTTTCTGTCTAAAACAGCTTGTTTCGTTGTATTAAGCACGAATACATGCTTTTTGCGCAGTTATAAGAGAAAAAGTTTTGACGCGTATCAGAGGAACACTTGTAAAACCGATGTTTGTGATTTAGCTCGTTTCGGTCTAAAACAGCTTGTTTCGTTGTATTAAGCACGAATACATGCTTTTCGCGCAGTTATAAGAGAAAAAGTTTTGACGCGTATCAGAGGAACACTTGTAAAACCGATGTGTTGTGATTTAGCTCGTTTCGTCTAAAACAGCTTGTTTCGTTGGATTAAGCACGAATACATGCTTTTCGCTCAGTTATAAGAGAAAAAGTTTTGACGCGTATCAGAGGAACACTTGTAAAACCGATGTGTTGTGATTTAGCTCGTTTCGGTCTAAAACAGCTTGTTTCGTTGTATTAAGCAAGAATACATGCTTTTCGCGCAGTTATAAGAGAAAAAGTTTTGACGCGTGTCACAGGGACACTTGTAAAACCGATGTGTTCAGATTTACCTCGTTTCGGTCTAAAACAGCTTGTTTCGTTGTATTAAGCACGAATACATGCTTTTCGCGCAGTTATAGAAGAAAAAGTATTAGAGGGACACTTGTAAAAGAGTTTTCAGATTTAGCTCATCTCAGTCTAAAACAGCTTGTTTCGTTGTATTTAGCACGAATACATGCTTTTCGCACAGTTATAAGAGAAAAAGTTTTGACGCGTATCAGAGGAACACTTGTAAAACCAATGTGTTGTGATTTAGCTCGTTTCGGTCTAAAACAGCTTGTTTCGTTGTATTAAGCACGAATACATGCTTTTCGCGCAGTTATAAGAGAAAAAGTTTTGACGCGTATCAGAGGAACACTTGTAAAACCGATGTGTTGTGATTTAGCTCGTTTCGTCTAAAACAGCTTGTTTCGTTGGATTAAGCACGAATACATGCTTTTCGCTCAGTTATAAGAGAAAAAGTTTTGACGCGTATCAGAGGAACACTTGTAAAACCGATGTGTTGTGATTTAGCTCGTTTCGGTCTAAAACAGCTTGTTTCGTTGTATTAAGCAAGAATACATGCTTTTCGCGCAGTTATAAGAGAAAAAGTTTTGACGCGTGTCACAGGGACACTTGTAAAACCGATGTGTTCAGATTTACCTCGTTTCGGTCTGAAACAGCTTGTTTCGTTGTATTAAGCACGAATATATGCTTTTCGCGCAGTTATAGAAGAAAAAGTATTAGAGGGACACTTGTAAAAGAGTTTTCAGATTTAGCTCATCTCAGTCTAAAACAGCTTGTTTCGTTGTATTTAGCACGAATACATGCTTTTCGCACAGTTATAAGAGAAAAAGTTTTGACGCGTATCAGAGGAACACTTGTAAAACCAATGTGTTGTGATTTAGCTCGTTTCGGTCTAAAACAGCTTGTTTCGTTGTATTAAGCACGAATACATGCTTTTCGCGCAGTTATAAGAGAAAAACTTTTGACGCGTACCAGAGGAACACTTGTAAAACCGATGTGTTGTGATTTAGCTCGTTTCGGTCTAAAACAGCTTGTTTCGTTCTATTAAGCAAGAATACATGCTTTTCGCGCAGTTATAAGAGAAAAAGTTTTGACGCGTGTCACAGGGACACTTGTAAAACCGATGTGTTCAGATTTACCTCGTTTCGGTCTAAAACAGCTTGTTTCGTTGTATTAAGCAAGAATACATGCTTTTCACGCAGTTATGAGAGAAAAAGTTTTGACGCGTGTCACAGGGACAGTTGTAAAACCGATGTGTTCAGATTTAGCTCGTTTCGGTCTAAAACAGCTTGTTTCGTTGTATTAAGCACGAATACATGCTTTTCGTGCAGTTATAAGAGAAAAAGTTGACGCGTATCAGAGGAACACTTGTAAAATCAATGTGTTGTGATTTAGCTCGTTTCGTCTAAAACAGCTTGTTTCGTTGTATTAAGCAAGAATACATGCTTTTCGCGCAGTTATAAGAGAAAAAGTTTTGACGCGTGTCACAGGGACACTTGTAAAACCGATGTGTTCAGATTTAGCTCGTTTCGGTCTAAAACAGCTTGTTTCGTTGTGTTAAGCAAGAATGCATGATTTTCGCGCTGTTATAAGAGAAAAAGTTTTGACGCGTGTCACAGGGACACTTGTAAAACCGATGTGTTCAGATTTAGCTCGTTTCGGTCTAAAACAGCTTGTTTCGTTAGATTAAGCACGAATACATGCTTTTCGCGCAGTTATAGGTGAAAAAGTTTTGACGCGTATCACGTGGATACTTGTAAAACCGATGTGTTCAGATATAGCTCGTTTTGGTATAAAACAGCTTGTTTCGTTGTTTTAAGCAAGAATACATGCTTTTCGCGCAGTTATAGAAGGAAAAGTTTTGACGCGTATTAGAGGAACACTCGTAAAACCAATGTGTTGTGATTTAGCTCGTTTCGGTCTAAAACAGTTGTTTCGTTGGATTAAGCACGAATACATGCTTTTCGTGCAGTTATAAGAGAAAAAGTTGACGCGTAACAGAGGAACACTTGTAAAATCGATGTGTTGTGATTTAGCTCGTTTCGTCTAAAACAGCTTGTTTCGTTGTATTAAGCAAGAATACATGCTTTTCGCGCAGTTATAAGAGAAAAAGTTTTGACGCGTGTCACAGGGACACTTGTAAAACCGATGTGTTCAGATTTACCTTGTTTCGATCTAAAACAGCTTGTTTCGTTGGATTAAGCAGGAATACATGCTTTTCGCGCAGTTATAAGAGAAAGAGTTTTGACGCGTGTCACAAGGACACTTGTAAAACCGATGTGTTCAGATTTAGCTCGTTTCGGTCTAAAACAGCTTGTTTCGTTGTATTAAGCACGAATACATGCTTTTCGCGCAGTTATAGAAGAAAAAGTATTAGAGGGACACTTGTAAAAGAGTTTTGATTTAGCTCATCTCAGTCTAAAACAGCTTGTTTCGTTGTATTAAGCACGAATACATGCTTTTCGCGCAGTTATAGAAGAAAAAGTTTTGACGCGTATTATAGAGACTTTTAAAACCGATGTGTTGTGATTTAGCTCGTTTCTGTCTAAAACAGCTTGTTTCGTTGTATTAAGCACGAATACATGCTTTTTGCGCAGTTATAAGAGAAAACGTTTTGACGCGTATCACATGCACACTTGTAAAACCGATATGATCAGATCTAGCTTGTTTTGGTCTAAAACAGCTTGTTTCGTTGTATTAAGAACGAATACATGCTTTTCGCGCAGTTATAAGAGAAAAAGTTTTGACGCGTATCAGAGGAAAACTTGTAAAACCGATGTGTTGTGATTTAGCTCGTTTCGGTCTAAAACAGCTTGTTTCGTTGTATTAAGCACGAATACATGCTTTTCGCGCAGTTATAAGAGAAAAAGTTTTGACGCGTATCAGAGGAACACTCGTAAAACCAATGTGTTGTGATTTAGCTCGTTTCGGTCTAAAACAGCTTGTTTCGTTGGATTAATCACGAATACATGCTTTTCGCGCAGTTATAAGAAAAAAAGTTTTGACGCGTGTCACAAGAACACTTGTAAAACCGATGTGTTCAGATTTAGCTCGTTTCGGTCTAACACAGCTTGTTTCGTTGTATTAAGCACGAATACATGCTTTTCGCGCAGTTATAGAAGAAAAAGTTTCGACGCGTATCAGAGGAACACTTGTAAAACCGATGTGTTGTGATTTAGCTCGTTTCGGTCTAAAACAGCTTGTTTCGTTGTATTAAGCACGAATACATGCTTTTCGCGCAGTTATAGAAGAAAATGTATTAGAGGGACACTTGTAAAAGAGTGTAAAGATTTAGCTCATCTCAGTCTAAAACAGCTTGTTTCGTTGTATTAAGCACGAATACATGCTTTTCGCGCAGTTATAAGAGAAAAAGTTTTGACGCGTATCAGAGGAACACTTGTAAAACCGATGTGTTGTGATTTAGCTCGTTTCGGTCTAAAACAACTTGTTTCGTTGTATTAAGCACGAATACATGCTTTTCGCGCAGTTATAAGAGAAAAAGTTTTGACGCGTATCAGAGGAACACTTGTAAAACCGATGTGTTGTGATTTAGCTCGTTTCGTCTAAAACAGCTTGTTTCGTTGGATTAAGCACGAATACATGCTTTTCGCTCAGTTATAAGAGAAAAAGTTTTGACGCGTATCATAGGAACACATGTAAAACCGATGTGTTGTGATTTAGCTCGTTTCGGTCTAAAACAGCTTGTTTCGTTGTTTTAAGCAAGAATACATGCTTTTCTCGCAGTTATAAGAGAAAAAGTTTTGACGCGTGTCACAGGGACACTTGTAAAACCGATGTGTTCAGATTTACCTCGTTTCGGTCTAAAACAGCTTGTTTCGTTGTATTAAGCACGAATACATGCTTTTCGCGCAGTTATAGAAGAAAAAGTATTAGAGGGACACTTGTAAAAGAGTTTTCAGATTTAGCTCATCTCAGTCTAAAACAGCTTGTTTCGTTGTATTAAGCACGAATACATGCTTTTCGCACAGTTATAAGAGAAAAAGTTTTGACGCGTATTAGAGAGACTTGTAAAACCAATGTGTTGTGATTTAGCTCGTTTCGGTCTAAAACAGCTTGTTTCGTTGTATTAAGCACGAATACATGCTTTTCGCGCAGTTATAAGAGAAAAAGTTTTGACGCGTATCAGAGGAACACTTGTAAAACCGATGTGTTGTGATTTAGCTCGTTTCGTCTAAAACAGCTTGTTTCGTTGGATTATCACGAATACATGCTTTTCGCTCAGTTATAAGAGAAAAACTTTTGACGCGTATCAGAGGAACACTTGTAAAACCGATGTGTTGTGATTTAGCTCGTTTCGGTCTAAAACAGCTTGTTTCGTTGTAATAAGCAAGAATATATGCTTTTCGCGCAGTTATAAGAGAAAAAGTTTTGACGCGTGTCATAGGGACACTTGTAAAAACCGATGTGTTCAGATTTACCTCGTTTCGGTCTAAAACAGCTTGTATCGTTGGATTAAGCAGGAATACGTGCTTTTCGCGCAGTTATAAGAGAAAAAAGTTTTGACGCGTATCACATGGGCACTTGTAAAACCGATATGTTCAGATTTAGCTCGTTTCGGTCTAAAACAGCTTGTTTCGTTTTATTAAGCACGAATACATGCTTTTCGCGCAGTTATAAGAGAAAAAGTTTTCACGCGTATCATCTGGATACTTGTAAAACCGGTGTTGTGATTTAGCTCGTTTCGGTCTAAAACAGCTTGTTTTGTTGTTTTAAGCACGAATACATGCTTTTCGCGCAGTTATAGATGAAAAGGTTTTGACGCGTATTAGCGAGACTTGTAAAACCGATGTGTTGTGATTTAGCTCGTTTCGGTCTAAAACAGCTTGTTTCGTTGTATTAAGCACGAATACATGCTTTTCGCGCAGTTATAAGAGAAAAAGTTTTGACGCCTATCAGAGGAAAACTTGTAAAACCGATGTGTTGTGATTTAGCTCGTTTCGGTCTAAAACAGCTTGTTTCGTTGTATTAAGCACGAATACATGCTTTTCGCGCAGTTATAAGAGAAAAAGTTTTGACGCGTATCAGAGGAACACTCGTAAAACCAATGTGTTGTGATTTAGCTCGTTTCGGTCTAAAACAGCTTGTTTCGTTGAATTAAGCACGAATACATGCTTTTCGTGCAGTTATAAGAGAAAAAGTTGACGCGTATCAGAGGAACACTTGTAAAATCGATGTGTTGTGATTTAGCTCGTTTCGTCTAAAACAGCTTGTTTCGTTGTATTAAGCAAGAATACATGCTTTTCGCGCAGTTATAAGAGAAAAAGTTTTGACGCGTGTCACAGGGACACTTGTAAAACCGATGTGTTCAGATTTAGCTCGTTTCGGTCTAAAACAGCTTGTTTCGTTGTGTTAAGCAAGAATGCATGATTTTCGCGCTGTTATAAGAGAAAAAGTTTTGACGCGTGTCACAGGGACACTTGTAAAACCGATGTGTTCAGATTTAGCTCGTTTCGGTCTAAAACAGCTTGTTTCGTTAGATTAAGCACGAATACATGCTTTTCGCGCAGTTATAGGTGAAAAAGTTTTGACGCGTATCACGTGGATACTTGTAAAACCGATGTGTTCAGATATAGCTCGTTTTGGTATAAAACAGCTTCTTTCGTTGTTTTAAGCACGAATACATGCTTTTCGCGCAGTTATAGAAGGAAAAGTTTTGACGCGTATTAGAGACTTGTAAAACCGATGTGTTGTGATTTAGCTCGTTTCGGTCTAAAACAGCTTGTTTCGTTGTTTTAAGCACGAATACATGCATTTCGCGCAGTTATAGAAGAAAAAGTTTTGACGCGTATTAGAGAGACTTTTAAAACCGATGTGTTGTGATTTAGCTCGTTTCTGTCTAAAACAGCTTGTTTCGTTGTATTAAGCACGAATACATGCTTTTTGCGCAGTTATAAGAGAAAACGTTTTGACGCGTATCACATGCACACTTGTAAAACCGATATGTTCAGATCTAGCTCGTTTTGGTCTAAAACAGCTTGTTTCGTTGTATTAAGCACGAATACATGCTTTTCGCGCAGTTATAAGAGAAAAAGTTTTGACGCGTATCAGAGGAAAACTTGTAAAACCGATGTGTTGTGATTTAGCTCGTTTCGGTCTAAAACAGCTTGTTTCGTTGTATTAAGCACGAATACATGCTTTTCGCGCAGTTATAAGAGAAAAAGTTTTGACGCGTATCAGAGGAACACTCGTAAAACCAATGTGTTGTGATTTAGCTCGTTTCGGTCTAAAACAGCTTGTTTCGTTGGATTAAGCACGAATACATGCTTTTCGTGCAGTTATAAGAGAAAAAGTTGACGCGTAACAGAGGAACACTTGTAAAATCGATGTGTTGTGATTTAGCTCGTTTCGTCTAAAACAGCTTGTTTCGTTGTATTAAGCAAGAATACATGCTTTTCGCGCAGTTATAGGAGAAAAAGTTTTGACGCGTGTCACAGGGACACTTGTAAAACCGATGTGTTCAGATTTACCTTGTTTCGATCTAAAACAGCTTGTTTCGTTGGATTAAGCAGGAATACATGCTTTTCGCGCAGTTATAAGAGAAAGAGTTTTGACGGGTGTCACAAGGACACTTGTAAAACCGATGTGTTCAGATTTAGCTCGTTTCGGTCTAAAACAGCTTGTTTCGTTGTGTTAAGCAAGAATACATGATTTTCGCTCTGTTATAAAAGAAAAAGTTTTGACGCGTATCAGAGGAAAACTTGTAAAACCGATGTGTTGTGATTTAGCTCGTTTCGGTCTAAAACAGCTTGTTTTGTTGTTTTAAGCACGAATACATGCTTTTCGCGCAGTTATAGGAGAAAACGTTTTGACGCGTATCACATGGATACTTGTAAAACCGATGTGTTCAGATATAGCTCGTTTTGGTATAAAACAGCTTGTTTCGTTGTTTTAAGCACGAATACATGCTTTTCGCGCAGTTATAGAAGGAAAAGTTTTGACGCGTATTAGAGACTTGTAAAACCGATGTGTTGTGATTTAGCTCGTTTCGGTCTAAAACAGCTTGTTTCGTTGTTTTAAGCACGAATACATGCTTTTCGCGCAGTTATAAGAGAAAAAGTTTTGACGCTTGTCACAAGGACACTTGTAAAACCGATGTGTTCAGATTTAGCTCTTTTCGGTCTAACACAGCTTGTTTCGTTGTATTAAGCACGAATACATGCTTTTCGCGCATTTATAAGAGAAAAAGTTTTGACGCGTATCACGTGGATACTTGTAAAACCGAAATGTTCAGATATAGCTCGTTTCGGTCTAAAACAGCTTGTTTCGTTGTATTAAGCACGAATACATGCTTTTCGCGCAGTTATAAGAGAAAGCGTTTTGACGCGTATCACGTGGATACTTGTAAAACCGGTGTTGTGATTTAGCTCGTTTCGGTCTAAAAAAGCTTGTTTTGTAATTTTAAGCACGAATACATGCTTTTCGCGCTGTTATAAGAGAAAAAGTTTTGACGCGTGTCACAGGGACACTTGTAAACCCGATGTGTTCAGATTTAGCCCGTTTCGGTCTAAAACAGCTTGTTTCGTTGTGTTAAGCAAGAATACATGATTTTCGCGCTGTTATAAGAGAAAAAGTTTTGACGCGTGTCACAGGGACACTTGTAAAACCGATGTGTTCAGATTTAGCTCGTTTCGTTCTAAAACAGCTTGTTTCGTTAGATTAAGCACGAATACATGCTTTTCGCGCAGTTATAGGAGAAAAAGTTTTGACGCGTATCACGTGGATACTTGTAAAACCGATGTGTTCAGATATAGCTCGTTTTGGTATAAAACAGCTTGTTTCGTTGTTTTAAGCACGAATACATGCTTTTCGCGCCGTTATAGAAGGAAAAGTTTTGACGCGTATTAGAGACTTGTAAAACCGATGTGTTGTGATTTAGCTCGTTTCGGTCTAAAACAGCTTGTTTCGTTGTTTTAAGCACGAATACATGCTTTTCGCGCAGTTATAGAAGAAAAAGCTTTGACGCGTATTAGAGAGACTTTTAAAACCGATGTGTTGTCACTTAGCCCGTTTCTGTCTAAAACAGCTTGTTTCGTTGTATTAAGCACGAATACATGCTTTTTGCGCAGTTATAAGAGAAAACGTTTTGACGCGTATCACATGCGCACTTGTAAAACCGATATGTTCAGATCTAGCTTGTTTTGGTCTAAAACAGCTTGTTTCGTTGTATTAAGCACGAATACATGCTTTTCGCGCAGTTATAAGAGAAAAAGTTTTGACGCGTATCAGAGGAACACTCGTAAAACCAATGTGTTGTGATTTAGCTCGTTTCGGTCTAAAACAGCTTGTTTCGTTGGATTAATCACAAATACATGCTTTTCGCGCAGTTATAAGAAAAAAAGTTTTGACGCGTGTCACAAGAACACTTGTAAAACCGATGTGTTCAGATTTAGCTCGTTTTGGTCTAACACAGCTTGTTTCGTTGTATTAAGCACGAATACATGCTTTTCGCGCAGTTAGAGAAGAAAAAGTTTCGACGCGTATCAGAGGAACACTTGTAAAACCGATGTGTTGTGATTTAGCTCGTTTCGGTCTAAAACAGCTTGTTTCGTTGTATTAAGCACGAATACAGGCTTTTCGCGCAGTTATAGAAGAAAATGTATTAGAGGGACACTTGTAAAAGAGTTTAAAGATTTAGCTCATCTCAGTCTAAAACAGCTTGTTTCGTTGTATTAAGCACGAATACATGCTTTTCGCGCAGTTATAAGAGAAAAAGTTTTGACGCGTATCAGAGGAGCACTTGTAAAACCGATGTGTTGTGATTTAGCTCGTTTCGGTCTAAAACAGCTTGTTTCGTTGTATTAAGCACGAATACATGCTTTTCGCGCAGTTATAAGAGAAAAAGTTTTGACGCGTATCAGAGGAACACTTGTAAAACCGATGTGTTGTGATTTAGCTCGTTTCGTCTAAAACAGCTTGTTTCGTTGGATTAAGCACGAATACATGCTTTTCGCTCAGTTATAAGAGAAAAAGTTTTGACGCGTATCAGAGGAACACTTGTAAAACCGATGTGTTGTGATTTAGCTCGTTTCGGTCTAAAACAGCTTGTTTCGTTCTATTAAGCAAGAATACATGCTTTTCGCGCAGTTATAAGAGAAAAAGTTCTGACGCGTGTCACAGGGACACTTGTAAAACCGATGTGTTCAGATTTACCTCGTTTCGGTCTAAAACAGCTTGTTTCGTTGTATTAAGCACGAATACATGCTTTTCGCGCAGTTATAGAAGAAAAAGTATTAGAGGGACACTTGTAAAAGAGTTTTCAGATTTAGCTCATCTCAGTCTAAAACAGCTTGTTTCGTTGTATTTAGCACGAATACATGCTTTTCGCACAGTTATAAGAGAAAAAGTTTTGACGCGTATCAGAGGAACACTTGTAAAACCAATGTGTTGTGATTTAGCTCGTTTCGGTCTAAAACAGCTTGTTTCGTTGTATTAAGCACGAATACATGCTTTTCGCGCAGTTATAAGAGAAAAAGTTTTGACGCGTATCAGAGGAACACTTGTAAAACCGATGTGTTGTGATTTAGCTCGTTTCGTCTAAAACAGCTTGTTTCGTTGGATTAGCACGAATACATGCTTTTCGCTCAGTTATAAGAGAAAAACTTTTGACGCGTATCAGAGGAACACTTGTAAAACCGATGTGTTGTGATTTAGCTCGTTTCGGTCTAAAACAGCTTGTTTCGTTCTATTAAGCAAGAATACATGCTTTTCGCGCAGTTATAAGAGAAAAAGTTTTGACGCGTGTCACAGGGACACTTGTAAAACCGATGTGTTCAGATTTACCTCGTTTCGGTCTAAAACAGCTTGTTTCGTTGTATTAAGCAAGAATACATGCTTTTCACGCAGTTATGAGAGAAAACGTTTTGACGCGTGTCACAGGGACACTTGTAAAACCGATGTGTTCAGATTTAGCTCGTTTCGGTCTAAAACAGCTTGTTTCGTTGTATTAAGCACGAATACATGCTTTTCGCGCAGTTATAAGAGAAAAAGTTTTGACGCGTATCATCTGAATACTTGTACAACCGGTGTTGTGATTTAGCTCGTTTCGGTCTAAAACAGCTTGTTTTGTTGTTTTAAGCACGAATACATGCTTTTCGCGCAGTTATAGATGAAAAGGTTTTGACGCGTATTAGCGAGACTTGTAAAACCGATGTGTTGTGATTTAGCTCGTTTCGGTCTAAAACAGCTTGTTTCGTTGTATTAAGCACGAATACATGCTTTTCGCGCAGTTATAAGAGAAAAAGTTTTGACGCCTACCAGAGGAAAACTTGTAAAACCGATGTGTTGTGATTTAGCTCGTTTCGGTCTAAAACAGCTTGTTTCGTTGTATTAAGCAAGAATACATGCTTTTCGCGCTGTTATAAGAGAAAAAGTTTCGACGCGTGTCACAGGGACACTTGTAAAACCGATGTGTTCAGATTTAGCTCGTTTCGGTCTAAAACAGCTTGTTTCGTTAGATTAAGCACGAATACATGCTTTTCGCGCAGTTATAGGAGAAAAAGTTTTGACGCGTATCACGTGAATACTTGTAAAACCGATGTGTTCAGATATAGCTCGTTTTGGTATAAAACAGCTTGTTTCGTTGTTTTAAGCACGAATACATGCTTTTCGCGCAGTTATAGAAGGAAAAGTTTTGACGCGTATTAGAGACTTGTAAAACCGATGTGTTGTGATTTAGCTCGTTTCGGTCTAAAACAGCTTGTTTCGTTGTTTTAAGCACGAATACATGCATTTCGCGCAGTTATAGAAGAAAAAGTTTTGACGCGTATTAGAGAGACTTTTAAAACCGATGTGTTGTGATTTAGCTCGTTTCTGTCTAAAACAGCTTGTTTCGTTGTATTAAGCACGAATACATGCTTTTTGCGCAGTTATAAGAGAAAACGTTTTGACGCGTATCACATGCACACTTGTAAAACCGATATGTTCAGATCTAGCTCGTTTTGGTCTAAAACAGCTTGTTTCGTTGTATTAAGCACGAATACATGCTTTTCGCGCAGTTATAAGAGAAAAAGTTTTGACGCGTATCAGAGGAAAACTTGTAAAACCGATGTGTTGTGATTTAGCTCGTTTCGGTCTAAAACAGCTTGTTTCGTTGTATTAAGCACGAATACATGCTTTTCGCGCAGTTATAAGAGAAAAAGTTTTGACGCGTATCAGAGGAACACTCGTAAAACCAATGTGTTGTGATTTAGCTCGTTTCGGTCTAAAACAGCTTGTTTCGTTGGATTAAGCACGAATACATGCTTTTCGTGCAGTTATAAGAGAAAAAGTTGACGCGTAACAAAGGAACACTTGTAAAATCGATGTGTTGTGATTTAGCTCGTTTCGTCTAAAACAGCTTGTTTCGTTGTATTAAGCAAGAATACATGCTTTTCGCGCAGTTATAGGAGAAAAAGTTTTGACGCGTGTCACAGGGACACTTGTAAAACCGATGTGTTCAGATTTACCTTGTTTCGATCTAAAACAGCTTGTTTCGTTGGATTAAGCAGGAATACATGCTTTTCGCGCAGTTATAAGAGAAAGAGTTTTGACGGGTGTCACAAGGACACTTGTAAAACCGATGTGTTCAGATTTAGCTCGTTTCGGTCTAAAACAGCTTGTTTCGTTGTAATAAGCACGAATACATGCTTTTCGCGCAGTTATAGAAGAAAAAGTATTAGAGGGACACTTGTAAAAGAGTTTTCAGATTTAGCTCATCTCAGTCTAAAACAGCTTGTTTCGTTGTATTAAGCACGAATACATGCTTTTCGCGCAGTTATAGAAGAAAAAGTTTTGACGCGTATTATAGAGACTTTTAAAACCGATGTGTTGTGATTTAGCTCGTTTCTGTCTAAAACAGCTTGTTTCGTTGTATTAAGCACGAATACATGCTTTTTGCGCAGTTATAAGAGAAAACGTTTTGACGCGTATCACATGCACACTTGTAAAACCGATATGATCAGATCTAGCTTGTTTTGGTCTAAAACAGCTTGTTTCGTTGTATTAAGCACGAATACATGCTTTTCGCGCAGTTATAAGAGAAAAAGTTTTGACGCGTATCAGAGGAAAACTTGTAAAACCGATGTGTTGTGATTTAGCTCGTTTCGGTCTAAAACAGCTTGTTTCGTTGTATTAAGCACGAATACATGCTTTTCGCGCAGTTGTAAGAGAAAAAGTTTTGACGCGTATCAGAGGAACACTCGTAAAACCAATGTGTTGTGATTTAGCTCGTTTCGGTCTAAAACAGCTTGTTTCGTTGGATTAATCACGAATACATGCTTTTCGCGCAGTTATAAGAAAAAAAGTTTTGACGCGTGTCACAAGAACACTTGTAAAACCGATGTGTTCAGATTTAGCTCGTTTCGGTCTAACACAGCTTGTTTCGTTGTATTAAGCACGAATACATGCTTTTCGCGCAGTTATAGAAGAAAAAGTTTCGACGCGTATCAGAGGAACACTTGTAAAACCGATGTGTTGTGATTTAGCTCGTTTCGGTCTAAAACAGCTTGTTTCGTTGTATTAAGCACGAATACATGCTTTTCGCGCAGTTATAGAAGAAAATGTATTAGAGGGACACTTGTAAAAGAGTGTAAAGATTTAGCTCATCTCAGTCTAAAACAGCTTGTTTCGTTGTATTAAGCACGAATACATGCTTTTCGCGCAGTTATAAGAGAAAAAGTTTTGACGCGTATCAGAGGAACACTTGTAAAACCGATGTGTTGTGATTTAGCTCGTTTCGGTCTAAAACAGCTTGTTTCGTTGTATTAAGCACGAATACATGCTTTTCGCGCAGTTATAAGAGAAAAAGTTTTGACGCGTATCAGAGGAACACTTGTAAAACCGATGTGTTGTGATTTAGCTCGTTTCGTCTAAAACAGCTTGTTTCGTTGGATTAAGCACGAATACATGCTTTTCGCTCAGTTATAAGAGAAAAAGTTTTGACGCGTATCAGAGGAACACATGTAAAACCGATGTGTTGTGATTTAGCTCGTTTCGGTCTAAAACAGCTTGTTTCGTTGTATTAAGCAAGAATACATGCTTTTCTCGCAGTTATAAGAGAAAAAGTTTTGACGCGTGTCACAGGGACACTTGTAAAACCGATGTGTTCAGATTTACCTCGTTTCGGTCTAAACCAGCTTGTTTCGTTGTATTAAGCACGAATACATGCTTTTCGCGCAGTTATAGAAGAAAAAGTATTAGAGGGACACTTGTAAAAGAGTTTTCAGATTTAGCTCATCTCAGTCTAAAACAGCTTGTTTCGTTGTATTAAGCACGAATACATGCTTTTCGCACAGTTATAAGAGAAAAAGTTTTGACGCGTATTAGAGAGACTTGTAAAACCAATGTGTTGTGATTTAGCTCGTTTCGGTCTAAAACAGCTTGTTTCGTTGTATTAAGCACGAATACATGCTTTTCGCGCAGTTATAAGAGAAAAAGTTTTGACGCGTATCAGAGGAACACTTGTAAAACCGATGTGTTGTGATTTAGCTCGTTTCGTCTAAAACAGCTTGTTTCGTTGGATTATCACGAATACATGCTTTTCGCTCAGTTATAAGAGAAAAACTTTTGACGCGTATCAGAGGAACACTTGTAAAACCGATGTGTTGTGATTTAGCTCGTTTCGGTCTAAAACAGCTTGTTTCGTTGTATTAAGCAAGAATACATGCTTTTCGCGCAGTTATAAGAGAAAAAGTTTTGACGCGTGTCACAGGGACACTTGTAAAACCGATGTGTTCAGATTTACCTCGTTTCGGTCTAAAACAGCTTGTATCGTTGGATTAAGCAGGAATACGTGCTTTTCGCGCAGTTATAAGAGAAAAAGTTTTGACGCGTATCACATGGGCACTTGTAAAACCGATATGTTCAGATTTAGCTCGTTTCGGTCTAAAACAGCTTGTTTCGTTGTATTAAGCACGAATACATGCTTTTCGCGCAGTTATAAGAGAAAAGTTTTGACGCGTATCATCTGGATACTTGTAAAACCGGTGTTGTGATTTAGCTCGTTTCGGTCTAAAACAGCTTGTTTTGTTGTTTTAAGCACGAATACATGCTTTTCGCGCAGTTATAGATGAAAAGGTTTTGACGCGTATTAGCGAGACTTGTAAAACCGATGTGTTGTGATTTAGCTCGTTTCGGTCTAAAACAGCTTGTTTCGTTGTATTAAGCACGAATACATGCTTTTCGCGCAGTTATAAGAGAAAAAGTTTTGACGCGTATCAGAGGAACACTCGTAAAACCGATCTGTTGTGATTTAGCTCGTTTCGGTCTAAAACAGCTTGTTTCGTTGTTTTAAGCACGAATACATGCTTTTCGCGCAGTTATAAGAGAAAAAGTTTTGACGCTTGTCACAAGGACACTTGTAAAACCGATGTGTTCAGATTTAGCTCTTTTCGGTCTAACACAGCTTGTTTCGTTGTATTAAGCACGAATACATGCTTTTCGCGCATTTATAAGAGAAAAAGTTTTGACGCGTATCACGTGGATACTTGTAAAACCGAAATGTTCAGATATAGCTCGTTTCGGTCTAAAACAGCTTGTTTCGTTGTATTAAGCACGAATACATGCTTTTCGCGCAGTTATAAGAGAAAGCGTTTTGACGCGTATCACGTGGATACTTGTAAAACCGGTGTTGTGATTTAGCTCGTTTCGGTATAAAACAGCTTGTTTTGTTGTTTTAAGCACGAATACATGCTTTTCGCGCAGTTATAGAAGAAAAGGTTTTGACGCGTATTAGCGAGACTTGTGAAACCGATGTGTTGTGATTTAGCTCGTTTCGGTCTAAAACAGCTTGTTTCGTTGTATTAAGCACGAATACATGCTTTTCGCGCAGTTATAAGAGAAAAAGTTTTGACGCGTATCAGAGGAAAACTTGTAAAACCGATGTGTTGTGATCTAGCTCGTTTCGGTCTAAAACAGCTTGTTTCGTTGTATTAAGCAAGAATACATGCTTTTCGCGCTGTTATAAGAGAAAAAGTTTTGACGCGTGTCACAGGGACACTTGTAAAACCGATGTGTTCAGATTTAGCCCGTTTCGGTCTAAAACAGCTTGTTTCGTTGTGTTAAGCAAGAATACATGATTTTCGCGCTGTTATAAGAGAAAAAGTTTTGACGCGTGTCACAGGGACACTTGTAAAACCGATGTGTTCAGATTTAGCTCGTTTCGGTCTAAAACAGCTTGTTTCGTTAGATTAAGCACGAATACATGCTTTTCGCGCAGTTTAGGAGAAAAAGTTTTGACGCGTATCACGTGGATACTTGTAAAACCGATGTGTTCAGATATAGCTCGTTTTGGTATAAAACAGCTTGTTTCGTTGTTTTAAGCACGAATACATGCTTTTCGCGCCGTTATAGAAGGAAAAGTTTTGACGCGTATTAGAGACTTGTAAAACCGATGTGTTGTGATTTAGCTCGTTTCGGTCTAAAACAGCTTGTTTCGTTGTTTTAAGCACGAATACATGCTTTTCGCGCAGTTATAGAAGAAAAAGTTTTGACGCGTATTAGAGAGACTTTTAAAACCGATGTGTTGTGACTTAGCCCGTTTCTGTCTAAAACAGCTTGTTTCGTTGTATTAAGCACGAATACATGCTTTTTGCGCAGTTATAAGAGAAAACGTTTTGACGCGTATCACATGCGCACTTGTAAAACCGATATGTTCAGATCTAGCTTGTTTTGGTCTAAAACAGCTTGTTTCGTTGTATTAAGCACGAATACATGCTTTTCGCGCAGTTATAAGAGAAAAAGTTTTGACGCGTATCAGAGGAACACTCGTAAAACCAATGTGTTGTGATTTAGCTCGTTTCGGTCTAAAACAGCTTGTTTCGTTGTATTAAGCACGAATACATGCTTTTCGCGCAGTTATAGAAGAAAATGTATTAGAGGGACACTTGTAAAAGAGTTTAAAGATTTAGCTCATCTCAGTCTAAAACAGCTTGTTGCGTTGTATTAGGCACGAATACATGCTTTTCGCGCAGTTATAAGAGAAAAAGTTTTGACGCGTATCAGAGGAACACTTGTAAAACCGATGTGTTGTGATTTAGCTCGTTTCGGTCTAAAACAGCTTGTTTCGTTGTATTAAGCACGAATACATGCTTTTCGCGCAGTTATAAGAGAAAAAGTTTTGACGCGTATCAGAGGAACACTTGTAAAACCGATGTGTTGTGATTTAGCTCGTTTCGTCTAAAACAGCTTGTTTCGTTGGATTAAGCACGAATACATGCTTTTCGCTCAGTTATAAGAGAAAAAGTTTTGACGCGTATCAGAGGAACACTTGTAAAGCCGATGTGTTGTGATTTAGCTCGTTTCGGTCTAAAACAGCTTGTTTCGTTGTATTAAGCAAGAATACATGCTTTTCGCGCAGTTATAAGAGAAAAAGTTTTGACGCGTGTCACAGGGACACTTGTAAAACCGATGTGTTCAGATTTACCTCGTTTCGGTCTAAAACAGCTTGTTTCGTTGTATTAAGCACGAATACATGCTTTTCGCGCAGTTATAGAAGAAAAAGTATTAGAGGGACACTTGTAAAAGAGTTTTCAGATTTAGCTCATCTCAGTCTAAAACAGCTTGTTTCGTTGTATTTAGCACGAATACATGCTTTTCGCACAGTTATAAGAGAAAAAGTTTTGACACGTATCAGAGGAACACTTGTAAAACCAATGTGTTGTGATTTAGCTCGTTTCGGTCTAAAACAGCTTGTTTCGTTGTATTAAGCACGAATACATGCTTTTCGCGCAGTTATAAGAGAAAAAGTTTTGACGCGTATCAGAGGAACACTTGTAAAACCGATGTGTTGTGATTTAGCTCGTTTCGTCTAAAACAGCTTGTTTCGTTGGATTAGCACGAATACATGCTTTTCGCTCAGTTATAAGAGAAAAACTTTTGACGCGTATCAGAGGAACACTTGTAAAACCGATGTGTTGTGATTTAGCTCGTTTCGGTCTAAAACAGCTTGTTTCGTTCTATTAAGCAAGAATACATGCTTTTCGCGCAGTTATAAGAGAAAACGTTTTGACGCGTGTCACAGGGACACTTGTAAAACCGATGTGTTCAGATTTAGCTCGTTTCGGTCTAAAACAGCTTGTTTCGTTGTATTAAGCACGAATACATGCTTTTCGCGCAGTTATAAGAGAAAAAGTTTTGACGCGTATCATCTGGATACTTGTACAACCGGTGTTGTGATTTAGCTCGTTTCGGTCTAAAACAGCTTGTTTTGTTGTTTTAAGCACGAATACATGCTTTTCGCGCAGTTATAGATGAAAAGGTTTTGACGCGTATTAGCGAGACTTGTAAAACCGATGTGTTGTGATTTAGCTCGTTTCGGTCTAAAACAGCTTGTTTCGTTGTATTAAGCACGAATACATGCTTTTCGCGCAGTTATAAGAGAAAAAGTTTTGACGCCTACCAGAGGAAAACTTGTAAAACCGATGTGTTGTGATTTAGCTCGTTTCGGTTTAAAACAGCTTGTTTCGTTGTATTAAGCAAGAATACATGCTTTTCGCGCTGTTATAAGAGAAAAAGTTTCGACGCGTGTCACAGGGACACTTGTAAAACCGATGTGTTCAGATTTAGCTCGTTTCGGTCTAAAACAGCTTGTTTCGTTGTGTTAAGCAAGAATACATGATTTTCGCGCTGTTATAAGAGAAAACGTTTTGACGCGTGTCACAGGGACACTTGTAAAACCGATGTGTTCAGATTTAGCTCGTTTCGGTCTAAAACAGCTTGTTTCGTTAGATTAAGCACGAATACATGCTTTTCGCGCAGTTATAGGAGAAAAAGTTTTGACGCGTATCACGTGGATACTTGTAAAACCGATGTGTTCAGATATAGCTCGTTTTGGTATAAAACAGCTTGTTTCGTTGTTTTAAGCACGAATACATGCTTTTCGCGCAGTTATAGAAGGAAAAGTTTTGACGCGTATTAGAGACTTGTAAAACCGATGTGTTGTGATTTAGCTCGTTTCGGTCTAAAACAGCTTGTTTCGTTGTTTTAAGCACGAATACATGCTTTTCGCGCCGTTATAGAAGAAAAAGTTTTGACGCGTATTAGAGAGACTTTTAAAACCGATGTGTTGTGATTTAGCTCGTTTCTGTCTAAAACAGCTTGTTTCGTTGTATTAAGCACGAATACATGCTTTTTGCGCAGTTATAAGAGAAAACGTTTTGACGCGTATCACATGCACACTTGTAAAACCGATATGTTCAGATCTAGCTCGTTTTGGTCTAAAACAGCTTGTTTCGTTGTATTAAGCACGAATACATGCTTTTCGCGCAGTTATAAGAGAAAAAGTTTTGACGCGTATCAGAGGAAAACTTGTAAAACCGATGTGTTGTGATTTAGCTCGTTTCGGTCTAAAACAGCTTGTTTCGTTGTATTAAGCACGAATACATGCTTTTCGCGCAGTTATAAGAGAAAATGTTTTGACGCGTATCAGAGGAACACTCGTAAAACCAATGTGTTGTGATTTAGCTCGTTTCGGTCTAAAACAGTTGTTTCGTTGGATTAAGCACGAATACATGCTTTTCGTGCAGTTATAAGAGAAAAAGTTGACGCGTAACAGAGGAACACTTGTAAAATCGATGTGTTGTGATTTAGCTCGTTTCGTCTAAAACAGCTTGTTTCGTTGTATTAAGCAAGAATACATGCTTTTCGCGCAGTTATAAGAGAAAAAGTTTTGACGCGTGTCACAGGGACACTTGTAAAACCGATGTGTTCAGATTTACCTTGTTTCGATCTAAAACAGCTTGTTTCGTTGGATTAAGCAGGAATACATGCTTTTCGCGCAGTTATAAGAGAAAGAGTTTTGACGCGTGTCACAAGGACACTTGTAAAACCGATGTGTTCAGATTTAGCTCGTTTCGGTCTAAAACAGCTTGTTTCGTTGTATTAAGCACGAATACATGCTTTTCGCGCAGTTATAGAAGAAAAAGTATTAGAGGGACACTTGTAAAAGAGTTTTGATTTAGCTCATCTCAGTCTAAAACAGCTTGTTTCGTTGTATTAAGCACGAATACATGCTTTTCGCGCAGTTATAGAAGAAAAAGTTTTGACGCGTATTATAGAGACTTTTAAAACCGATGTGTTGTGATTTAGCTCGTTTCTGTCTAAAACAGCTTGTTTCGTTGTATTAAGCACGAATACATGCTTTTTGCGCAGTTATAAGAGAAAACGTTTTGACGCGTATCACATGCACACTTGTAAAACCGATATGATCAGATCTAGCTTGTTTTGGTCTAAAACAGCTTGTTTCGTTGTATTAAGCACGAATACATGCTTTTCGCGCAGTTATAAGAGAAAAGGTTTTGACGCGTATCAGAGGAAAACTTGTAAAACCGATGTGTTGTGATTTAGCTCGTTTCGGTCTAAAACAGCTTGTTTCGTTGTATTAAGCACGAATACATGCTTTTCGCGCAGTTATAAGAGAAAAAGTTTTGACGCGTATCAGAGGAACACTCGTAAAACCAATGTGTTGTGATTTAGCTCGTTTCGGTCTAAAACAGCTTGTTTCGTTGGATTAATCACGAATACATGCTTTTCGCGCAGTTATAAGAAAAAAAGTTTTGACGCGTGTCACAAGAACACTTGTAAAACCGATGTGTTCAGATTTAGCTCGTTTCGGTCTAACACAGCTTGTTTCGTTGTATTAAGCACGAATACATGCTTTTCGCGCAGTTATAGAAGAAAAAGTTTCGACGCGTATCAGAGGAACACTTGAAAAACCGATGTGTTGTGATTTAGCTCGTTTCGGTCTAAAACAGCTTGTTTCGTTGTATTAAGCACGAATACATGCTTTTCGCGCAGTTATAGAAGAAAATGTATTAGAGGGACACTTGTAAAAGAGTGTAAAGATTTAGCTCATCTCAGTCTAAAACAGCTTGTTTCGTTGTATTAAGCACGAATACATGCTTTTCGCGCAGTTATAAGAGAAAAAGTTTTGACGCGTATCAGAGGAACACTTGTAAAACCGATGTGTTGTGATTTAGCTCGTTTCGGTCTAAAACAACTTGTTTCGTTGTATTAAGCACGAATACATGCTTTTCGCGCAGTAATAAGAGAAAAAGTTTTGACGCGTATCAGAGGAACACTTGTAAAACCGATGTGTTGTGATTTAGCTCGTTTCGTCTAAAACAGCTTGTTTCGTTGGATTAAGCACGAATACATGCTTTTCGCTCAGTTATAAGCGAAAAAGTTTTGACGCGTATCATAGGAACACATGTAAAACCGATGTGTTGTGATTTAGCTCGTTTCGGTCTAAAACAGCTTGTTTCGTTGTTTTAAGCAAGAATACATGCTTTTCTCGCAGTTATAAGAGAAAAAGTTTTGACGCGTGTCACAGGGACACTTGTAAAACCGATGTGTTCAGATTTACCTCGTTTCGGTCTAAAACAGCTTGTTTCGTTGTATTAAGCACGAATACATGCTTTTCGCGCAGTTATAGAAGAAAAAGTATTAGAGGGACACTTGTAAAAGAGTTTTCAGATTTAGCTCATCTCAGTCTAAAACAGCTTGTTTCGTTGTATTAAGCACGAATACATGCTTTTCGCACAGTTATAAGAGAAAAAGTTTTGACGCGTATTAGAGAGACTTGTAAAACCAATGTGTTGTGATTTAGCTCGTTTCGGTCTAAAACAGCTTGTTTCGTTGTATTAAGCACGAATACATGCTTTTCGCGCAGTTATAAGAGAAAAAGTTTTGACGCGTATCAGAGGAACACTTGTAAAACCGATGTGTTGTGATTTAGCTCGTTTCGTCTAAAACAGCTTGTTTCGTTGGATTATTACGAATACATGCTTTTCGCTCAGTTATAAGAGAAAAACTTTTGACGCGTATCAGAGGAACACTTGTAAAACCGATGTGTTGTGATTTAGCTCGTTTCGGTCTAAAACAGCTTGTTTCGTTGTAATAAGCAAGAATATATGCTTTTCGCGCAGTTATAAGAGAAAAAGTTTTGACGCGTGTCACAGGGACACTTGTAAAAACCGATGTGTTCAGATTTACCTCGTTTCGGTCTAAAACAGCTTGTATCGTTGGATTAAGCAGGAATACGTGCTTTTCGCGCAGTTATAAGAGAAAAAAGTTTTGACGCGTATCACATGGGCACTTGTAAAACCGATATGTTCAGATTTAGCTCGTTTCGGTCTAAAACAGCTTGTTTCGTTGTATTAAGCACGAATACATGCTTTTCGCGCAGTTATAGATGAAAAGGTTTTGACGCGTATTAGCGAGACTTGTAAAACCGATGTGTTGTGATTTAGCTCGTTTCGGTCTAAAACAGCTTGTTTCGTTGTATTAAGCACGAATACATGCTTTTCGCGCAGTTATAAGAGAAAAAGTTTTGACGCCTATCAGAGGAAAACTTGTAAAACCGATGTGTTGTGATTTAGCTCGTTTCGGTCTAAAACAGCTTGTTTCGTTGTATTAAGCACGAATACATGCTTTTCGCGCAGTTATAAGAGAAAAAGTTTTGACGCGTATCAGAGGAACACTCGTAAAACCAATGTGTTGTGATTTAGCTCGTTTCGGTCTAAAACAGCTTGTTTCGTTGGATTAAGCACGAATACATGCTTTTCGTGCAGTTATAAGAGAAAAAGTTGACGCGTATCAGAGGAACACTTGTAAAATCGATGTGTTGTGATTTAGCTCGTTTCGTCTAAAACAGCTTGTTTCGTTGTATTAAGCAAGAATACATGCTTTTCGCGCAGTTATAAGAGAAAAAGTTTTGACGCGTGTCACAGGGACACTTGTAAAACCGATGTGTTCAGATTTAGCTCGTTTCGGTCTAAAACAGCTTGTTTCGTTGTGTTAAGCAAGAATGCATGATTTTCGCGCTGTTATAAGAGAAAAAGTTTTGACGCGTGTCACAGGGACACTTGTAAAACCGATGTGTTCAGATTTAGCTCGTTTCGGTCTAAAACAGCTTGTTTCGTTAGATTAAGCACGAATACATGCTTTTCGCGCAGTTATAGGTGAAAAAGTTTTGACGCGTATCACGTGGATACTTGTAAAACCGATGTGTTCAGATATAGCTCGTTTTGGTATAAAACAGCTTGTTTCGTTGTTTTAAGCAAGAATACATGCTTTTCGCGCAGTTATAGAAGGAAAAGTTTTGACGCGTATTAGAGACTTGTAAAACCGATGTGTTGTGATTTAGCTCGTTTCGGTCTAAAACAGCTTGTTTCGTTGTTTTAAGCACGAATACATGCTTTTCGCGCAGTTATAGAAGAAAAAGTTTTGACGCGTATTAGAGAGACTTTTAAAACCGATGTGTTGTGATTTAGCTCGTTTCTGTCTAAAACAGCTTGTTTCGTTGTATTAAGCACGAATACATGCTTTTTGCGCAGTTATAAGAGAAAACGTTTTGACGCGTATCAGAGGAAAACTTGTAAAACCAATGTGTTGTGATTTAGCTCGTTTCGGTCTAAAACAGCTTGTTTCGTTGGATTAAGCACGAATACATGCTTTTCGTGCAGTTATAAGAGAAAAAGTTGACGCGTATCAGAGGAACACTTGTAAAATCGATGTGTTGTGATTTAGCTCGTTTCGTCTAAAACAGCTTGTTTCGTTGTATTAAGCAAGAATACATGCTTTTCGCGCAGTTATAAGAGAAAAAGTTTTGACGCGTGTCACAGGGACACTTGTAAAACCGATGTGTTCAGATTTAGCTCGTTTCGCTCTAAAACAGCTTGTTTCGTTGTGTTAAGCAAGAATGCATGATTTTCGCGCTGTTATAAGAGAAAAAGTTTTGACGCGTGTCACAGGGACACTTGTAAAACCGATGTGTTCAGATTTAGCTCGTTTCGGTCTAAAACAGCTTGTTTCGTTAGATTAAGCACGAATACATGCTTTTCGCGCAGTTATAGGTGAAAAAGTTTTGACGCGTATCACGTGGATACTTGTAAAACCGATGTGTTCAGATATAGCTCGTTTTGGTATAAAACAGCTTGTTTCGTTGTTTTAAGCAAGAATACATGCTTTTCGCGCAGTTATAGAAGGAAAAGTTTTGACGCGTATTAGAGACTTGTAAAACCGATGTGTTGTGATTTAGCTCGTTTCGGTCTAAAACAGCTTGTTTCGTTGTATTAAGCACGAATACATGCTTTTCGCGCAGTTATAGAAGAAAAAGTTTTGACGCGTATTAGAGAGACTTTTAAAACCGATGTGTTGTGATTTAGCTCGTTTCTGTCTAAAACAGCTTGTTTCGTTGTATTAAGCACGAATACATGCTTTTTGCGCAGTTATAAGAGAAAACGTTTTGACGCGTATCACATGCACACTTGTAAAACCGATATGTTCAGATCTAGCTCATTTTGGTCTAAAACAGCTTGTTTCGTTGTATTAAGCACGAATACATGCTTTTCGCGCAGTTATAAGAGAAAACGTTTTGACGCGTATCAGAGGAAAACTTGTAAAACCGATGTGTTGTGATTTAGCTCGTTTCGGTCTAAAACAGCTTGTTTCGTTGTAATAAGCACGAATACATGCTTTTCGCGCAGTTATAAGAGAAAAAGTTTTGAAGCGTATCAAAGGAACACTCGTAAAACCAATGTGTTGTGATTTAGCTCGTTTCGGTCTAAAACAGCTTGTTTCGTTAGATTAAGCACGAATACATGCTTTTCGTGCAGTTATAAGAGAAAAAGTTGACGCGTATCAGAGGAACACTTGTAAAATCGATGTGTTGTGATTTAGCTCGTTTCGTCTAAAACAGCTTGTTTCGTTGTATTAAGCAAGAATACATGCTTTTCGCGCAGTTATAAAAGAAAAAGTTTTGACGCGTGTTACAGGGACACTTGTAAAACCGATGTGTTCAGATTTACCTTGTTTCGGTCTAAAACAGCTTGTTTCGTTGGATTAAGCAGGAATACATGCTTTTCGCGCAGTTATAGGAGAAAAAGTTTTGACGCGTGTCACAAGGACACTTGTAAAACCGATGTGTTCAGATTTAGCTCGTTTCGGTCTAAAACAGCTTGTTTCGTTGTATTAGGCACGAATACATGCTTTTCGCGCAGTTATAGAAGAAAAAGTATTAGAGGGACACTTGTAAAAGAGTTTTCAGATTTAGCTCATCTCAGTCTAAAACAACTTGTTTCGTTGTATTAAGCACGAATACATGCTTTCCGCGCAGTTATAAGAGAAAAAGTTTTGACGCGTATCAGAGGAACACTTGTAAAACCGATGTGTTGTGATTTAGCTTGTTTCGGTCTAAAACAGCTTGTTTAGTTGTATTAAGCACGAATACGTGCTTTTCGCGCAGTTATAAGAGAAAAAGTTTTGACGCGTATCAGAGGAATACTTGTAAAACCGATGTGTTGTGATTTAGCTCGTTTCGTCTAAAACAGCTTGTTTCGTTGTATTAAGCACGAATACATGCTTTTCGTGCAGTTATAAGAGAAAAAGTTGCCGCGTATCAGAGGAACACTTGTAAAATCGATGTGTTGTGATTTAGCTCGTTTCGTCTAAAACAGCTTGTTTCGTTGTATTAAGCAAGAATACATGCTTTTCGCGCAGTTATAAGAGAAAAAGTTTTGACGCGTGTCACAGGGACACTTGTAAAACCGATGTGTTCAGATTTACCTCGTTTCGGTCTAAAACATCTTGTTTCGTTGGATTAAGCAGGAATACATGCTTTTCGCGCAGTTATAAGAGAAAAAAGTGTTGACGCGTATTACATGGGCACTTGTAAAACCGATGTGTTCAGATTTAGCTCGTTTCGGTCTAAAACAGCTTGTTTCGTTGTACAAAGCACGAATACATGCTTTTCGCGCAGTTATAAGAGAAAAAGTTGACGCGTATCACGTGGATACTTGTAAAACCGATGTGTTCAGATTTAGCTCGTTTCGGCCTAAAACCGCTTGTTTCGTTAGATTAAGCACGAATACATGCTTTTCGCGCAGTTATAGGAGAAAAAGTTTTGACGCGTATCACGTGGATACTTGTAAAACCGATGTGTTCAGATATAGCTCGTTTTGGTATAAAACAGCTTGTTTCGTTGTTTTAAGCGCGAATACATGCTTTTCGCGCAGTTATAGAAGGAAAAGTTTTGACGCGTATTAGAGACTTGTAAAACCGATGTGTTGTGATTTAGCTCGTTTCGGTCTAAAACAGCTTGTTTCGTTGTTTTAGGCACGAATACATGCTTTTCGCGCAGTTATAGAAGAAAAAGTTTTGACGCGTATTAGAGAGACTTTTAAAACCGATGTGTTGTGACTTAGCTAGTTTCTGTCTAAAACAGCTTGTTTCGTTGTATTAAGCACGAATACATGCTTTTTGCGCAGTTATAAGAGAAAAAGTTTTGACGCGTATCAGAGGAACACTTGTAAAACCGATGTTTGTGATTTAGCTCGTTTCGGTCTAAAACAGCTTGTTTCGTTGTATTAAGCACGAATACATGCTTTTCGCGCAGTTATAAGAGAAAAAGTTTTGACGCGTATCAGAGGAACACTTGTAAAACCGATGTGTTGTGATTTAGCTCGTTTCGTCTAAAACAGCTTGTTTCGTTGGATTAAGCACGAATACATGCTTTTCGCTCAGTTATAAGAGAAAAAGTTTTGACGCGTATCAGAGGAACACTTGTAAAACCGATGTGTTGTGATTTAGCTCGTTTCGGTCTAAAACAGCTTGTTTCGTTGTATTAAGCAAGAATACATGCTTTTCGCGCAGTTATAAGAGAAAAAGTTTTGACGCGTGTCACAGGGACACTTGTAAAACCGATGTGTTCAGATTTACCTCGTTTCGGTCTAAAACAGCTTGTTTCGTTGTATTAAGCACGAATACATGCTTTTCGCGCAGTTATAGAAGAAAAAGTATTAGAGGGACACTTGTAAAAGAGTTTTCAGATTTAGCTCATCTCAGTCTAAAACAGCTTGTTTCGTTGTATTTAGCACGAATACATGCTTTTCGCACAGTTATAAGAGAAAAAGTTTTGACGCGTATCAGAGGAACACTTGTAAAACCAATGTGTTGTGATTTAGCTCGTTTCGGTCTAAAACAGCTTGTTTCGTTGTATTAAGCACGAATACATGCTTTTCGCGCAGTTATAAGAGAAAAAGTTTTGACGCGTATCAGAGGAACACTTGTAAAACCGATGTGTTGTGATTTAGCTCGTTTCGTCTAAAACAGCTTGTTTCGTTGGATTAAGCACGAATACATGCTTTTCGCTCAGTTATAAGAGAAAAAGTTTTGACGCGTATCAGAGGAACACTTGTAAAACCGATGTGTTGTGATTTAGCTCGTTTCGGTCTAAAACAGCTTGTTTCGTTGTATTAAGCAAGAATACATGCTTTTCGCGCAGTTATAAGAGAAAAAGTTTTGACGCGTGTCACAGGGACACTTGTAAAACCGATGTGTTCAGATTTACCTCGTTTCGGTCTGAAACAGCTTGTTTCGTTGTATTAAGCACGAATACATGCTTTTCGCGCAGTTATAGAAGAAAAAGTATTAGAGGGACACTTGTAAAAGAGTTTTCAGATTTAGCTCATCTCAGTCTAAAACAGCTTGTTTCGTTGTATTTAGCACGAATACATGCTTTTCGCACAGTTATAAGAGAAAAAGTTTTGACGCGTATCAGAGGAACACTTGTAAAACCAATGTGTTGTGATTTAGCTCGTTTCGGTCTAAAACAGCTTGTTTCGTTGTATTAAGCACGAATACATGCTTTTCGCGCAGTTATAAGAGAAAAACTTTTGACGCGTACCAGAGGAACACTTGTAAAACCGATGTGTTGTGATTTAGCTCGTTTCGGTCTAAAACAGCTTGTTTCGTTCTATTAAGCAAGAATACATGCTTTTCGCGCAGTTATAAGAGAAAAAGTTTTGACGCGTGTCACAGGGACACTTGTAAAACCGATGTGTTCAGATTTACCTCGTTTCGGTCTAAAACAGCTTGTTTCGTTGTATTAAGCAAGAATACATGCTTTTCACGCAGTTATGAGAGAAAAAGTTTTGACGCGTGTCACAGGGACACTTGTAAAACCGATGTGTTCAGATTTAGCTCGTTTCGGTCTAAAACAGCTTGTTTCGTTGTATTAAGCACGAATACATGCTTTTCGTGCAGTTATAAGAGAAAAAGTTGACGCGTATCAGAGGAACACTTGTAAAATCAATGTGTTGTGATTTAGCTCGTTTCGTCTAAAACAGCTTGTTTCGTTGTATTAAGCAAGAATACATGCTTTTCGCGCAGTTATAAGAGAAAAAGTTTTGACGCGTGTCACAGGGACACTTGTAAAACCGATGTGTTCAGATTTAGCTCGTTTCGGTCTAAAACAGCTTGTTTCGTTGTGTTAAGCAAGAATGCATGATTTTCGCGCTGTTATAAGAGAAAAAGTTTTGACGCGTGTCACAGGGACACTTGTAAAACCGATGTGTTCAGATTTAGCTCGTTTCGGTCTAAAACAGCTTGTTTCGTTAGATTAAGCACGAATACATGCTTTTCGCGCAGTTATAGGTGAAAAAGTTTTGACGCGTATCACGTGGATACTTGTAAAACCGATGTGTTCAGATATAGCTCGTTTTGGTATAAAACAGCTTGTTTCGTTGTTTTAAGCAAGAATACATGCTTTTCGCGCAGTTATAGAAGGAAAAGTTTTGACGCGTATTAGAGGAACACTCGTAAAACCAATGTGTTGTGATTTAGCTCGTTTCGGTCTAAAACAGTTGTTTCGTTGGATTAAGCACGAATACATGCTTTTCGTGCAGTTATAAGAGAAAAAGTTGACGCGTAACAGAGGAACACTTGTAAAATCGATGTGTTGTGATTTAGCTCGTTTCGTCTAAAACAGCTTGTTTCGTTGTATTAAGCAAGAATACATGCTTTTCGCGCAGTTATAAGAGAAAAAGTTTTGACGCGTGTCACAGGGACACTTGTAAAACCGATGTGTTCAGATTTACCTTGTTTCGATCTAAAACAGCTTGTTTCGTTGGATTAAGCAGGAATACATGCTTTTCGCGCAGTTATAAGAGAAAGAGTTTTGACGCGTGTCACAAGGACACTTGTAAAACCGATGTGTTCAGATTTAGCTCGTTTCGGTCTAAAACAGCTTGTTTCGTTGTATTAAGCACGAATACATGCTTTTCGCGCAGTTATAGAAGAAAAAGTATTAGAGGGACACTTGTAAAAGAGTTTTGATTTAGCTCATCTCAGTCTAAAACAGCTTGTTTCGTTGTATTAAGCACGAATACATGCTTTTCGCGCAGTTATAGAAGAAAAAGTTTTGACGCGTATTATAGAGACTTTTAAAACCGATGTGTTGTGATTTAGCTCGTTTCTGTCTAAAACAGCTTGTTTCGTTGTATTAAGCACGAATACATGCTTTTTGCGCAGTTATAAGAGAAAACGTTTTGACGCGTATCACATGCACACTTGTAAAACCGATATGATCAGATCTAGCTTGTTTTGGTCTAAAACAGCTTGTTTCGTTGTATTAAGCACGAATACATGCTTTTCGCGCAGTTATAAGAGAAAAAGTTTTGACGCGTATCAGAGGAAAACTTGTAAAACCGATGTGTTGTGATTTAGCTCGTTTCGGTCTAAAACAGCTTGTTTCGTTGTATTAAGCACGAATACATGCTTTTCGCGCAGTTATAAGAGAAAAAGTTTTGACGCGTATCAGAGGAACACTCGTAAAACCAATGTGTTGTGATTTAGCTCGTTTCGGTCTAAAACAGCTTGTTTAGTTGGATTAATCACGAATACATGCTTTTCGCGCAGTTATAAGAAAAAAAGTTTTGACGCGTGTCACAAGAACACTTGTAAAACCGATGTGTTCAGATTTAGCTCGTTTCGGTCTAACACAGCTTGTTTCGTTGTATTAAGCACGAATACATGCTTTTCGCGCAGTTATAGAAGAAAAAGTTTCGACGCGTATCAGAGGAACACTTGTAAAACCGATGTGTTGTGATTTAGCTCGTTTCGGTCTAAAACAGCTTGTTTCGTTGTATTAAGCACGAATACATGCTTTTCGCGCAGTTATAGAAGAAAATGTATTAGAGGGACACTTGTAAAAGAGTGTAAAGATTTAGCTCATCTCAGTCTAAAACAGCTTGTTTCGTTGTATTAAGCACGAATACATGCTTTTCGCGCAGTTATAAGAGAAAAAGTTTTGACGCGTATCAGAGGAACACTTGTAAAACCGATGTGTTGTGATTTAGCTCGTTTCGGTCTAAAACAACTTGTTTCGTTGTATTAAGCACGAATACATGCTTTTCGCGCAGTTATAAGAGAAAAAGTTTTGACGCGTATCAGAGGAACACTTGTAAAACCGATGTGTTGTGATTTAGCTCGTTTCGTCTAAAACAGCTTGTTTCGTTGGATTAAGCACGAATACATGCTTTTCGCTCAGTTATAAGAGAAAAAGTTTTGACGCGTATCATAGGAACACATGTAAAACCGATGTGTTGTGATTTAGCTCGTTTCGGTCTAAAACAGCTTGTTTCGTTGTTTTAAGCAAGAATACATGCTTTTCTCGCAGTTATAAGAGAAAAAGTTTTGACGCGTGTCACAGGGACACTTGTAAAACCGATGTGTTCAGATTTACCTCGTTTCGGTCTAAAACAGCTTGTTTCGTTGTATTAAGCACGAATACATGCTTTTCGCGCAGTTATAGAAGAAAAAGTATTAGAGGGACACTTGTAAAAGAGTTTTCAGATTTAGCTCATCTCAGTCTAAAACAGCTTGTTTCGTTGTATTAAGCACGAATACATGCTTTTCGCACAGTTATAAGAGAAAAAGTTTTGACGCGTATAAAAGAGACTTGTAAAACCAATGTGTTGTGATTTAGCTCGTTTCGGTCTAAAACAGCTTGTTTCGTTGTATTAAGCACGAATACATGCTTTTCGCGCAGTTATAAGAGAAAAAGTTTTGACGCGTATCAGAGGAACACTTGTAAAACCGATGTGTTGTGATTTAGCTCGTTTCGTCTAAAACAGCTTGTTTCGTTGGATTATCACGAATACATGCTTTTCGCTCAGTTATAAGAGAAAAACTTTTGACGCGTATCAGAGGAACACTTGTAAAACCGATGTGTTGTGATTTAGCTCGTTTCGGTCTAAAACAGCTTGTTTCGTTGTAATAAGCAAGAATATATGCTTTTCGCGCAGTTATAAGAGAAAAAGTTTTGACGCGTGTCATAGGGACACTTGTAAAAACCGATGTGTTCAGATTTACCTCGTTTCGGTCTAAAACAGCTTGTATCGTTGGATTAAGCAGGAATACCTGCTTTTCGCGCAGTTATAAGAGAAAAAAGTTTTGACGCGTATCACATGGGCACTTGTAAAACCGATATGTTCAGATTTAGCTCGTTTCGGTCTAAAACAGCTTGTTTCGTTGTATTAAGCACGAATACATGCTTTTCGCGCAGTTATAAGAGAAAAAGTTTTCACGCGTATCATCTGGATACTTGTAAAACCGGTGTTGTGATTTAGCTCGTTTCGGTCTAAAACAGCTTGTTTTGTTGTTTTAAGCACGAATACATGCTTTTCGCGCAGTTATAGATGAAAAGGTTTTGACGCGTATTAGCGAGACTTGTAAAACCGATGTGTTGTGATTTAGCTCGTTTCGGTCTAAAACAGCTTGTTTCGTTGTATTAAGCACGAATACATGCTTTTCGCGCAGTTATAAGAGAAAAAGTTTTGACGCCTATCAGAGGAAAACTTGTAAAACCGATGTGTTGTGATTTAGCTCGTTTCGGTCTAAAACAGCTTGTTTCGTTGTATTAAGCACGAATACATGCTTTTCGCGCAGTTATAAGAGAAAAAGTTTTGACGCGTATCAGAGGAACACTCGTAAAACCAATGTGTTGTGATTTAGCTCGTTTCGGTCTAAAACAGCTTGTTTCGTTGGATTAAGCACGAATACATGCTTTTCGTGCAGTTATAAGAGAAAAAGTTGACGCGTATCAGAGGAACACTTGTAAAATCGATGTGTTGTGATTTAGCTCGTTTCGTCTAAAACAGCTTGTTTCGTTGTATTAAGCAAGAATACATGCTTTTCGCGCAGTTATAAGAGAAAAAGTTTTGACGCGTGTCACAGGGACACTTGTAAAACCGATGTGTTCAGATTTAGCTCGTTTCGGTCTAAAACAGCTTGTTTCGTTGTGTTAAGCAAGAATGCATGATTTTCGCGCTGTAATAAGAGAAAAAGTTTTGACGCGTGTCACAGGGACACTTGTAAAACCGATGTGTTCAGATTTAGCTCGTTTCGGTCTAAAACAGCTTGTTTCGTTAGATTAAGCACGAATACATGCTTTTCGCGCAGTTATAGGTGAAAAAGTTTTGACGCGTATCACGTGGATACTTGTAAAACCGATGTGTTCAGATATAGCTCGTTTTGGTATAAAACAGCTTCTTTCGTTGTTTTAAGCAAGAATACATGCTTTTCGCGCAGTTATAGAAGGAAAAGTTTTGACGCGTATTAGAGACTTGTAAAACCGATGTGTTGTGATTTAGCTCGTTTCGGTCTAAAACAGCTTGTTTCGTTGTTTTAAGCACGAATACATGCTTTTCGCGCAGTTATAGAAGAAAAAGTTTTGACGCGTATTAGAGAGACTTTTAAAACCGATGTGTTGTGATTTAGCTCGTTTCTGTCTAAAACAGCTTGTTTCGTTGTATTAAGCACGAATACATGCTTTTTGCGCAGTTATAAGAGAAAACGTTTTGACGCGTATCAGAGGAAAACTTGTAAAACCAATGTGTTGTGATTTAGCTCGTTTCGGTCTAAAACAGCTTGTTTCGTTGGATTAAGCACGAATACATGCTTTTCGTGCAGTTATAAGAGAAAAAGTTGACGCGTATCAGAGGAACACTTGTAAAATCGATGTGTTGTGATTTAGCTCGTTTCGTCTAAAACAGCTTGTTTCGTTGTATTAAGCAAGAATACATGCTTTTCGCGCAGTTATAAGAGAAAAAGTTTTGACGCGTGTCACAGGGACACTTGTAAAACCGATGTGTTCAGATTTAGCTCGTTTCGGTCTAAAACAGCTTGTTTCGTTGTGTTAAGCAAGAATGCATGATTTTCGCGCTGTTATAAGAGAAAAAGTTTTGACGCGTGTCACAGGGACACTTGTAAAACCGATGTGTTCAGATTTAGCTCGTTTCGGTCTAAAACAGCTTGTTTCGTTAGATTAAGCACGAATACATGCTTTTCGCGCAGTTATAGGTGAAAAAGTTTTGACGCGTATCACGTGGATACTTGTAAAACCGATGTGTTCAGATATAGCTCGTTTAGGTATAAAACAGCTTGTTTCGTTGTTTTAAGCAAGAATACATGCTTTTCGCGCAGTTATAGAAGGAAAAGTTTTGACGCGTATTAGAGACTTGTAAAACCGATGTGTTGTGATTTAGCTCGTTTCGGTCTAAAACAGCTTGTTTCGTTGTATTAAGCACGAATACATGCTTTTCGCGCAGTTATAGAAGAAAAAGTTTTGACGCGTATTAGAGAGACTTTTAAAACCGATGTGTTGTGATTTAGCTCGTTTCTGTCTAAAACAGCTTGTTTCGTTGTATTAAGCACGAATACATGCTTTTTGCGCAGTTATAAGAGAAAACGTTTTGACGCGTATCACATGCACACTTGTAAAACCGATATGTTCAGATCTAGCTCATTTTGGTCTAAAACAGCTTGTTTCGTTGTATTAAGCACGAATACATGCTTTTCGCGCAGTTATAAGAGAAAACGTTTTGACGCGTATCAGAGGAAAACTTGTAAAACCGATGTGTTGTGATTTAGCTCGTTTCGGTCTAAAACAGCTTGTTTCGTTGTATTAAGCACGAATACATGCTTTTCGCGCAGTTATAAGAGAAAAAGTTTTGAAGCGTATCAGAGGAACACTCGTAAAACCAATGTGTTGTGATTTAGCTCGTTTCGGTCTAAAACAGCTTGTTTCGTTGGATTAAGCACGAATACATGCTTTTCGTGCAGTTATAAGAGAAAAAGTTGACGCGTATCAGAGGAACACTTGTAAAATCGATGTGTTGTGATTTAGCTCGTTTCGTCTAAAACAGCTTGTTTCGTTGTATTAAGCAAGAATACATGCTTTTCGCGCAGTTATAAAAGAAAAAGTTTTGACGCGTGTTACAGGGACACTTGTAAAACCGATGTGTTCAGATTTACCTTGTTTCGGTCTAAAACAGCTTGTTTCGTTGGATTAAGCAGGAATACATGCTTTTCGCGCAGTTATAGGAGAAAAAGTTTTGACGCGTGTCACAAGAACACTTGTAAAACCGATGTGTTCAGATTTAGCTCGTTTCGGTCTAAAACAGCTTGTTTCGTTGTATTAGGCACGAATACATGCTTTTCGCGCAGTTATAGAAGAAAAAGTATTAGAGGGACACTTGTAAAAGAGCTTTCAGATTTAGCTCATCTCAGTCTAAAACAACTTGTTTCGTTGTATTAAGCACGAATACATGCTTTCCGCGCAGTTATAAGAGAAAAAGATTTGACGCGTATCAGAGGAACACTTGTAAAACCGATGTGTTGTGATTTAGCTTGTTTCGGTCTAAAACAGCTTGTTTAGTTGTATTAAGCACGAATACGTGCTTTTCGCGCAGTTATAAGAGAAAAAGTTTTGACGCGTATCAGAGGAATACTTGTAAAACCGATGTGTTGTGATTTAGCTCGTTTCGTCTAAAACAGCTTGTTTCGTTGTATTAAGCACGAATACATGCTTTTCGTGCAGTTATAAGAGAAAAAGTTGCCGCGTATCAGAGGAACACTTGTAAAATCGATGTGTTGTGATTTAGCTCGTTTCGTCTAAAACAGCTTGTTTCGTTGTATTAAGCAAGAATACATGCTTTTCGCGCAGGTATAAGAGAAAAAGTTTTGACGCGTGTCACAGGGACACTTGTAAAACCGATGTGTTCAGATTTACCTCGTTTCGGTCTAAAACATCTTGTTTCGTTGGATTAAGCAGGAATACATGCTTTTCGCGCAGTTATAAGAGAAAAAAGTGTTGACGCGTATTACATGGGCACTTGTAAAACCGATGTGTTCAGATTTAGCTCGTTTCGGTCTAAAACAGCTTGTTTCGTTGTACAAAGCACGAATACATGCTTTTCGCGCAGTTATAAGAGAAAAAGTTGACGCGTATCACGTGGATACTTGTAAAACCGATGTGTTCAGATTTAGCTCGTTTCGGCCTAAAACCGCTTGTTTCGTTAGATTAAGCACGAATACATGCTTTTCGCGCAGTTATAGGAGAAAAAGTTTTGACGCGTATCACGTGGATACTTGTAAAACCGATGTGTTCAGATATAGCTCGTTTTGGTATAAAACAGCTTGTTTCGTTGTTTTAAGCACGAATACATGCTTTTCGCGCAGTTATAGAAGGAAAAGTTTTGACGCGTATTAGAGACTTGTAAAACCGATGTGTTGTGATTTAGCTCGTTTCGGTCTAAAACAGCTTGTTTCGTTGTTTTAAGCACGAATACATGCTTTTCGCGCAGTTATAGAAGAAAAAGTTTTGACGCGTATTAGAGAGACTTTTAAAACCGATGTGTTGTGACTTAGCTAGTTTCTGTCTAAAACAGCTTGTTTCGTTGTATTAAGCACGAATACATGCTTTTTGCGCAGTTATAAGAGAAAAAGTTTTGACGCGTATCAGAGGAACACTTGTAAAACCGATGTTTGTGATTTAGCTCGTTTCGGTCTAAAACAGCTTGTTTCGTTGTATTAAGCACGAATACATGCTTTTCGCGCAGTTATAAGAGAAAAAGTTGACGCGTAACAGAGGAACACTTGTAAAATCGATGTGTTGTGATTTAGCTCGTTTCGTCTAAAACAGCTTGTTTCGTTGTATTAAGCAAGAATACATGCTTTTCGCGCAGTTATAAGAGAAAAAGTTTTGACGCGTGTCACAGGGACACTTGTAAAACCGATGTGTTCAGATTTACCTTGTTTCGATCTAAAACAGCTTGTTTCGTTGGATTAAGCAGGAATACATGCTTTTCGCGCAGTTATAAGAGAAAGAGTTTTGACGCGTGTCACAAGGACACTTGTAAAACCGATGTGTTCAGATTTAGCTCGTTTCGGTCTAAAACAGCTTGTTTCGTTGTATTAGGCACGAATACATGCTTTTCGCGCAGTTATAGAAGAAAAAGTATTAGAGGGACACTTGTAAAAGAGTTTTCAGATTTAGCTCATCTCAGTCTAAAACAACTTGTTTCGTTGTATTAAGCACGAATACATGCTTTCCGCGCAGTTATAAGAGAAAAAGATTTGACGCGTATCAGAGGAACACTTGTAAAACCGATGTGTTGTGATTTAGCTTGTTTCGGTCTAAAACAGCTTGTTTAGTTGTATTAAGCACGAATACGTGCTTTTCGCGCAGTTATAAGAGAAAAAGTTTTGACGCGTATCAGAGGAATACTTGTAAAACCGATGTGTTGTGATTTAGCTCGTTTCGTCTAAAACAGCTTGTTTCGTTGTATTAAGCACGAATACATGCTTTTCGTGCAGTTATAAGAGAAAAAGTTGCCGCGTATCAGAGGAACACTTGTAAAATCGATGTGTTGTGATTTAGCTCGTTTCGTCTAAAACAGCTTGTTTCGTTGTATTAAGCAAGAATACATGCTTTTCGCGCAGTTATAAGAGAAAAAGTTTTGACGCGTGTCACAGGGACACTTGTAAAACCGATGTGTTCAGATTTACCTCGTTTCGGTCTAAAACATCTTGTTTCGTTGGATTAAGCAGGAATACATGCTTTTCGCGCAGTTATAAGAGAAAAAAGTGTTGACGCGTATTACATGGGCACTTGTAAAACCGATGTGTTCAGATTTAGCTCGTTTCGGTCTAAAACAGCTTGTTTCGTTGTACAAAGCACGAATACATGCTTTTCGCGCAGTTATAAGAGAAAAAGTTGACGCGTATCACGTGGATACTTGTAAAACCGATGTGTTCAGATTTAGCTCGTTTCGGCCTAAAACCGCTTGTTTCGTTAGATTAAGCACGAATACATGCTTTTCGCGCAGTTATAGGAGAAAAAGTTTTGACGCGTATCACGTGGATACTTGTAAAACCGATGTGTTCAGATATAGCTCGTTTTGGTATAAAACAGCTTGTTTCGTTGTTTTAAGCACGAATACATGCTTTTCGCGCAGTTATAGAAGGAAAAGTTTTGACGCGTATTAGAGACTTGTAAAACCGATGTGTTGTGATTTAGCTCGTTTCGGTCTAAAACAGCTTGTTTCGTTGTTTTAAGCACGAATACATGCTTTTCGCGCAGTTATAGAAGAAAAAGTTTTGACGCGTATTAGAGAGACTTTTAAAACCGATGTGTTGTGACTTAGCTAGTTTCTGTCTAAAACAGCTTGTTTCGTTGTATTAAGCACGAATACATGCTTTTTGCGCAGTTATAAGAGAAAAAGTTTTGACGCGTATCAGAGGAACACTTGTAAAACCGATGTTTGTGATTTAGCTCGTTTCGGTCTAAAACAGCTTGTTTCGTTGTATTAAGCACGAATACATGCTTTTCGCGCAGTTATAAGAGAAAAAGTTGACGCGTAACAGAGGAACACTTGTAAAATCGATGTGTTGTGATTTAGCTCGTTTCGTCTAAAACAGCTTGTTTCGTTGTATTAAGCAAGAATACATGCTTTTCGCGCAGTTATAAGAGAAAAAGTTTTGACGCGTGTCACAGGGACACTTGTAAAACCGATGTGTTCAGATTTACCTTGTTTCGATCTAAAACAGCTTGTTTCGTTGGATTAAGCAGGAATACATGCTTTTCGCGCAGTTATAAGAGAAAGAGTTTTGACGCGTGTCACAAGGACACTTGTAAAACCGATGTGTTCAGATTTAGCTCGTTTCGGTCTAAAACAGCTTGTTTCGTTGTATTAAGCACGAATACATGCTTTTCGCGCAGTTATAGAAGAAAAAGTATTAGAGGGACACTTGTAAAAGAGTTTTGATTTAGCTCATCTCAGTCTAAAACAGCTTGTTTCGTTGTATTAAGCACGAATACATGCTTTTCGCGCAGTTATAGAAGAAAAAGTTTTGACGCGTATTATAGAGACTTTTAAAACCGATGTGTTGTGATTTAGCTCGTTTCTGTCTAAAACAGCTTGTTTCGTTGTATTAAGCACGAATACATGCTTTTTGCGCAGTTATAAGAGAAAACGTTTTGACGCGTATCACATGCACACTTGTAAAACCGATATGATCAGATCTAGCTTGTTTTGGTCTAAAACAGCTTATTTCGTTGTATTAAGCACGAATACATGCTTTTCGCGCAGTTATAAGAGAAAAAGTTTTGACGCGTATCAGAGGAAAACTTGTAAAACCGATGTGTTGTGATTTAGCTCGTTTCGGTCTAAAACAGCTTGTTTCGTTGTATTAAGCACGAATACATGCTTTTCGCGCAGTTATAAGAGAAAAAGTTTTGACGCGTATCAGAGGAACACTCGTAAAACCAATGTGTTGTGATTTAGCTCGTTTCGGTCTAAAACAGCTTGTTTCGTTGGATTAATCACGAATACATGCTTTTCGCGCAGTTATAAGAAAAAAAGTTTTGACGCGTGTCACAAGAACACTTGTAAAACCGATGTGTTCAGATTTAGCTCGTTTCGGTCTAACACAGCTTGTTTCGTTGTATTAAGCACGAATACATGCTTTTCGCGCAGTTATAGAAGAAAAAGTTTCGACGCGTATCAGAGGAACACTTGTAAAACCGATGTGTTGTGATTTAGCTCGTTTCGGTCTAAAACAGCTTGTTTCGTTGTATTAAGCACGAATACATGCTTTTCGCGCAGTTATAGAAGAAAATGTATTAGAGGGACACTTGTAAAAGAGTGTAAAGATTTAGCTCATCTCAGTCTAAAACAGCTTGTTTCGTTGTATTAAGCACGAATACATGCTTTTCGCGCAGTTATAAGAGAAAAAGTTTTGACGCGTATCAGAGGAACACTTGTAAAACCGATGTGTTGTGATTTAGCTCGTTTCGGTCTAAAACAACTTGTTTCGTTGTATTAAGCACGAATACATGCTTTTCGCGCAGTTATAAGAGAAAAAGTTTTGACGCGTATCAGAGGAACACTTGTAAAACCGATGTGTTGTGATTTAGCTCGTTTCGTCTAAAACAGCTTGTTTCGTTGGATTAAGCACGAATACATGCTTTTCGCTCAGTTATAAGAGAAAAAGTTTTGACGCGTATCATAGGAACACATGTAAAACCGATGTGTTGTGATTTAGCTCGTTTCGGTCTAAAACAGCTTGTTTCGTTGTTTTAAGCAAGAATACATGCTTTTCTCGCAGTTATAAGAGAAAAAGTTTTGACGCGTGTCACAGGGACACTTGTAAAACCGATGTGTTCAGATTTACCTCGTTTCGGTCTAAAACAGCTTGTTTCGTTGTATTAAGCACGAATACATGCTTTTCGCGCAGTTATAGAAGAAAAAGTATTAGAGGGACACTTGTAAAAGAGTTTTCAGATTTAGCTCATCTCAGTCTAAAACAGCTTGTTTCGTTGTATTAAGCACGAATACATGCTTTTCGCACAGTTATAAGAGAAAAAGTTTTGACGCGTATTAGAGAGACTTGTAAAACCAATGTGTTGTGATTTAGCTCGTTTCGGTCTAAAACAGCTTGTTTCGTTGTATTAAGCACGAATACATGCTTTTCGCGCAGTTATAAGAGAAAAAGTTTTGACGCGTATCAGAGGAACACTTGTAAAACCGATGTGTTGTGATTTAGCTCGTTTCGTCTAAAACAGCTTGTTTCGTTGGATTATCACGAATACATGCTTTTCGCTCAGTTATAAGAGAAAAACTTTTGACGCGTATCAGAGGAACACTTGTAAAACCGATGTGTTGTGATTTAGCTCGTTTCGGTCTAAAACAGCTTGTTTCGTTGTAATAAGCAAGAATATATGCTTTTCGCGCAGTTATAAGAGAAAAAGTTTTGACGCGTGTCATAGGGACACTTGTAAAAACCGATGTGTTCAGATTTACCTCGTTTCGGTCTAAAACAGCTTGTATCGTTGGATTAAGCAGGAATACGTGCTTTTCGCGCAGTTATAAGAGAAAAAGTTTTGACGCGTATCACATGGGCACTTGTAAAACCGATATGTTCAGATTTAGCTCGTTTCGGTCTAAAACAGCTTGTTTCGTTGTATTAAGCACGAATACATGCTTTTCGCGCAGTTATAAGAGAAAAAGTTTTCACGCGTATCATCTGGATACTTGTAAAACCGGTGTTGTGATTTAGCTCGTTTCGGTCTAAAACAGCTTGTTTTGTTGTTTTAAGCACGAATACATGCTTTTCGCGCAGTTATAGATGAAAAGGTTTTGACGCGTATTAGCGAGACTTGTAAAACCGATGTGTTGTGATTTAGCTCGTTTCGGTCTAAAACAGCTTGTTTCGTTGTATTAAGCACGAATACATGCTTTTCGCGCAGTTATAAGAGAAAAAGTTTTGACGCCTATCAGAGGAAAACTTGTAAAACCGATGTGTTGTGATTTAGCTCGTTTCGGTCTAAAACAGCTTGTTTCGTTGTATTAAGCACGAATACATGCTTTTCGCGCAGTTATAAGAGAAAAAGTTTTGACGCGTATCAGAGGAACACTCGTAAAACCAATGTGTTGTGATTTAGCTCGTTTCGGTCTAAAACAGCTTGTTTCGTTGGATTAAGCACGAATACATGCTTTTCGTGCAGTTATAAGAGAAAAAGTTGACGCGTATCAGAGGAACACTTGTAAAATCGATGTGTTGTGATTTAGCTCGTTTCGTCTAAAACAGCTTGTTTCGTTGTATTAAGCAAGAATACATGCTTTTCGCGCAGTTATAAGAGAAAAAGTTTTGACGCGTGTCACAGGGACACTTGTAAAACCGATGTGTTCAGATTTAGCTCGTTTCGGTCTAAAACAGCTTGTTTCGTTGTGTTAAGCAAGAATGCATGATTTTCGCGCTGTTATAAGAGAAAAAGTTTTGACGCGTGTCACAGGGACACTTGTAAAACCGATGTGTTCAGATTTAGCTCGTTTTGGTCTAAAACAGCTTGTTTCGTTAGATTAAGCACGAATACATGCTTTTCGCGCAGTTATAGGTGAAAAAGTTTTGACGCGTATCACGTGGATACTTGTAAAACCGATGTGTTCAGATATAGCTCGTTTTGGTATAAAACAGCTTCTTTCGTTGTTTTAAGCAAGAATACATGCTTTTCGCGCAGTTATAGAAGGAAAAGTTTTGACGCGTATTAGAGACTTGTAAAACCGATGTGTTGTGATTTAGCTCGTTTCGGTCTAAAACAGCTTGTTTCGTTGTTTTAAGCACGAATACATGCTTTTCGCGCAGTTATAGAAGAAAAAGTTTTGACGCGTATTAGAGAGACTTTTAAAACCGATGTGTTGTGATTTAGCTCGTTTCTGTCTAAAACAGCTTGTTTCGTTGTATTAAGCACGAATACATGCTTTTTGCGCAGTTATAAGAGAAAACGTTTTGACGCGTATCAGAGGAAAACTTGTAAAACCAATTTGTTGTGATTTAGCTCGTTTCGGTCTAAAACAGCTTGTTTCGTTGGATTAAGCACGAATACATGCTTTTCGTGCAGTTATAAGAGAAAAAGTTGACGCGTATCAGAGGAACACTTGTAAAATCGATGTGTTGTGATTTAGCTCGTTTCGTCTAAAACAGCTTGTTTCGTTGTATTAAGCAAGAATACATGCTTTTCGCGCAGTTATAAGAGAAAAAGTTTTGACGCGTGTCACAGGGGCACTTGTAAAACCGATGTGTTCAGATTTAGCTCGTTTCGGTCTAAAACAGCTTGTTTCGTTGTGTTAAGCAAGAATGCATGATTTTCGCGCTGTTATAAGAGAAAAAGTTTTGACGCGTGTCACAGGGACACTTGTAAAACCGATGTGTTCAGATTTAGCTCGTTTCGGTCTAAAACAGCTTGTTTCGTTAGATTAAGCACGAATACATGCTTTTCGCGCAGTTATAGGTGAAAAAGTTTTGACGCGTATCACGTGGATACTTGTAAAACCGATGTGTTCAGATATAGCTCGTTTTGGTATAAAACAGCTTGTTTCGTTGTTTTAAGCAAGAATACATGCTTTTCGCGCAGTTATAGAAGGAAAAGTTTTGACGCGTATTAGAGACTTGTAAAACCGATGTGTTGTGATTTAACTCGTTTCGGTCTAAAACAGCTTGTTTCGTTGTATTAAGCACGAATACATGCTTTTCGCGCAGTTATAGAAGAAAAAGTTTTGACGCGTATTAGAGAGACTTTTAAAACCGATGTGTTGTGATTTAGCTCGTTTCTGTCTAAAACAGCTTGTTTCGTTGTATTAAGCACGAATACATGCTTTTTGCGCAGTTATAAGAGAAAACGTTTTGACGCGTATCACATGCACACTTGTAAAACCGATATGTTCAGATCTAGCTCATTTTCGTCTAAAACAGCTTGTTTCGTTGTATTAAGCACGAATACATGCTTTTCGTGCAGTTATAAGAGAAAAAGTTGACGCGTATCAGAGGAACACTTGTAAAATCGATGTGTTGTGATTTAGCTCGTTTCGTCTAAAACAGCTTGTTTCGTTGTATTAAGCAAGAATACATGCTTTTCGCGCAGTTATAAGAGAAAAAGTTTTGACGCGTGTCACAGGGACACTTGTAAAACCGATGTGTTCAGATTTAGCTCGTTTCGGTCTAAAACAGCTTGTTTCGTTGTGTTAAGCAAGAATGCATGATTTTCGCGCTGTTATAAGAGAAAAAGTTTTGACGCGTGTCACAGGGACACTTGTAAAACCGATGTGTTCAGATTTAGCTCGTTTCGGTCTAAAACAGCTTGTTTCGTTAGATTAAGCACGAATACATGCTTTTCGCGCAGTTATAGGTGAAAAAGTTTTGACGCGTATCACGTGGATACTTGTAAAACCGATGTGTTCAGATATAGCTCGTTTTGGTATAAAACAGCTTCTTTCGTTGTTTTAAGCAAGAATACATGCTTTTCGCGCAGTTATAGAAGGAAAAGTTTTGACGCGTATTAGAGACTTGTAAAACCGATGTGTTGTGATTTAGCTCGTTTCGGTCTAAAACAGCTTGTTTCGTTGTTTTAAGCACGAATACATGCTTTTCGCGCAGTTATAGAAGAAAAAGTTTTGACGCGTATTAGAGAGACTTTTAAAACCGATGTGTTGTGATTTAGCTCGTTTCTGTCTAAAACAGCTTGTTTCGTTGTATTAAGCACGAATACATGCTTTTTGCGCAGTTATAAGAGAAAACGTTTTGACGCGTATCAGAGGAAAACTTGTAAAACCAATTTGTTGTGATTTAGCTCGTTTCGGTCTAAAACAGCTTGTTTCGTTGGATTAAGCACGAATACATGCTTTTCGTGCAGTTATAAGAGAAAAAGTTGACGCGTATCAGAGGAACACTTGTAAAATCGATGTGTTGTGATTTAGCTCGTTTCGTCTAAAACAGCTTGTTTCGTTGTATTAAGCAAGAATACATGCTTTTCGCGCAGTTATAAGAGAAAAAGTTTTGACGCGTGTCACAGGGACACTTGTAAAACCGATGTGTTCAGATTTAGCTCGTTTCGGTCTAAAACAGCTTGTTTCGTTGTGTTAAGCAAGAATGCATGATTTTCGCGCTGTTATAAGAGAAAAAGTTTTGACGCGTGTCACAGGGACACTTGTAAAACCGATGTGTTCAGATTTAGCTCGTTTCGGTCTAAAACAGCTTGTTTCGTTAGATTAAGCACGAATACATGCTTTTCGCGCAGTTATAGGTGAAAAAGTTTTGACGCGTATCACGTGGATACTTGTAAAACCGATGTGTTCAGATATAGCTCGTTTTGGTATAAAACAGCTTGTTTCGTTGTTTTAAGCAAGAATACATGCTTTTCGCGCAGTTATAGAAGGAAAAGTTTTGACGCGTATTAGAGACTTGTAAAACCGATGTGTTGTGATTTAGCTCGTTTCGGTCTAAAACAGCTTGTTTCGTTGTATTAAGCACGAATACATGCTTTTCGCGCAGTTATAGAAGAAAAAGTTTTGACGCGTATTAGAGAGACTTTTAAAACCGATGTGTTGTGATTTAGCTCGTTTCTGTCTAAAACAGCTTGTTTCGTTGTATTAAGCACGAATACATGCTTTTTGCGCAGTTATAAGAGAAAACGTTTTGACGCGTATCACATGCACACTTGTAAAACCGATATGTTCAGATCTAGCTCATTTTGGTCTAAAACAGCTTGTTTCGTTGTATTAAGCACGAATACATGCTTTTCGCGCAGTTATAAGAGAAAACGTTTTGACGCGTATCAGAGGAAAACTTGTAAAACCGATGTGTTGTGATTTAGCTCGTTTCGGTCTAAAACAGCTTGTTTCGTTGTATTAAGCACGAATACATGCTTTTCGCGCAGTTATAAGAGAAAAAGTTTTGAAGCGTATCAGAGGAACACTCGTAAAACCAATGTGTTGTGATTTAGCTCGTTTCGGTCTAAAACAGCTTGTTTCGTTGGATTAAGCACGAATACATGCTTTTCGTGCAGTTATAAGAGAAAAAGTTGACGCGTATCAGAGGAACACTTGTAAAATCGATGTGTTGTGATTTAGCTCGTTTCGTCTAAAACAGCTTGTTTCGTTGTATTAAGCAAGAATACATGCTTTTCGCGCAGTTATAAAAGAAAAAGTTTTGACGCGTGTTACAGGGACACTTGTAAAACCGATGTGTTCAGATTTACCTTGTTTCGGTCTAAAACAGCTTGTTTCGTTGGATTAAGCAGGAATACATGCTTTTCGCGCAGTTATAGGAGAAAAAGTTTTGACGCGTGTCACAAGGACACTTGTAAAACCGATGTGTTCAGATTTAGCTCGTTTCGGTCTAAAACAACTTGTTTCGTTGTATTAGGCACGAATACATGCTTTTCGCGCAGTTATAGAAGAAAAAGTATTAGAGGGACACTTGTAAAAGAGTTTTCAGATTTAGCTCATCTCAGTCTAAAACAACTTGTTTCGTTGTATTAAGCACGAATACATGCTTTCCGCGCAGTTATAAGAGAAAAAGTTTTGACGCGTATCAGAGGAACACTTGTAAAACCGATGTGTTGTGATTTAGCTTGTTTCGGTCTAAAACAGCTTGTTTAGTTGTATTAAGCACGAATACGTGCTTTTCGCGCAGTTATAAGAGAAAAAGTTTTGACGCGTATCAGAGGAATACTTGTAAAACCGATGTGTTGTGATTTAGCTCGTTTCGTCTAAAACAGCTTGTTTCGTTGTATTAAGCACGAATACATGCTTTTCGTGCAGTTATAAGAGAAAAAGTTGCCGCGTATCAGAGGAACACTTGTAAAATCGATGTGTTGTGATTTAGCTCGTTTCGTCTAAAACAGCTTGTTTCGTTGTATTAAGCAAGAATACATGCTTTTTGCGCAGTTATAAGAGAAAAAGTTTTGACGCGTATCAGAGGAACACTTGTAAAACCGATGTTTGTGATTTAGCTCGTTTCGGTCTAAAACAGCTTGTTTCGTTGTATTAAGCACGAATACATGCTTTTCGCGCAGTTATAAGAGAAAAAGTTTTGACGCGTGTCACAGGGACACTTGTAAAACCGATGTGTTCAGATTTACCTCGTTTCGGTCTAAAACATCTTGTTTCGTTGGATTAAGCAGGAATACATGCTTTTCGCGCAGTTATAAGAGAAAAAAGTGTTGACGCGTATTACATGGGCACTTGTAAAACCGATGTGTTCAGATTTAGCTCGTTTCGGTCTAAAACAGCTTGTTTCGTTGTACAAAGCACGAATACATGCTTTTCGCGCAGTTATAAGAGAAAAAGTTGACGCGTATCACGTGGATACTTGTAAAACCGATGTGTTCAGATTTAGCTCGTTTCGGCCTAAAACCGCTTGTTTCGTTAGATTAGGCACGAATACATGCTTTTCGCGCAGTTATAGGAGAAAAAGTTTTGACGCGTATCACGTGGATACTTGTAAAACCGATGTGTTCAGATATAGCTCGTTTTGGTATAAAACAGCTTGTTTCGTTGTTTTAAGCACGAATACATGCTTTTCGCGCAGTTATAGAAGGAAAAGTTTTGACGCGTATTAGAGACTTGTAAAACCGATGTGTTGTGATTTAGCTCGTTTCGGTCTAAAACAGCTTGTTTCGTTGTTTTAAGCACGAATACATGCTTTTCGCGCAGTTATAGAAGAAAAAGTTTTGACGCGTATTAGAGAGACTTTTAAAACCGATGTGTTGTGACTTAGCTAGTTTCTGTCTAAAACAGCTTGTTTCGTTGTATTAAGCACGAATACATGCTTTTTGCGCAGTTATAAGAGAAAAAGTTTTGACGCGTATCAGAGGAACACTTGTAAAACCGATGTTTGTGATTTAGCTCGGTTCGGTCTAAAACAGCTTGTTTCGTTGTATTAAGCACGAATACATGCTTTTCGCGCAGTTATAAGAGAAAAAGTTTTGACGCGTATCAGAGGAACACTTGTAAAACCGATGTGTTGTGATTTAGCTCGTTTCGTCTAAAACAGCTTGTTTCGTTGGATTAAGCACGAATACATGCTTTTCGCTCAGTTATAAGAGAAAAAGTTTTGACGCGTATCAGAGGAACACTTGTAAAACCGATGTGTTGTGATTTAGCTCGTTTCGGTCTAAAACAGCTTGTTTCGTTGTATTAAGCAAGAATACATGCTTTTCGCGCAGTTATAAGAGAAAAAGTTTTCACGCGTGTCACAGGGACACTTGTAAAACCGATGTGTTCAGATTTACCTCGTTTCGGTCTAAAACAGCTTGTTTCGTTGTATTAAGCACGAATACATGCTTTTCGCGCAGTTATAGAAGAAAAAGTATTAGAGGGACACTTGTAAAAGAGTTTTCAGATTTAGCTCATCTCAGTCTAAAACAGCTTGTTTCGTTGTATTTAGCACGAATACATGCTTTTCGCACAGTTATAAGAGAAAAAGTTTTGACGCGTATCATAGGAACACTTGTAAAACCAATGTGTTGTGATTTAGCTCGTTTCGGTCTAAAACAGCTTGTTTCGTTGTATTAAGCATGAATACATGCTTTTCGCGCAGTTATAAGAGAAAAAGTTTTGACGCGTATCAGAGGAACACTTGTAAAACCGATGTGTTGTGATTTAGCTCGTTTCGTCTAAAACAGCTTGTTTCGTTGGATTAAGCACGAATACATGCTTTTCGCTCAGTTATAAGAGAAAAAGTTTTGACGCGTATCAGAGGAACACTTGTAAAACCGATGTGTTGTGATTTAGCTCGTTTCGGTCTAAAACAGCTTGTTTCGTTGTATTAAGCAAGAATACATGCTTTTCGCGCAGTTATAAGAGAAAAAGTTTTGACGCGTGTCACAGGGACACTTGTAAAACCGATGTGTTCAGATTTACCTCGTTTCGGTCTGAAACAGCTTGTTTCGTTTTATTAAGCACGAATACATGCTTTTCGCGCAGTTATAGAAGAAAAAGTATTAGAGGGACACTTGTAAAAGAGTTTTCAGATTTAGCTCATCTCAGTCTAAAACAGCTTGTTTCGTTGTATTTAGCACGAATACATGCTTTTCGCACACTTATAAGAGAAAAAGTTTTGACGCGTATCAGAGGAACACTTGTAAAACCAATGTGTTGTGATTTAGCTCGTTTCGGTCTAAAACAGCTTGTTTCGTTGTATTAAGCACGAATACATGCTTTTCGCGCAGTTATAAGAGAAAAACTTTTGACGCGTACCAGAGGAACACTTGTAAAACCGATGTGTTGTGATTTAGCTCGTTTCGGTCTAAAACAGCTTGTTTCGTTCTATTAAGCAAGAATACATGCTTTTCGCGCAGTTATAAGAGAAAAAGTTTTGACGCGTGTCACAGGGACACTTGTAAAACCGATGTGTTCAGATTTACCTCGTTTCGGTCTAAAACAGCTTGTTTCGTTGTATTAAGCAAGAATACATGCTTTTCACGCAGTTATGAGAGAAAAAGTTTTGACGCGTGTCACAGGGACACTTGTAAAACCGATGTGTTCAGATTTAGCTCGTTTCGGTCTAAAACAGCTTGTTTCGTTGTGTTAAGCAAGAATGCATGATTTTCGCGCTGTTATAAGAGAAAAAGTTTTGACGCGTGTCACAGGGACACTTGTAAAACCGATGTGTTCAGATTTAGCTCGTTTCGGTCTAAAACAGCTTGTTTCGTTAGATTAAGCACGAATACATGCTTTTCGCGCAGTTATAGGTGAAAAAGTTTTGACGCGTATCACGTGGATACTTGTAAAACCGATGTGTTCAGATATAGCTCGTTTTGGTATAAAACAGCTTGTTTCGTTGTTTTAAGCAAGAATACATGCTTTTCGCGCAGTTATAGAAGGAAAAGTTTTGACGCGTATTAGAGACTTGTAAAACCGATGTGTTGTGATTTAGCTCGTTTCGGTCTAAAACAGCTTGTTTCGTTGTTTTAAGCACGAATACATGCTTTTCGCGCAGTTATAGAAGAAAAAGTTTTGACGCGTATTAGGGAGACTTTTAAAACCGATGTGTTGTGATTTAGCTCGTTTCTGTCTAAAACAGCTTGTTTCGTTGTATTAAGCACGAATACATGCTTTTTGCGCAGTTATAAGAGAAAACGTTTTGACGCGTATCAGAGGAAAACTTGTAAAACCAATGTGTTGTGATTTAGCTCGTTTCGGTCTAAAACAGCTTGTTTCGTTGGATTAAGCACGAATACATGCTTTTCGTGCAGTTATAAGAGAAAAAGTTGACGCGTATCAGAGGAACACTTGTAAAATCGATGTGTTGTGATTTAGCTCGTTTCGTCTAAAACAGCTTGTTTCGTTGTATTAAGCAAGAATACATGCTTTTCGCGCAGTTATAAGAGAAAAAGTTTTGACGCGTGTCACAGGGACACTTGCAAAACCGATGTGTTCAGATTTAGCTCGTTTCGGTCTAAAACAGCTTGTTTCGTTGTGTTAAGCAAGAATGCATGATTTTCGCGCTGTTATAAGAGAAAAAGTTTTGACGCGTGTCACAGGGACACTTGTAAAACCGATGTGTTCAGATTTAGCTCGTTTCGGTCTAAAACAGCTTGTTTCGTTAGATTAAGCACGAATACATGCTTTTCGCGCAGTTATAGGTGAAAAAGTTTTGACGCGTATCACGTGGATACTTGTAAAACCGATGTGTTCAGATATAGCTCGTTTTGGTATAAAACAGCTTGTTTCGTTGTTTTAAGCAAGAATACATGCTTTTCGCGCAGTTATAGAAGGAAAAGTTTTGACGCGTATTAGAGACTTGTAAAACCGATGTGTTGTGATTTAGCTCGTTTCGGTCTAAAACAGCTTGTTTCGTTGTATTAAGCACGAATACATGCTTTTCGCGCAGTTATAGAAGAAAAAGTTTTGACGCGTATTAGAGAGACTTTTAAAACCGATGTGTTGTGATTTAGCTCGTTTCTGTCTAAAACAGCTTGTTTCGTTGTATTAAGCACGAATACATGCTTTTTGCGCAGTTATAAGAGAAAACGTTTTGACGCGTATCACATGCACACTTGTAAAACCGATATGTTCAGATCTAGCTCATTTTGGTCTAAAACAGCTTGTTTCGTTGTATTAAGCACGAATACATGCTTTTCGCGCAGTTATAAGAGAAAACGTTTTGACGCGTATCAGAGGAAAACTTGTAAAACCGATGTGTTGTGATTTAGCTCGTTTCGGTCTAAAACAGCTTGTTTCGTTGTATTAAGCACGAATACATGCTTTTCGCGCAGTTATAAGAGAAAAAGTTTTGAAGCGTATCAGAGGAACACTCGTAAAACCAATGTGTTGTGATTTAGCTCGTTTCGGTCTAAAACAGCTTGTTTCGTTGGATTAAGCACGAATACATGCTTTTCGTGCAGTTATAAGAGAAAAAGTTGACGCGTATCAGAGGAACACTTGTAAAATCGATGTGTTGTGATTTAGCTCGTTTCGTCTAAAACAGCTTGTTTCGTTGTATTAAGCAAGAATACATGCTTTTCGCGCAGTTATAAAAGAAAAAGTTTTGACGCGTGTTACAGGGACACTTGTAAAACCGATGTGTTCAGATTTACCTTGTTTCGGTCTAAAACAGCTTGTTTCGTTGGATTAAGCAGGAATACATGCTTTTCGCGCAGTTATAGGAGAAAAAGTTTTGACGCGTGTCACAAGGACACTTGTAAAACCGATGTGTTCAGATTTAGCTCGTTTCGGTCTAAAACAGCTTGTTTCGTTGTATTAGGCACGAATACATGCTTTTCGCGCAGTTATAGAAGAAAAAGTATTAGAGGGACACTTGTAAAAGAGTTTTCAGATTTAGCTCATCTCAGTCTAAAACAACTTGTTTCGTTGTATTAAGCACGAATACATGCTTTCCGCGCAGTTATAAGAGAAAAAGTTTTGACGCGTATCAGAGGAACACTTGTAAAACCGATGTGTTGTGATTTAGCTTGTTTCGGTCTAAAACAGCTTGTTTAGTTGTATTAAGCACGAATACGTGCTTTTCGCGCAGTTATAAGAGAAAAAGTTTTGACGCGTATCAGAGGAATACTTGTAAAACCGATGTGTTGTGATTTAGCTCGTTTCGTCTAAAACAGCTTGTTTCGTTGTATTAAGCACGAATACATGCTTTTCGTGCAGTTATAAGAGAAAAAGTTGCCGCGTATCAGAGGAACACTTGTAAAATCGATGTGTTGTGATTTAGCTCGTTTCGTCTAAAACAGCTTGTTTCGTTGTATTAAGCAAGAATACATGCTTTTCGCGCAGTTATAAGAGAAAAAGTTTTGACGCGTGTCACAGGGACACTTGTAAAACCGATGTGTTCAGATTTACCTCGTTTCGGTCTAAAACATCTTGTTTCGTTGGATTAAGCAGGAATACATGCTTTTCGCGCAGTTATAAGAGAAAAAAGTGTTGACGCGTATTACATGGGCACTTGTAAAACCGATGTGTTCAGATTTAGCTCGTTTCGGTCTAAAACAGCTTGTTTCGTTGTACAAAGCACGAATACATGCTTTTCGCGCAGTTATAAGAGAAAAAGTTGACGCGTATCACGTGGATACTTGTAAAACCGATGTGTTCAGATTTAGCTCGTTTCGGCCTAAAACCGCTTGTTTCGTTAGATTAAGCACGAATACATGCTTTTCGCGCAGTTATAGGAGAAAAAGTTTTGACGCGTATCACGTGGATACTTGTAAAACCGATGTGTTCAGATATAGCTCGTTTTGGTATAAAACAGCTTGTTTCGTTGTTTTAAGCACGAATACATGCTTTTCGCGCAGTTATAGAAGGAAAAGTTTTGACGCGTATTAGAGACTTGTAAAACCGATGTGTTGTGATTTAGCTCGTTTCGGTCTAAAACAGCTTGTTTCGTTGTTTTAAGCACGAATACATGCTTTTCGCGCAGTTATAGAAGAAAAAGTTTTGACGCGTATTAGAGAGACTTTTAAAACCGATGTGTTGTGATTTAGCTAGTTTCTGTCTAAAACAGCTTGTTTCGTTGTATTAAGCACGAATACATGCTTTTTGCGCAGTTATAAGAGAAAAAGTTTTGACGCGTATCAGAGGAACACTTGTAAAACCGATGTTTGTGATTTAGCTCGTTTCGGTCTAAAACAGCTTGTTTCGTTGTATTAAGCACGAATACATGCTTTTCGCGCAGTTATAAGAGAAAAAGTTTTGACGCGTATCAGAGGAACACTTGTAAAACCGATGTGTTGTGATTTAGCTCGTTTCGTCTAAAACAGCTTGTTTCGTTGGATTAAGCACGAATACATGCTTTTCGCTCAGTTATAAGAGAAAAAGTTTTGACGCGTATCAGAGGAACACTTGTAAAACCGATGTGTTGTGATTTAGCTCGTTTCGGTCTAAAACAGCTTGTTTCGTTGTATTAAGCAAGAATACATGCTTTTCGCGCAGTTATAAGAGAAAAAGTTTTGACGCGTGTCACAGGGACACTTGTAAAACCGATGTGTTCAGATTTACCTCGTTTCGGTCTAAAACAGCTTGTTTCGTTGTATTAAGCACGAATACATGCTTTTCGCGCAGTTATAGAAGAAAAAGTATTAGAGGGACACTTGTAAAAGAGTTTTCAGATTTAGCTCATCTCAGTCTAAAACAGCTTGTTTCGTTGTATTTAGCACGAATACATGCTTTTCGCACAGTTATAAGAGAAAAAGTTTTGACGCGTATCAGAGGAACACTTGTAAAACCAATGTGTTGTGATTTAGCTCGTTTCGGTCTAAAACAGCTTGTTTCGTTGTATTAAGCACGAATACATGCTTTTCGCGCAGTTATAATAGAAAAAGTTTTGACGCGTATCAGAGGAACACTTGTAAAACCGATGTGTTGTGATTTAGCTCGTTTCGTCTAAAACAGCTTGTTTCGTTGGATTAAGCACGAATACATGCTTTTCGCTCAGTTATAAGAGAAAAAGTTTTGACGCGTATCAGAGGAACACTTGTAAAACCGATGTGTTGTGATTTAGCTCGTTTCGGTCTAAAACAGCTTGTTTCGTTGTATTAAGCAAGAATACATGCTTTTCGCGCAGTTATAAGAGAAAAAGTTTTGACGCGTGTCACAGGGACACTTGTAAAACCGATGTGTTCAGATTTACCTCGTTTCGGTCTGAAACAGCTTGTTTCGTTGTATTAAGCACGAATACATGCTTTTCGCGCAGTTATAGAAGAAAAAGTATTAGAGGGACACTTGTAAAAGAGTTTTCAGATTTAGCTCATCTCAGTCTAAAACAGCTTGTTTCGTTGGATTAAGCACGAATACATGCTTTTCGCTCAGTTATAAGAGAAAAAGTTTTGACGCGTATCAGAGGAACACTTGTAAAACCGATGTGTTGTGATTTAGCTCGTTTCGGTCTAAAACAGCTTGTTTCGTTGTATTAAGCAAGAATACATGCTTTTCGCGCAGTTATAAGAGAAAAAGTTTTGACGCGTGTCACAGGGACACTTGTAAAACCGATGTGTTCAGATTTACCTCGTTTCGGTCTGAAACAGCTTGTTTCGTTGTATTAAGCACGAATACATGCTTTTCGCGCAGTTATAGAAGAAAAAGTATTAGAGGGACACTTGTAAAAGAGTTTTCAGATTTAGCTCATCTCAGTCTAAAACAGCTTGTTTCGTTGTATTTAGCACGAATACATGCTTTTCGCACAGTTATAAGAGAAAAAGTTTTGACGCGTATCAGAGGAACACTTGTAAAACCAATGTGTTGTGATTTAGCTCGTTTCGGTCTAAAACAGCTTGTTTCGTTGGATTAAGCACGAATACATGCTTTTCGTGCAGTTATAAGAGAAAAAGTTGCCGCGTATCAGAGGAACACTTGTAAAATCGATGTGTTGTGATTTAGCTCGTTTCGTCTAAAACAGCTTGTTTCGTTGTATTAAGCAAGAATACATGCTTTTTGCGCAGTTATAAGAGAAAAAGTTTTGACGCGTATCAGAGGAACACTTGTAAAACCGATGTTTGTGATTTAGCTCGTTTCGGTCTAAAACAGCTTGTTTCGTTGTATTAAGCACGAATACATGCTTTTCGCGCAGTTATAAGAGAAAAAGTTTTGACGCGTGTCACAGGGACACTTGTAAAACCGATGTGTTCAGATTTACCTCGTTTCGGTCTAAAACATCTTGTTTCGTTGGATTAAGCAGGAATACATGCTTTTCGCGCAGTTATAAGAGAAAAAAGTGTTGACGCGTATTACATGGGCACTTGTAAAACCGATGTGTTCAGATTTAGCTCGTTTCGGTCTAAAACAGCTTGTTTCGTTGTACAAAGCACGAATACATGCTTTTCGCGCAGTTATAAGAGAAAAAGTTGACGCGTATCACGTGGATACTTGTAAAACCGATGTGTTCAGATTTAGCTCGTTTCGGCCTAAAACCGCTTGTTTCGTTAGATTAGGCACGAATACATGCTTTTCGCGCAGTTATAGGAGAAAAAGTTTTGACGCGTATCACGTGGATACTTGTAAAACCGATGTGTTCAGATATAGCTCGTTTTGGTATAAAACAGCTTGTTTCGTTGTTTTAAGCACGAATACATGCTTTTCGCGCAGTTATAGAAGGAAAAGTTTTGACGCGTATTAGAGACTTGTAAAACCGATGTGTTGTGATTTAGCTCGTTTCGGTCTAAAACAGCTTGTTTCGTTGTTTTAAGCACGAATACATGCTTTTCGCGCAGTTATAGAAGAAAAAGTTTTGACGCGTATTAGAGAGACTTTTAAAACCGATGTGTTGTGACTTAGCTAGTTTCTGTCTAAAACAGCTTGTTTCGTTGTATTAAGCACGAATACATGCTTTTTGCGCAGTTATAAGAGAAAAAGTTTTGACGCGTATCAGAGGAACACTTGTAAAACCGATGTTTGTGATTTAGCTCGGTTCGGTCTAAAACAGCTTGTTTCGTTGTATTAAGCACGAATACATGCTTTTCGCGCAGTTATAAGAGAAAAAGTTTTGACGCGTATCAGAGGAACAATTGTAAAACCGATGTGTTGTGATTTAGCTCGTTTCGTCTAAAACAGCTTGTTTCGTTGGATTAAGCACGAATACATGCTTTTCGCTCAGTTATAAGAGAAAAAGTTTTGACGCGTATCAGAGGAACACTTGTAAAACCGATGTGTTGTGATTTAGCTCGTTTCGGTCTAAAACAGCTTGTTTCGTTGTATTAAGCAAGAATACATGCTTTTCGCGCAGTTATAAGAGAAAAAGTTTTCACGCGTGTCACAGGGACACTTGTAAAACCGATGTGTTCAGATTTACCTCGTTTCGGTCTAAAACAGCTTGTTTCGTTGTATTAAGCACGAATACATGCTTTTCGCGCAGTTATAGAAGAAAAAGTATTAGAGGGACACTTGTAAAAGAGTTTTCAGATTTAGCTCATCTCAGTCTAAAACAGCTTGTTTCGTTGTATTTAGCACGAATACATGCTTTTCGCACAGTTATAAGAGAAAAAGTTTTGACGCGTATCATAGGAACACTTGTAAAACCAATGTGTTGTGATTTAGCTCGTTTCGGTCTAAAACAGCTTGTTTCGTTGTATTAAGCACGAATACATGCTTTTCGCGCAGTTATAAGAGAAAAAGTTTTGACGCGTATCAGAGGAACACTTGTAAAACCGATGTGTTGTGATTTAGCTCGTTTCGTCTAAAACAGCTTGTTTCGTTGGATTAAGCACGAATACATGCTTTTCGCTCAGTTATAAGAGAAAAAGTTTTGACGCGTATCAGAGGAACACTTGTAAAACCGATGTGTTGTGATTTAGCTCGTTTCGGTCTAAAACAGCTTGTTTCGTTGTATTAAGCAAGAATACATGCTTTTCGCGCAGTTATAAGAGAAAAAGTTTTGACGCGTGTCACAGGGACACTTGTAAAACCGATGTGTTCAGATTTACCTCGTTTCGGTCTGAAACAGCTTGTTTCGTTTTATTAAGCACGAATACATGCTTTTCGCGCAGTTATAGAAGAAAAAGTATTAGAGGGACACTTGTAAAAGAGTTTTCAGATTTAGCTCATCTCAGTCTAAAACAGCTTGTTTCGTTGTATTTAGCACGAATACATGCTTTTCGCACACTTATAAGAGAAAAAGTTTTGACGCGTATCAGAGGAACACTTGTAAAACCAATGTGTTGTGATTTAGCTCGTTTCGGTCTAAAACAGCTTGTTTCGTTGTATTAAGCACGAATACATGCTTTTCGCGCAGTTATAAGAGAAAAACTTTTGACGCGTACCAGAGGAACACTTGTAAAACCGATGTGTTGTGATTTAGCTCGTTTCGGTCTAAAACAGCTTGTTTCGTTCTATTAAGCAAGAATACATGCTTTTCGCGCAGTTATAAGAGAAAAAGTTTTGACGCGTGTCACAGGGACACTTGTAAAACCGATGTGTTCAGATTTACCTCGTTTCGGTCTAAAACAGCTTGTTTCGTTGTATTAAGCAAGAATACATGCTTTTCACGCAGTTATGAGAGAAAAAGTTTTGACGCGTGTCACAGGGACACTTGTAAAACCGATGTGTTCAGATTTAGCTCGTTTCGGTCTAAAACAGCTTGTTTCGTTGTGTTAAGCAAGAATGCATGATTTTCGCGCTGTTATAAGAGAAAAAGTTTTGACGCGTGTCACAGGGACACTTGTAAAACCGATGTGTTCAGATTTAGCTCGTTTCGGTCTAAAACAGCTTGTTTCGTTAGATTAAGCACGAATACATGCTTTTCGCGCAGTTATAGGTGAAAAAGTTTTGACGCGTATCACGTGGATACTTGTAAAACCGATGTGTTCAGATATAGCTCGTTTTGGTATAAAACAGCTTGTTTCGTTGTTTTAAGCAAGAATACATGCTTTTCGCGCAGTTATAGAAGGAAAAGTTTTGACGCGTATTAGAGACTTGTAAAACCGATGTGTTGTGATTTAGCTCGTTTCGGTCTAAAACAGCTTGTTTCGTTGTTTTAAGCACGAATACATGCTTTTCGCGCAGTTATAGAAGAAAAAGTTTTGACGCGTATTAGGGAGACTTTTAAAACCGATGTGTTGTGATTTAGCTCGTTTCTGTCTAAAACAGCTTGTTTCGTTGTATTAAGCACGAATACATGCTTTTTGCGCAGTTATAAGAGAAAACGTTTTGACGCGTATCAGAGGAAAACTTGTAAAACCAATGTGTTGTGATTTAGCTCGTTTCGGTCTAAAACAGCTTGTTTCGTTGGATTAAGCACGAATACATGCTTTTCGTGCAGTTATAAGAGAAAAAGTTGACGCGTATCAGAGGAACACTTGTAAAATCGATGTGTTGTGATTTAGCTCGTTTCGTCTAAAACAGCTTGTTTCGTTGTATTAAGCAAGAATACATGCTTTTCGCGCAGTTATAAGAGAAAAAGTTTTGACGCGGGTCACAGGGACACTTGCAAAACCGATGTGTTCAGATTTAGCTCGTTTCGGTCTAAAACAGCTTGTTTCGTTGTGTTAAGCAAGAATACATGATTTTCGCGCTGTTATAAGAGAAAAAGTTTTGACGCGTGTCACAGGGACACTTGTAAAACCGATGTGTTCAGATTTAGCTCGTTTCGGTCTAAAACAGCTTGTTTCGTTAGATTAAGCACGAATACATGCTTTTCGCGCAGTTATAGGTGAAAAAGTTTTGACGCGTATCACGTGGATACTTGTAAAACCGATGTGTTCAGATATAGCTCGTTTTGGTATAAAACAGCTTGTTTCGTTGTTTTAAGCAAGAATACATGCTTTTCGCGCAGTTATAGAAGGAAAAGTTTTGACGCGTATTAGAGACTTGTAAAACCGATGTGTTGTGATTTAGCTCGTTTCGGTCTAAAACAGCTTGTTTCGTTGTATTAAGCACGAATACATGCTTTTCGCGCAGTTATAGAAGAAAAAGTTTTGACGCGTATTAGAGAGACTTTTAAAACCGATGTGTTGTGATTTAGCTCGTTTCTGTCTAAAACAGCTTGTTTCGTTGTATTAAGCACGAATACATGCTTTTTGCGCAGTTATAAGAGAAAACGTTTTGACGCGTATCACATGCACACTTGTAAAACCGATATGTTCAGATCTAGCTCATTTTGGTCTAAAACAGCTTGTTTCGTTGTATTAAGCACGAATACATGCTTTTCGCGCAGTTATAAGAGAAAACGTTTTGACGCGTATCAGAGGAAAACTTGTAAAACCGATGTGTTGTGATTTAGCTCGTTTCGGTCTAAAACAGCTTGTTTCGTTGTATTAAGCACGAATACATGCTTTTCGCGCAGTTATAAGAGAAAAAGTTTTGAAGCGTATCAGAGGAACACTCGTAAAACCAATGTGTTGTGATTTAGCTCGTTTCGGTCTAAAACAGCTTGTTTCGTTGGATTAAGCACGAATACATGCTTTTCGTGCAGTTATAAGAGAAAAAGTTGACGCGTATCAGAGGAACACTTGTAAAATCGATGTGTTGTGATTTAGCTCGTTTCGTCTAAAACAGCTTGTTTCGTTGTATTAAGCAAGAATACATGCTTTTCGCGCAGTTATAAAAGAAAAAGTTTTGACGCGTGTTAAAGGGACACTTGTAAAACCGATGTGTTCAGATTTACCTTGTTTCGGTCTAAAACAGCTTGTTTCGTTGGATTAAGCAGGAATACATGCTTTTCGCGCAGTTATAGGAGAAAAAGTTTTGACGCGTGTCACAAGGACACTTGTAAAACCGATGTGTTCAGATTTAGCTCGTTTCGGTCTAAAACAGCTTGTTTCGTTGTATTAGGCACGAATACATGCTTTTCGCGCAGTTATGGAAGAAAAAGTATTAGAGGGACACTTGTAAAAGAGTTTTCAGATTTAGCTCATCTCAGTCTAAAACAACTTGTTTCGTTGTATTAAGCACGAATACATGCTTTCCGCGCAGTTATAAGAGAAAAAGTTTTGACGCGTATCAGAGGAACACTTGTAAAACCGATGTGTTGTGATTTAGCTTGTTTCGGTCTAAAACAGCTTGTTTAGTTGTATTAAGCACGAATACGTGCTTTTCGCGCAGTTATAAGAGAAAAAGTTTTGACGCGTATCAGAGGAATACTTGTAAAACCGATGTGTTGTGATTTAGCTCGTTTCGTCTAAAACAGCTTGTTTCGTTGTATTAAGCACGAATACATGCTTTTCGTGCAGTTATAAGAGAAAAAGTTGCCGCGTATCAGAGGAACACTTGTAAAATCGATGTGTTGTGATTTAGCTCGTTTCGTCTAAAACAGCTTGTTTCGTTGTATTAAGCAAGAATACATGCTTTTCGCGCAGTTATAAGAGAAAAAGTTTTGACGCGTGTCACAGGGACACTTGTAAAACCGATGTGTTCAGATTTACCTCGTTTCGGTCTAAAACATCTTGTTTCGTTGGATTAAGCAGGAATACATGCTTTTCGCGCAGTTATAAGAGAAAAAAGTGTTGACGCGTATTACATGGGCACTTGTAAAACCGATGTGTTCAGATTTAGCTCGTTTCGGTCTAAAACAGCTTGTTTCGTTGTACAAAGCACGAATACATGCTTTTCGCGCAGTTATAAGAGAAAAAGTTGACGCGTATCACGTGGATACTTGTAAAACCGATGTGTTCAGATTTAGCTCGTTTCGGCCTAAAACCGCTTGTTTCGTTAGATTAAGCACGAATACATGCTTTTCGCGCAGTTATAGGAGAAAAAGTTTTGACGCGTATCACGTGGATACTTGTAAAACCGATGTGTTCAGATATAGCTCGTTTTGGTATAAAACAGCTTGTTTCGTTGTTTTAAGCACGAATACATGCTTTTCGCGCAGTTATAGAAGGAAAAGTTTTGACGCGTATTAGAGACTTGTAAAACCGATGTGTTGTGATTTAGCTCGTTTCGGTCTAAAACAGCTTGTTTCGTTGTTTTAAGCACGAATACATGCTTTTCGCGCAGTTATAGAAGAAAAAGTTTTGACGCGTATTAGAGAGACTTTTAAAACCGATGTGTTGTGATTTAGCTAGTTTCTGTCTAAAACAGCTTGTTTCGTTGTATTAAGCACGAATACATGCTTTTTGCGCAGTTATAAGAGAAAAAGTTTTGACGCGTATCAGAGGAACACTTGTAAAACCGATGTTTGTGATTTAGCTCGTTTCGGTCTAAAACAGCTTGTTTCGTTGTATTAAGCACGAATACATGCTTTTCGCGCAGTTATAAGAGAAAAAGTTTTGACGCGTATCAGAGGAACACTTGTAAAACCGATGTGTTGTGATTTAGCTCGTTTCGTCTAAAACAGCTTATTTCGTTGGATTAAGCACGAATACATGCTTTTCGCTCAGTTATAAGAGAAAAAGTTTTGACGCGTATCAGAGGAACACTTGTAAAACCGATGTGTTGTGATTTAGCTCGTTTCGGTCTAAAACAGCTTGTTTCGTTGTATTAAGCAAGAATACATGCTTTTCGCGCAGTTATAAGAGAAAAAGTTTTGACGCGTGTCACAGGGACACTTGTAAAACCGATGTGTTCAGATTTACCTCGTTTCGGTCTAAAACAGCTTGTTTCGTTGTATTAAGCACGAATACATGCTTTTCGCGCAGTTATAGAAGAAAAAGTATTAGAGGGACACTTGTAAAAGAGTTTTCAGATTTAGCTCATCTCAGTCTAAAACAGCTTGTTTCGTTGTATTTAGCACGAATACATGCTTTTCGCACAGTTATAAGAGAAAAAGTTTTGACGCGTATCAGAGGAACACTTGTAAAACCAATGTGTTGTGATTTAGCTCGTTTCGGTCTAAAACAGCTTGTTTCGTTGTATTAAGCACGAATACATGCTTTTCGCGCAGTTATAATAGAAAAAGTTTTGACGCGTATCAGAGGAACACTTGTAAAACCGATGTGTTGTGATTTAGCTCGTTTCGTCTAAAACAGCTTGTTTCGTTGGATTAAGCACGAATACATGCTTTTCGCTCAGTTATAAGAGAAAAAGTTTTGACGCGTATCAGAGGAACACTTGTAAAACCGATGTGTTGTGATTTAGCTCGTTTCGGTCTAAAACAGCTTGTTTCGTTGTATTAAGCAAGAATACATGCTTTTCGCGCAGTTATAAGAGAAAAAGTTTTGACGCGTGTCACAGGGACACTTGTAAAACCGATGTGTTCAGATTTACCTCGTTTCGGTCTGAAACAGCTTGTTTCGTTGTATTAAGCACGAATACATGCTTTTCGCGCAGTTATAGAAGAAAAAGTATTAGAGGGACACTTGTAAAAGAGTTTTCAGATTTAGCTCATCTCAGTCTAAAACAGCTTGTTTCGTTGTATTTAGCACGAATACATGCTTTTCGCGCAGTTATAAGAGAAAAAGTTTTGACGCGTATCAGAGGAACACTTGTAAAACCAATGTGTTGTGATTTAGCTCGTTTCGGTCTAAAACAGCTTGTTTCGTTGTATTAAGCACGAATACATGCTTTTCGCGCAGTTATAAGAGAAAAACTTTTGACGCGTACCAGAGGAACACTTGTAAAACCGATGTGTTGTGATTTAGCTCGTTTCGGTCTAAAACAGCTTGTTTCGTTCTATTAAGCAAGAATACATGCTTTTCGCGCAGTTATAAGAGAAAAAGTTTTGACGCGTGTCACAGGGACACTTGTAAAACCGATGTGTTCAGATTTACCTCGTTTCGGTCTAAAACAGCTTGTTTCGTTGTATTAAGCAAGAATACATGCTTTTCACGCAGTTATGAGAGAAAAAGTTTTGACGCGTGTCACAGGGACACTTGTAAAACCGATGTGTTCAGATTTAGCTCGTTTCGGTCTAAAACAGCTTGTTTCGTTGTATTAAGCACGAATACATGCTTTTCGCGCAGTTATAAGAGAAAAAGTTTTGACGCGTATCATCTGGATACTTGTACAACCGGTGTTGTGATTTAGCTCGTTTCGGTCTAAAACAGCTTGTTTTGTTGTTTTAAGCACGAATACATGCTTTTCGCGCAGTTATAGATGAAAAGGTTTTGACGCGTATTAGCGAGACTTGTAAAACCGATGTGTTGTGATTTAGCTCGTTTCGGTCTAAAACAGCTTGTTTCGTTGTATTAAGCAAGAATACATGCTTTTCGCGCTGTTATAAGAGAAAAAGTTTCGACGCGTGTCACAGGGACACTTGTAAAACCGATGTGTTCAGATTTAGCTCGTTTCGGTCTAAAACAGCTTGTTTCGTTGTGTTAAGCAAGAATACATGATTTTCGCGCTGTTATAAGAGAAAAAGTTTTGACGCGTGTCACAGGGACACTTGTAAAACCGATGTGTTCAGATTTAGCTCGTTTCGGTCTAAAACAGCTTGTTTCGTTAGATTAAGCACGAATACATGCTTTTCGCGCAGTTATAGGAGAAAAAGTTTTGACGCGTATCACGTGGATACTTGTAAAACCGATGTGTTCAGATATAGCTCGTTTTGGTATAAAACAGCTTGTTTCGTTGTTTTAAGCACGAATACATGCTTTTCGCGCAGTTATAGAAGGAAAAGTTTTGACGCGTATTAGAGACTTGTAAAACCGATGTGTTGTGATTTAGCTCGTTTCGGTCTAAAACAGCTTGTTTCGTTGTTTTAAGCAGGAATACATGCTTTTCGCGCAGTTATAGAAGAAAAAGTTTTGACGCGTATTAGAGAGACTTTTAAAACCGATGTGTTGTGATTTAGCTCGTTTCTGTCTAAAACAGCTTGTTTCGTTGTATTAAGCACGAATACATGCTTTTTGCGCAGTTATAAGAGAAAACGTTTTGACGCGTATCAGAGGAACACTTGTAAAACCGATGTTTGTGATTTAGCTCGTTTCGGTCTAAAACAGCTTGTTTCGTTGTATTAAGCACGAATACATGCTTTTCGCGCAGTTATAAGAGAAAAAGTTGACGCGTAACAGAGGAACACTTGTAAAATCGATGTGTTGTGATTTAGCTCGTTTCGTCTAAAACAGCTTGTTTCGTTGTATTAAGCAAGAATACATGCTTTTCGCGCAGTTATAAGAGAAAAAGTTTTGACGCGTGTCACAGGGACACTTGTAAAACCGATGTGTTCAGATTTACCTTGTTTCGATCTAAAACAGCTTGTTTCGTTGGATTAAGCAGGAATACATGCTTTTCGCGCAGTTATAAGAGAAAGAGTTTTGACGCGTGTCACAAGGACACTTGTAAAACCGATGTGTTCAGATTTAGCTCGTTTCGGTCTAAAACAGCTTGTTTCGTTGTATTAAGCACGAATACATGCTTTTCGCGCAGTTATAGAAGAAAAAGTATTAGAGGGACACTTGTAAAAGAGTTTTGATTTAGCTCATCTCAGTCTAAAACAGCTTGTTTCGTTGTATTAAGCACGAATACATGCTTTTCGCGCAGTTATAGAAGAAAAAGTTTTGACGCGTATTATAGAGACTTTTAAAACCGATGTGTTGTGATTTAGCTCGTTTCTGTCTAAAACAGCTTGTTTCGTTGTATTAAGCACGAATACATGCTTTTTGCGCAGTTATAAGAGAAAACGTTTTGACGCGTATCACATGCACACTTGTAAAACCGATATGATCAGATCTAGCTTGTTTTGGTCTAAAACAGCTTGTTTCGTTGTATTAAGCACGAATACATGCTTTTCGCGCAGTTATAAGAGAAAAAGTTTTGACGCGTATCAGAGGAAAACTTGTAAAACCGATGTGTTGTGATTTAGCTCGTTTCGGTCTAAAACAGCTTGTTTCGTTGTATTAAGCACGAATACATGCTTTTCGCGCAGTTATAAGAGAAAAAGTTTTGACGCGTATCAGAGGAACACTCGTAAAACCAATGTGTTGTGATTTAGCTCGTTTCGGTCTAAAACAGCTTGTTTCGTTGGATTAATCACGAATACATGCTTTTCGCGCAGTTATAAGAAAAAAAGTTTTGACGCGTGTCACAAGAACACTTGTAAAACCGATGTGTTCAGATTTAGCTCGTTTCGGTCTAACACAGCTTGTTTCGTTGTATTAAGCACGAATACATGCTTTTCGCGCAGTTATAGAAGAAAAAGTTTCGACGCGTATCAGAGGAACACTTGTAAAACCGATGTGTTGTGATTTAGCTCGTTTCGGTCTAAAACAGCTTGTTTCGTTGTATTAAGCACGAATACATGCTTTTCGCGCAGTTATAGAAGAAAATGTATTAGAGGGACACTTGTAAAAGAGTGTAAAGATTTAGCTCATCTCAGTCTAAAACAGCTTGTTTCGTTGTATTAAGCACGAATACATGCTTTTCGCGCAGTTATAAGAGAAAAAGTTTTGACGCGTATCAGAGGAACACTTGTAAAACCGATGTGTTGTGATTTAGCTCGTTTCGGTCTAAAACAACTTGTTTCGTTGTATTAAGCACGAATACATGCTTTTCGCGCAGTTATAAGAGAAAAAGTTTTGACGCGTATCAGAGGAACACTTGTAAAACCGATGTGTTGTGATTTAGCTCGTTTCGTCTAAAACAGCTTGTTTCGTTGGATTAAGCACGAATACATGCTTTTCGCTCAGTTATAAGAGAAAAAGTTTTGACGCGTATCATAGGAACACATGTAAAACCGATGTGTTGTGATTTAGCTCGTTTCGGTCTAAAACAGCTTGTTTCGTTGTTTTAAGCAAGAATACATGCTTTTCTCGCAGTTATAAGAGAAAAAGTTTTGACGCGTGTCACAGGGACACTTGTAAAACCGATGTGTTCAGATTTACCTCGTTTCGGTCTAAAACAGCTTGTTTCGTTGTATTAAGCACGAATACATGCTTTTCGCGCAGTTATAGAAGAAAAAGTATTAGAGGGACACTTGTAAAAGAGTTTTCAGATTTAGCTCATCTCAGTCTAAAACAGCTTGTTTCGTTGTATTAAGCACGAATACATGCTTTTCGCACAGTTATAAGAGAAAAAGTTTTGACGCGTATTAGAGAGACTTGTAAAACCAATGTGTTGTGATTTAGCTCGTTTCGGTCTAAAACAGCTTGTTTCGTTGTATTAAGCACGAATACATGCTTTTCGCGCAGTTATAAGAGAAAAAGTTTTGACGCGTATCAGAGGAACACTTGTAAAACCGATGTGTTGTGATTTAGCTCGTTTCGTCTAAAACAGCTTGTTTCGTTGGATTATCACGAATACATGCTTTTCGCTCAGTTATAAGAGAAAAACTTTTGACGCGTATCAGAGGAACACTTGTAAAACCGATGTGTTGTGATTTAGCTCGTTTCGGTCTAAAACAGCTTGTTTCGTTGTAATAAGCAAGAATATATGCTTTTCGCGCAGTTATAAGAGAAAAAGTTTTGACGCGTGTCATAGGGACACTTGTAAAAACCGATGTGTTCAGATTTACCTCGTTTCGGTCTAAAACAGCTTGTATCGTTGGATTAAGCAGGAATACGTGCTTTTCGCGCAGTTATAAGAGAAAAAGTTTTGACGCGTATCACATGGGCACTTGTAAAACCGATATGTTCAGATTTAGCTCGTTTCGGTCTAAAACAGCTTGTTTCGTTGTATTAAGCACGAATACATGCTTTTCGCGCAGTTATAAGAGAAAAAGTTTTCACGCGTATCATCTGGATACTTGTAAAACCGGTGTTGTGATTTAGCTCGTTTCGGTCTAAAACAGCTTGTTTTGTTGTTTTAAGCACGAATACATGCTTTTCGCGCAGTTATAGATGAAAAGGTTTTGACGCGTATTAGCGAGACTTGTAAAACCGATGTGTTGTGATTTAGCTCGTTTCGGTCTAAAACAGCTTGTTTCGTTGTATTAAGCACGAATACATGCTTTTCGCGCAGTTATAAGAGAAAAAGTTTTGACGCCTATCAGAGGAAAACTTGTAAAACCGATGTGTTGTGATTTAGCTCGTTTCGGTCTAAAACAGCTTGTTTCGTTGTATTAAGCACGAATACATGCTTTTCGCGCAGTTATAAGAGAAAAAGTTTTGACGCGTATCAGAGGAACACTCGTAAAACCAATGTGTTGTGATTTAGCTCGTTTCGGTCTAAAACAGCTTGTTTCGTTGGATTAAGCACGAATACATGCTTTTCGTGCAGTTATAAGAGAAAAAGTTGACGCGTATCAGAGGAACACTTGTAAAATCGATGTGTTGTGATTTAGCTCGTTTCGTCTAAAACAGCTTGTTTCGTTGTATTAAGCAAGAATACATGCTTTTCGCGCAGTTATAAGAGAAAAAGTTTTGACGCGTGTCACAGGGACACTTGTAAAACCGATGTGTTCAGATTTAGCTCGTTTCGGTCTAAAACAGCTTGTTTCGTTGTGTTAAGCAAGAATGCATGATTTTCGCGCTGTTATAAGAGAAAAAGTTTTGACGCGTGTCACAGGGACACTTGTAAAACCGATGTGTTCAGATTTAGCTCGTTTCGGTCTAAAACAGCTTGTTTCGTTAGATTAAGCACGAATACATGCTTTTCGCGCAGTTATAGGTGAAAAAGTTTTGACGCGTATCACGTGGATACTTGTAAAACCGATGTGTTCAGATATAGCTCGTTTTGGTATAAAACAGCTTCTTTCGTTGTTTTAAGCAAGAATACATGCTTTTCGCGCAGTTATAGAAGGAAAAGTTTTGACGCGTATTAGAGACTTGTAAAACCGATGTGTTGTGATTTAGCTCGTTTCGGTCTAAAACAGCTTGTTTCGTTGTTTTAAGCACGAATACATGCTTTTCGCGCAGTTATAGAAGAAAAAGTTTTGACGCGTATTAGAGAGACTTTTAAAACCGATGTGTTGTGATTTAGCTCGTTTCTGTCTAAAACAGCTTGTTTCGTTGTATTAAGCACGAATACATGCTTTTTGCGCAGTTATAAGAGAAAACGTTTTGACGCGTATCAGAGGAAAACTTGTAAAACCAATTTGTTGTGATTTAGCTCGTTTCGGTCTAAAACAGCTTTTTTCGTTGGATTAAGCACGAATACATGCTTTTCGTGCAGTTATAAGAGAAAAAGTTGACGCGTATCAGAGGAACACTTGTAAAATCGATGTGTTGTGATTTAGCTCGTTTCGTCTAAAACAGCTTGTTTCGTTGTATTAAGCAAGAATACATGCTTTTCGCGCAGTTATAAGAGAAAAAGTTTTGACGCGTGTCACAGGGGCACTTGTAAAACCGATGTGTTCAGATTTAGCTCGTTTCGGTCTAAAACAGCTTGTTTCGTTGTGTTAAGCAAGAATGCATGATTTTCGCGCTGTTATAAGAGAAAAAGTTTTGACGCGTGTCACAGGGACACTTGTAAAACCGATGTGTTCAGATTTAGCTCGTTTCGGTCTAAAACAGCTTGTTTCGTTAGATTAAGCACGAATACATGCTTTTCGCGCAGTTATAGGTGAAAAAGTTTTGACGCGTATCACGTGGATACTTGTAAAACCGATGTGTTCAGATATAGCTCGTTTTGGTATAAAACAGCTTGTTTCGTTGTTTTAAGCAAGAATACATGCTTTTCGCGCAGTTATAGAAGGAAAAGTTTTGACGCGTATTAGAGACTTGTAAAACCGATGTGTTGTGATTTAGCTCGTTTCGGTCTAAAACAGCTTGTTTCGTTGTATTAAGCACGAATACATGCTTTTCGCGCAGTTATAGAAGAAAAAGTTTTGACGCGTATTAGAGAGACTTTTAAAACCGATGTGTTGTGATTTAGCTCGTTTCTGTCTAAAACAGCTTGTTTCGTTGTATTAAGCACGAATACATGCTTTTTGCGCAGTTATAAGAGAAAACGTTTTGACGCGTATCACATGCACACTTGTAAAACCGATATGTTCAGATCTAGCTCATTTTGGTCTAAAACAGCTTGTTTCGTTGTATTAAGCACGAATACATGCTTTTCGTGCAGTTATAAGAGAAAAAGTTGACGCGTATCAGAGGAACACTTGTAAAATCGATGTGTTGTGATTTAGCTCGTTTCGTCTAAAACAGCTTGTTTCGTTGTATTAAGCAAGAATACATGCTTTTCGCGCAGTTATAAGAGAAAAAGTTTTGACGCGTGTCACAGGGACACTTGTAAAACCGATGTGTTCAGATTTAGCTCGTTTCGGTCTAAAACAGCTTGTTTCGTTGTGTTAAGCAAGAATGCATGATTTTCGCGCTGTTATAAGAGAAAAAGTTTTGACGCGTGTCACAGGGACACTTGTAAAACCGATGTGTTCAGATTTAGCTCGTTTCGGTCTAAAACAGCTTGTTTCGTTAGATTAAGCACGAATACATGCTTTTCGCGCAGTTATAGGTGAAAAAGTTTTGACGCGTATCACGTGGATACTTGTAAAACCGATGTGTTCAGATATAGCTCGTTTTGGTATAAAACAGCTTCTTTCGTTGTTTTAAGCAAGAATACATGCTTTTCGCGCAGTTATAGAAGGAAAAGTTTTGACGCGTATTAGAGACTTGTAAAACCGATGTGTTGTGATTTAGCTCGTTTCGGTCTAAAACAGCTTGTTTCGTTGTTTTAAGCACGAATACATGCTTTTCGCGCAGTTATAGAAGAAAAAGTTTTGACGCGTATTAGAGAGACTTTTAAAACCGATGTGTTGTGATTTAGCTCGTTTCTGTCTAAAACAGCTTGTTTCGTTGTATTAAGCACGAATACATGCTTTTTGCGCAGTTATAAGAGAAAACGTTTTGACGCGTATCAGAGGAAAACTTGTAAAACCAATTTGTTGTGATTTAGCTCGTTTCGGTCTAAAACAGCTTGTTTCGTTGGATTAAGCACGAATACATGCTTTTCGTGCAGTTATAAGAGAAAAAGTTGACGCGTATCAGAGGAACACTTGTAAAATCGATGTGTTGTGATTTAGCTCGTTTCGTCTAAAACAGCTTGTTTCGTTGTATTAAGCAAGAATACATGCTTTTCGCGCAGTTATAAGAGAAAAAGTTTTGACGCGTGTCACATGGACACTTGTAAAACCGATGTGTTCAGATTTAGCTCGTTTCGGTCTAAAACAGCTTGTTTCGTTGTGTTAAGCAAGAATGCATGATTTTCGCGCTGTTATAAGAGAAAAAGTTTTGACGCGTGTCACAGGGACACTTGTAAAACCGATGTGTTCAGATTTAGCTCGTTTCGGTCTAAAACAGCTTGTTTCGTTAGATTAAGCACGAATACATGCTTTTCGCGCAGTTATAGGTGAAAAAGTTTTGACGCGTATCACGTGGATACTTGTAAAACCGATGTGTTCAGATATAGCTCGTTTTGGTATAAAACAGCTTGTTTCGTTGTTTTAAGCAAGAATACATGCTTTTCGCGCAGTTATAGAAGGAAAAGTTTTGACGCGTATTAGAGACTTGTAAAACCGATGTGTTGTGATTTAGCTCGTTTCGGTCTAAAACAGCTTGTTTCGTTGTATTAAGCACGAATACATGCTTTTCGCGCAGTTATAGAAGAAAAAGTTTTGACGCGTATTAGAGAGACTTTTAAAACCGATGTGTTGTGATTTAGCTCGTTTCTGTCTAAAACAGCTTGTTTCGTTGTATTAAGCACGAATACATGCTTTTTGCGCAGTTATAAGAGAAAACGTTTTGACGCGTATCACATGCACACTTGTAAAACCGATATGTTCAGATCTAGCTCATTTTGGTCTAAAACAGCTTGTTTCGTTGTATTAAGCACGAATACATGCTTTTCGCGCAGTTATAAGAGAAAACGTTTTGACGCGTATCAGAGGAAAACTTGTAAAACCGATGTGTTGTGATTTAGCTCGTTTCGGTCTAAAACAGCTTGTTTCGTTGTATTAAGCACGAATACATGCTTTTCGCGCAGTTATAAGAGAAAAAGTTTTGAAGCGTATCAGAGGAACACTCGTAAAACCAATGTGTTGTGATTTAGCTCGTTTCGGTCTAAAACAGCTTGTTTCGTTGGATTAAGCACGAATACATGCTTTTCGTGCAGTTATAAGAGAAAAAGTTGACGCGTATCAGAGGAACACTTGTAAAATCGATGTGTTGTGATTTAGCTCGTTTCGTCTAAAACAACTTGTTTCGTTGTATTAAGCACGAATACATGCTTTCCGCGCAGTTATAAGAGAAAAAGTTTTGACGCGTATCAGAGGAACACTTGTAAAACCGATGTGTTGTGATTTAGCTTGTTTCGGTCTAAAACAGCTTGTTTAGTTGTATTAAGCACGAATACGTGCTTTTCGCGCAGTTATAAGAGAAAAAGTTTTGACGCGTATCAGAGGAATACTTGTAAAACCGATGTGTTGTGATTTAGCTCGTTTCGTCTAAAACAGCTTGTTTCGTTGTATTAAGCACGAATACATGCTTTTCGTGCAGTTATAAGAGAAAAAGTTGCCGCGTATCAGAGGAACACTTGTAAAATCGATGTGTTGTGATTTAGCTCGTTTCGTCTAAAACAGCTTGTTTCGTTGTATTAAGCAAGAATACATGCTTTTTGCGCAGTTATAAGAGAAAAAGTTTTGACGCGTATCAGAGGAACACTTGTAAAACCGATGTTTGTGATTTAGCTCGTTTCGGTCTAAAACAGCTTGTTTCGTTGTATTAAGCACGAATACATGCTTTTCGCGCAGTTATAAGAGAAAAAGTTTTGACGCGTGTCACAGGGACACTTGTAAAACCGATGTGTTCAGATTTACCTCGTTTCGGTCTAAAACATCTTGTTTCGTTGGATTAAGCAGGAATACATGCTTTTCGCGCAGTTATAAGAGAAAAAAGTGTTGACGCGTATTACATGGGCACTTGTAAAACCGATGTGTTCAGATTTAGCTCGTTTCGGTCTAAAACAGCTTGTTTCGTTGTACAAAGCACGAATACATGCTTTTCGCGCAGTTATAAGAGAAAAAGTTGACGCGTATCACGTGGATACTTGTAAAACCGATGTGTTCAGATTTAGCTCGTTTCGGCCTAAAACCGCTTGTTTCGTTAGATTAGGCACGAATACATGCTTTTCGCGCAGTTATAGGAGAAAAAGTTTTGACGCGTATCACGTGGATACTTGTAAAACCGATGTGTTCAGATATAGCTCGTTTTGGTATAAAACAGCTTGTTTCGTTGTTTTAAGCACGAATACATGCTTTTCGCGCAGTTATAGAAGGAAAAGTTTTGACGCGTATTAGAGACTTGTAAAACCGATGTGTTGTGATTTAGCTCGTTTCGGTCTAAAACAGCTTGTTTCGTTGTTTTAAGCACGAATACATGCTTTTCGCGCAGTTATAGAAGAAAAAGTTTTGACGCGTATTAGAGAGACTTTTAAAACCGATGTGTTGTGACTTAGCTAGTTTCTGTCTAAAACAGCTTGTTTCGTTGTATTAAGCACGAATACATGCTTTTTGCGCAGTTATAAGAGAAAAAGTTTTGACGCGTATCAGAGGAACACTTGTAAAACCGATGTTTGTGATTTAGCTCGTTTCGGTCTAAAACAGCTTGTTTCGTTGTATTAAGCACGAATACATGCTTTTCGCGCAGTTATAAGAGAAAAAGTTTTGACGCGTATCAGAGGAACACTTGTAAAACCGATGTGTTGTGATTTAGCTTGTTTCGTCTAAAACAGCTTGTTTCGTTGGATTAAGCACGAATACATGCTTTTCGCTCAGTTATAAGAGAAAAAGTTTTGACGCGTATCAGAGGAACACTTGTAAAACCGATGTGTTGTGATTTAGCTCGTTTCGGTCTAAAACAGCTTGTTTCGTTGTATTAAGCAAGAATACATGCTTTTCGCGCAGTTATAAGAGAAAAAGTTTTGACGCGTGTCACAGGGACACTTGTAAAACCGATGTGTTCAGATTTACCTCCTTTCGGTCTGAAACAGCTTGTTTCGTTTTATTAAGCACGAATACATGCTTTTCGCGCAGTTATAGAAGAAAAAGTATTAGAGGGACACTTGTAAAAGAGTTTTCAGATTTAGCTCATCTCAGTCTAAAACAGCTTGTTTCGTTGTATTTAGCACGAATACATGCTTTTCGCACAGTTATAAGAGAAAAAGTTTTGACGCGTATCAGAGGAACACTTGTAAAACCAATGTGTTGTGATTTAGCTCGTTTCGGTCTAAAACAGCTTGTTTCGTTGTATTAAGCACGAATACATGCTTTTCGCGCAGTTATAAGAGAAAAACTTTTGACGCGTACCAGAGGAACACTTGTAAAACCGATGTGTTGTGATTTAGCTCGTTTCGGTCTAAAACAGCTTGTTTCGTTCTATTAAGCAAGAATACATGCTTTTCGCGCAGTTATAAGAGAAAAAGTTTTGACGCGTGTCACAGGGACACTTGTAAAACCGATGTGTTCAGATTTACCTCGTTTCGGTCTAAAACAGCTTGTTTCGTTGTATTAAGCAAGAATACATGCTTTTCACGCAGTTATGAGAGAAAAAGTTTTGACGCGTGTCACAGGGACACTTGTAAAACCGATGTGTTCAGATTTAGCTCGTTTCGGTCTAAAACAGCTTGTTTCGTTGTGTTAAGCAAGAATGCATGATTTTCGCGCTGTTATAAGAGAAAAAGTTTTGACGCGTGTCACAGGGACACTTGTAAAACCGATGTGTTCAGATTTAGCTCGTTTCGGTCTAAAACAGCTTGTTTCGTTAGATTAAGCACGAATACATGCTTTTCGCGCAGTTATAGGTGAAAAAGTTTTGACGCGTATCACGTGGATACTTGTAAAACCGATGTGTTCAGATATAGCTCGTTTTGGTATAAAACAGCTTGTTTCGTTGTTTTAAGCAAGAATACATGCTTTTCGCGCAGTTATAGAAGGAAAAGTTTTGACGCGTATTAGAGACTTGTAAAACCGATGTGTTGTGATTTAGCTCGTTTCGGTCTAAAACAGCTTGTTTCGTTGTTTTAAGCACGAATACATGCTTTTCGCGCAGTTATAGAAGAAAAAGTTTTGACGCGTATTAGGGAGACTTTTAAAACCGATGTGTTGTGATTTAGCTCGTTTCTGTCTAAAACAGCTTGTTTCGTTGTATTAAGCACGAATACATGCTTTTTGCGCAGTTATAAGAGAAAACGTTTTGACGCGTATCAGAGGAAAACTTGTAAAACCAATGTGTTGTGATTTAGCTCGTTTCGGTCTAAAACAGCTTGTTTCGTTGGATTAAGCACGAATACATGCTTTTCGTGCAGTTATAAGAGAAAAAGTTGACGCGTATCAGAGGAACACTTGTAAAATCGATGTGTTGTGATTTAGCTCGTTTCGTCTAAAACAGCTTGTTTCGTTCTATTAAGCAAGAATACATGCTTTTCGCGCAGTTATAAGAGAAAAAGTTTTGACGCGTGTCACAGGGACACTTGTAAAACCGATGTGTTCAGATTTAGCTCGTTTCGGTCTAAAACAGCTTGTTTCGTTGTGTTAAGCAAGAATGCATGATTTTCGCGCTGTTATAAGAGAAAAAGTTTTGACGCGTGTCACAGGGACACTTGTAAAACCGATGTGTTCAGATTTAGCTCGTTTCGGTCTAAAACAGCTTGTTTCGTTAGATTAAGCACGAATACATGCTTTTCGCGCAGTTATAGGTGAAAAAGTTTTGACGCGTATCACGTGGATACTTGTAAAACCGATGTGTTCAGATATAGCTCGTTTTGGTATAAAACAGCTTGTTTCGTTGTTTTAAGCAAGAATACATGCTTTTCGCGCAGTTATAGAAGGAAAAGTTTTGACGCGTATTAGAGACTTGTAAAACCGATGTGTTGTGATTTAGCTCGTTTCGGTCTAAAACAGCTTGTTTCGTTGTATTAAGCACGAATACATGCTTTTCGCGCAGTTATAGAAGAAAAAGTTTTGACGCGTATTAGAGAGACTTTTAAAACCGATGTGTTGTGATTTAGCTCGTTTCTGTCTAAAACAGCTTGTTTCGTTGTATTAAGCACGAATACATGCTTTTTGCGCAGTTATAAGAGAAAACGTTTTGACGCGTATCACATGCACACTTGTAAAACCGATATGTTCAGATCTAGCTCATTTTGGTCTAAAACAGCTTGTTTCGTTGTATTAAGCACGAATACATGCTTTTCGCGCAGTTATAAGAGAAAACGTTTTGACGCGTATCAGAGGAAAACTTGTAAAACCGATGTGTTGTGATTTAGCTCGTTTCGGTCTAAAACAGCTTGTTTCGTTGTATTAAGCACGAATACATGCTTTTCGCGCAGTTATAAGAGAAAAAGTTTTGAAGCGTATCAGAGGAACACTCGTAAAACCAATGTGTTGTGATTTAGCTCGTTTCGGTCTAAAACAGCTTGTTTCGTTGGATTAAGCACGAATACATGCTTTTCGTGCAGTTATAAGAGAAAAAGTTGACGCGTATCAGAGGAACACTTGTAAAATCGATGTGTTGTGATTTAGCTCGTTTCGTCTAAAACAGCTTGTTTCGTTGTATTAAGCAAGAATACATGCTTTTCGCGCAGTTATAAAAGAAAAAGTTTTGACGCGTGTTACAGGGACACTTGTAAAACCGATGTGTTCAGATTTACCTTGTTTCGGTCTAAAACAGCTTGTTTCGTTGGATTAAGCAGGAATACATGCTTTTCGCGCAGTTATAGGAAAAAAAGTTTTGACGCGTGTCACAAGGACACTTGTAAAACCGATGTGTTCAGATTTAGCTCGTTTCGGTCTAAAACAGCTTGTTTCGTTGTATTAGGCACGAATACATGCTTTTCGCGCAGTTATAGAAGAAAAAGTATTAGAGGGACACTTGTAAAAGAGTTTTCAGATTTAGCTCATCTCAGTCTAAAACAACTTGTTTCGTTGTATTAAGCACGAATACATGCTTTCCGCGCAGTTATAAGAGAAAAAGTTTTGACGCGTATCAGAGGAACACTTGTAAAACCGATGTGTTGTGATTTAGCTTGTTTCGGTCTAAAACAGCTTGTTTAGTTGTATTAAGCACGAATACGTGCTTTTCGCGCAGTTATAAGAGAAAAAGTTTTGACGCGTATCAGAGGAATACTTGTAAAACCGATGTGTTGTGATTTAGCTCGTTTCGTCTAAAACAGCTTGTTTCGTTGTATTAAGCACGAATACATGCTTTTCGTGCAGTTATAAGAGAAAAAGTTGCCGCGTATCAGAGGAACACTTGTAAAATCGATGTGTTGTGATTTAGCTCGTTTCGTCTAAAACAGCTTGTTTCGTTGTATTAAGCAAGAATACATGCTTTTCGCGCAGTTATAAGAGAAAAAAGTGTTGACGCGTATTACATGGGCACTTGTAAAACCGATGTGTTCAGATTTAGCTCGTTTCGGTCTAAAACAGCTTGTTTCGTTGTACAAAGCACGAATACATGCTTTTCGCGCAGTTATAAGAGAAAAAGTTGACGCGTATCACGTGGATACTTGTAAAACCGATGTGTTCAGATTTAGCTCGTTTCGGCCTAAAACCGCTTGTTTCGTTAGATTAAGCACGAATACATGCTTTTCGCGCAGTTATAGGAGAAAAAGTTTTGACGCGTATCACGTGGATACTTGTAAAACCGATGTGTTCAGATATAGCTCGTTTTGGTATAAAACAGCTTGTTTCGTTGTTTTAAGCACGAATACATGCTTTTCGCGCAGTTATAGAAGGAAAAGTTTTGACGCGTATTAGAGACTTGTAAAACCGATGTGTTGTGATTTAGCTCGTTTCGGTCTAAAACAGCTTGTTTCGTTGTTTTAAGCACGAATACATGCTTTTCGCGCAGTTATAGAAGAAAAAGTTTTGACGCGTATTAGAGAGACTTTTAAAACCGATGTGTTGTGATTTAGCTAGTTTCTGTCTAAAACAGCTTGTTTCGTTGTATTAAGCACGAATACATGCTTTTTGCGCAGTTATAAGAGAAAAAGTTTTGACGCGTATCAGAGGAACACTTGTAAAACCGATGTTTGTGATTTAGCTCGTTTCGGTCTAAAACAGCTTGTTTCGTTGTATTAAGCACGAATACATGCTTTTCGCGCAGTTATAAGAGAAAAAGTTTTGACGCGTATCAGAGGAACACTTGTAAAACCGATGTGTTGTGATTTAGCTCGTTTCGTCTAAAACAGCTTGTTTCGTTGGATTAAGCACGAATACATGCTTTTCGCTCAGTTATAAGAGAAAAAGTTTTGACGCGTATCAGAGGAACACTTGTAAAACCGATGTGTTGTGATTTAGCTCGTTTCGGTCTAAAACAGCTTGTTTCGTTGTATTAAGCAAGAATACATGCTTTTCGCGCAGTTATAAGAGAAAAAGTTTTGACGCGTGTCACAGGGACACTTGTAAAACCGATGTGTTCAGATTTACCTCGTTTCAGTCTAAAACAGCTTGTTTCGTTGTATTAAGCACGAATACATGCTTTTCGCGCAGTTATAGAAGAAAAAGTATTAGAGGGACACTTGTAAAAGAGTTTTCAGATTTAGCTCATCTCAGTCTAAAACAGCTTGTTTCGTTGTATTTAGCACGAATACATGCTTTTCGCACAGTTATAAGAGAAAAAGTTTTGACGCGTATCAGAGGAACACTTGTAAAACCAATGTGTTGTGATTTAGCTCGTTTCGGTCTAAAACAGCTTGTTTCGTTGTATTAAGCACGAATACATGCTTTTCGCGCAGTTATAATAGAAAAAGTTTTGACGCGTATCAGAGGAACACTTGTAAAACCGATGTGTTGTGATTTAGCTCGTTTCGTCTAAAACAGCTTGTTTCGTTGGATTAAGCACGAATACATGCTTTTCGCTCAGTTATAAGAGAAAAAGTTTTGACGCGTATCAGAGGAACACTTGTAAAACCGATGTGTTGTGATTTAGCTCGTTTCGGTCTAAAACAGCTTGTTTCGTTGTATTAAGCAAGAATACATGCTTTTCGCGCAGTTATAAGAGAAAAAGTTTTGACGCGTGTCACAGGGACACTTGTAAAACCGATGTGTTCAGATTTACCTCGTTTCGGTCTGAAACAGCTTGTTTCGTTGTATTAAGCACGAATACATGCTTTTCGCGCAGTTATAGAAGAAAAAGTATTAGAGGGACACTTGTAAAAGAGTTTTCAGATTTAGCTCATCTCAGTCTAAAACAGCTTGTTTCGTTGTATTTAGCACGAATACATGCTTTTCGCACAGTTATAAGAGAAAAAGTTTTGACGCGTATCAGAGGAACACTTGTAAAACCAATGTGTTGTGATTTAGCTCGTTTCGGTCTAAAACAGCTTGTTTCGTTGTATTAAGCACGAATACATGCTTTTCGCGCAGTTATAAGAGAAAAACTTTTGACGCGTACCAGAGGAACACTTGTAAAACCGATGTGTTGTGATTTAGCTCGTTTCGGTCTAAAACAGCTTGTTTCGTTCTATTAAGCAAGAATACATGCTTTTCGCGCAGTTATAAGAGAAAAAGTTTTGACGCGTGTCACAGGGACACTTGTAAAACCGATGTGTTCAGATTTACCTCGTTTCGGTCTAAAACAGCTTGTTTCGTTGTATTAAGCAAGAATACATGCTTTTCACGCAGTTATGAGAGAAAAAGTTTTGACGCGTGTCACAGGGACACTTGTAAAACCGATGTGTTCAGATTTAGCTCGTTTCGGTCTAAAACAGCTTGTTTCGTTGTATTAAGCACGAATACATGCTTTTCGCGCAGTTATAAGAGAAAAAGTTTTGACGCGTATCATCTGGATACTTGTACAACCGGTGTTGTGATTTAGCTCGTTTCGGTCTAAAACAGCTTGTTTTGTTGTTTTAAGCACGAATACATGCTTTTCGCGCAGTTATAGATGAAAAGGTTTTGACGCGTATTAGCGAGACTTGTAAAACCGATGTGTTGTGATTTAGCTCGTTTCGGTCTAAAACAGCTTGTTTCGTTGTATTAAGCAAGAATACATGCTTTTCGCGCTGTTATAAGAGAAAAAGTTTCGACGCGTGTCACAGGGACACTTGTAAAACCGATGTGTTCAGATTTAGCTCGTTTCGGTCTAAAACAGCTTGTTTCGTTGTGTTAAGCAAGAATACATGATTTTCGCGCTGTTATAAGAGAAAAAGTTTTGACGCGTGTCACAGGGACACTTGTAAAACCGATGTGTTCAGATTTAGCTCGTTTCGGTCTAAAACAGCTTGTTTCGTTAGATTAAGCACGAATACATGCTTTTCGCGCAGTTATAGGAGAAAAAGTTTTGACGCGTATCACGTGGATACTTGTAAAACCGATGTGTTCAGATATAGCTCGTTTTGGTATAAAACAGCTTGTTTCGTTGTTTTAAGCACGAATACATGCTTTTCGCGCAGTTATAGAAGGAAAAGTTTTGACGCGTATTAGAGACTTGTAAAACCGATGTGTTGTGATTTAGCTCGTTTCGGTCTAAAACAGCTTGTTTCGTTGTTTTAAGCAGGAATACATGCTTTTCGCGCAGTTATAGAAGAAAAAGTTTTGACGCGTATTAGAGAGACTTTTAAAACCGATGTGTTGTGATTTAGCTCGTTTCTGTCTAAAACAGCTTGTTTCGTTGTATTAAGCACGAATACATGCTTTTTGCGCAGTTATAAGAGAAAACGTTTTGACGCGTATCACATGCACACTTGTAAAACCGATATGTTCAGATCTACCTCGTTTTGGTCTAAAACAGCTTGTTTCGTTGTATTAAGCACGAATACATGCTTTTCGCGCAGTTATAAGAGAAAAAGTTTTGACGCGTATCAGAGGAAAACTTGTAAAACCGATGTGTTGTGATTTAGCTCGTTTCGGTCTAAAACAGCTTGTTTCGTTGTATTAAGCACGAATACATGCTTTTCGCGCAGTTATAAGAGAAAAAGTTTTGACGCGTATCAGAGGAACACTCGTAAAACCAATGTGTTGTGATTTAGCTCGTTTCGGTCTAAAACAGCTTGTTTCGTTGGATTAAGCACGAATACATGCTTTTCGTGCAGTTATAAGAGAAAAAGTTGACGCGCAACAGAGGAACACTTGTAAAATCGATGTGCTGTGATTTAGCTCGTTTCGTCTAAAACAGCTTGTTTCGTTGTATTAAGCAAGAATACATGTTTTTCGCGCAGTTATAAGAGAAAACGTTTTGACGCGTGTCACAGGGACACTTGTAAAACCGATGTGTTCAGATTTACCTTGTTTCGATCTAAAACAGCTTGTTTCGTTGGATTAAGCAGGAATACATGCTTTTCGCGCAGTTATAAGAGAAAGAGTTTTGACGCGTGTCACAAGGACACTTGTAAAACCGATGTGTTCAGATTTAGCTCGTTTCGGTCTAAAACAGCTTGTTTCGTTGTATTAAGCACGAATACATGCTTTTCGCGCAGTTATAGAAGAAAAAGTATTAGAGGGACACTTGTAAAAGAGTTTTCAGATTTAGCTCATCTCAGTCTAAAACAGCTTGTTTCGTTGTATTAAGCACGAATACATGCTTTTCGCGCATTTATAGAAGAAAAAGTTTTGACGCGTATTATAGAGACTTTTAAAACCGATGTGTTGTGATTTAGCTCGTTTCTGTCTAAAACAGCTTGTTTCGTTGTATTAAGCACGAATACATGCTTTTTGCGCAGTTATAAGAGAAAACGTTTTGACGCGTATCACATGCACACTTGTAAAACCGATATGATCAGATCTAGCTTGTTTTGGTCTAAAACAGCTTGTTTCGTTGTATTAAGCACGAATACATGCTTTTCGCGCAGTTATAAGAGAAAAAGTTTTGACGCGTATCAGAGGAAAACTTGTAAAACCGATGTGTTGTGATTTAGCTCGTTTCGGTCTAAAACAGCTTGTTTCGTTGTATTAAGCACGAATACATGCTTTTCGCGCAGTTATAAGAGAAAAAGTTTTGACGCGTATCAGAGGAACACTCGTAAAACCAATGTGTTGTGATTTAGCTCGTTTCGGTCTAAAACAGCTTGTTTCGTTGGATTAATCACGAATACATGCTTTTCGCGCAGTTATAAGAAAAAAAGTTTTGACGCGTGTCACAAGAACACTTGTAAAACCGATGTGTTCAGATTTAGCTCGTTTCGGTCTAACACAGCTTGTTTTGTTGTATTAAGCACGAATACATGCTTTTCGCGCAGTTATAGAAGAAAAAGTTTCGACGCGTATCAGAGGAACACTTGTAAAACCTATGTGTTGTGATATAGCTCGTTTCGGTCTAAAACAGCTTGTTTCGTTGTATTAAGCACGAATACATGCTTTTCGCGCAGTTATAGAAGAAAATGTATTAGAGGGACACTTGTAAAAGAGTGTAAAGATTTAGCTCATCTCAGTCTAAAACAGCTTGTTTCGTTGTATTAAGCACGAATACATGCTTTTCGCGCAGTTATAAGAGAAAAAGTTTTGACGCGTATCAGAGGAACACTTGTAAAACCGATGTGTTGTGATTTAGCTCGTTTCGGTCTAAAACAGCTTGTTTCGTTGTATTAAGCACGAATACATGCTTTTCGCGCAGTTATAAGAGAAAAAGTTTTGACGCGTATCAGAGGAACACTTGTAAAACCGATGTGTTGTGATTTAGCTCGTTTCGTCTAAAACAGCTTGTTTCGTTGGATTAAGCACGAATACATGCTTTTCGCTCAGTTATAAGAGAAAAAGTTTTGACGCGTATCACGTAAATACTTGTAAAACCGATGTGTTCAGATATAGCTCGTTTCGGTCTAAAACAGCTTGTTTCGTTGTATTAAGCACGAATACGTGCTTTTCACGCAGTTATAAGAGAAAAAGTTTTGACGCGTGTCACAGGGACACTTGTAAAACCGATGTGTTCAGATTTACCTCGTTTCGGTCTAAAACAGCTTGTTTCGTTGTATTAAGCACGAATACATGCTTTTCGCGCAGTTATAGATGAAAAGGTTTTGACGCGTATTAGCGAGACTTGTAAAACCGATGTGTTGTGATTTAGCTCGTTTCGGTCTAAAACAGCTTGTTTCGTTGTATTAAGCACGAATACATGCTTTTCGCGCAGTTATAAGAGAAAAAGTTTTGACGCGTATCAGAGGAACACTCGTAAAACCGATGTGTTGTGATTTAGCTCGTTTCGGTCTAAAACAGCTTGTTTCGTTGTTTTAAGCACGAATACATGCTTTTCGCGCAGTTATAAGAGAAAAAGTTTTGACGCTTGTCACAAGGACACTTGTAAAACCGATGTGTTCAGATTTAGCTCTTTTCGGTCTAACACAGCTTGTTTCGTTGTATTAAGCACGAATACATGCTTTTCGCGCATTTATAAGAGAAAAAGTTTTGACGCGTATCACGTGGATACTTGTAAAACCGAAATGTTCAGATATAGCTCGTTTCGGTCTAAAACAGCTTGTTTCGTTGTATTAAGCACGAATACATGCTTTTCGCGCAGTTATAAGAGAAAGCGTTTTGACGCGTATCACGTGGATACTTGTAAAACCGGTGTTGTGATTTAGCTCGTTTCGGTATAAAACAGCTTGTTTTGTTGTTTTAAGCACGAATACATGCTTTTCGCGCAGTTATAGAAGAAAAGGTTTTGACGCGTATTAGCGAGACTTGTGAAACCGATGTGTTGTGATTTAGCTCGTTTCGGTCTAAAACAGCTTGTTTCGTTGTATTAAGCACGAATACATGCTTTTCGCGCAGTTATAGGAGAAAAAGTTTTGACGCGTATTAGAAGAAAACTTGTAAAACCGATGTGTTGTGATCTAGCTCGTTTCGGTCTAAAACAGCTTGTTTCGTTGTATTAAGCAAGAATACATGCTTTTCGCGCCGTTATAAGAGAAAAAGTTTTGACGCGTGTCACAGAGACACTTGTAAAACCGATGTGTTCAGATTTAGCCCGTTTCGGTCTAAAACAGCTTGTTTCGTTGTGTTAAGCAAGAATACATGATTTTCGCGCTGTTATAAGAGAAAAAGTTTTGACGCGTGTCATAGGGACACTTGTAAAACCGATGTGTTCAGATTTAGCTCGTTTCGGTCTAAAACAGCTTGTTTCGTTAGATTAAGCACGAATACATGCTTTTCGCGCAGTTATAGGAGAAAAAGTTTTGACGCGTATCACGTGGATACTTGTAAAACCGATGTGTTCAGATATAGCTCGTTTTGGTATAAAACAGCTTGTTTCGTTGTTTTAAGCACGAATACATGCTTTTCGCGCCGTTATAGAAGGAAAAGTTTTGACGCGTATTAGAGACTTGTAAAACCGATGTGTTGTGATTTAGCTCGTTTCGGTCTAAAACAGCTTGTTTCGTTGTTTTAAGCACGAATACATGCTTTTCGCGCAGTTATAGAAGAAAAAGTTTTGACGCGTTTTAGAGAGACTTTTAAAACCGAAGTGTTGTGACTTAGCCCGTTTCTGTCTAAAACAGCTTGTTTCGTTGTATTAAGCACGAATACATGCTTTTTGCGCAGTTATAAGAGAAAACGTTTTGACGCGTGTCACAAGAACACTTGTAAAACCGATATGTTCAGATCTAGCTTGTTTTGGTCTAAAACAGCTTGTTTCGTTGTATTAAGCACGAATACATGCTTTTCGCGCAGTTATAAGAGAAAAAGTTTTGACGCGTATCAGAGGAACACTCGTAAAACCAATGTGTTGTGATTTAGCTCGTTTCGGTCTAAAACAGCTTGTTTCGTTGTATTAAGCACGAATACATGCTTTTCGCGCAGTTATAGAAGAAAATGTATTAGAGGGACACTTGTAAAAGAGTTTAAAGATTTAGCTCATCTCAGTGTAAAACAGCTTGTTTCGTTGTATTAAGCACGAATACATGCTTTTCGCGCAGTTATAAGAGAAAAAGTTTTGACGCGTATCAGAGGAACACTTGTAAAACCGATGTGTTGTGATTTAGCTCGTTTCGGTCTAAAACAGCTTGTTTCGTTGTATTAAGCACGAATACATGCTTTTCGCGCAGTTATAAGAGAAAAAGTTTTGACGCGTATCAGAGGAACACTTGTAAAACCGATGTGTTGTGATTTAGCTCGTTTCGTCTAAAACAGCTTGTTTCGTTGGATTAAGCACGAATACATGCTTTTCGCTCAGTTATAAGAGAAAAAGTTTTGACGCGTATCAGAGGAACACTTGTAAAACCGATGTGTTGTGATTTAGCTCGTTTCGGTCTAAAACAGCTTGTTTCGTTGTATTAAGCAAGAATACATGCTTTTCGCGCAGTTATAAGAGAAAAAGTTTTGACGCGTGTCACAGGGACACTTGTAAAACCGATGTGTTCAGATTTACCTCGTTTCGGTCTAAAACAGCTTGTTTCGTTGTATTAAGCACGAATACATGCTTTTCGCGCAGTTATAGAAGAAAAAGTATTAGAGGGACACTTGTAAAAGAGTTTTCAGATTTAGCTCATCTCAGTCTAAAACAGCTTGTTTCGTTGTATTTAGCACGAATACATGCTTTTCGCACAGTTATAAGAGAAAAAGTTTTGACGCGTATCAGAGGAACACTTGTAAAACCAATGTGTTGTGATTTAGCTCGTTTCGGTCTAAAACAGCTTGTTTCGTTGTATTAAGCACGAATACATGCTTTTCGCGCAGTTATAGGAGAAAAAGTTTTGACGCGTATCAGAGGAACACTTGTAAAACCGATGTGTTGTGATTTAGCTCGTTTCGTCTAAAACAGCTTGTTTCGTTGGATTAGCACGAATACATGCTTTTCGCTCAGTTATAAGAGAAAAACTTTTGACGCGTATCAGAGGAACACTTGTAAAACCGATGTGTTGTGATTTAGCTCGTTTCGGTCTAAAACAGCTTGTTTCGTTCTATTAAGCAAGAATACATGCTTTTCGCGCAGTTATAAGAGAAAAAGGTTTGACGCGTGTCACAGGGACACTTGTAAAACCGATGTGTTCAGATTTACCTCGTTTCGGTCTAAAACAACTTGTTTCGTTGTATTAAGCAAGAATACATGCTTTTCACGCAGTTATGAGAGAAAAAGTTTTGACGCGTGTCACAGGGACGCTGGTAAAACCGGTGTGTTCAGATTTAGCTCGTTTCGGTCTAAAACAGCTTGTTTCGTTGTTTTAGGCACGAATACATGCTTTTCGCGCAGTTATAGAAGAAAAAGTTTTGACGCGTATTAGAGAGACTTTTAAAACCGATGTGTTGTGATTTAGCTCGTTTCTGTCTAAAACAGCTTGTTTCGTTGTATTAAGCACGAATACATGCTTTTTGCGCAGTTATAAGAGAAAACGTTTTGACGCGTATCACATGCACACTTGTAAAACCGATATGTTCAGATCTAGCTCGTTTTGGTCTAAAACAGCTTGTTTCGTTGTATTAAGCACGAATACATGCTTTTCGCGCAGTTATAAGAGAAAAAGTTTTGACGCGTATCAGAGGAACACTCGTAAAACCAATGTGTTGTGATTTAGCTCGTTTCGGTCTAAAACAGCTTGTTTCGTTGAATTAAGCACGAATACATGCTTTTCGTGCAGTTATAAGAGAAAAAGTTGACGCGTAACAGAGGAACACTTGTAAAATCGATGTGTTGTGATTTAGCTCGTTTCGTCTAAAACAGCTTGTTTCGTTGTATTTAGCAAGAATACATGCTTTTCGCGCAGTTATTAGAGAAAAAGTTTTGACGCGTGTCACAGGGACACTTGTAAAACCGATGTGTTCAGATTTACCTTGTTTCGATCTAAAATAGCTTGTTTCGTTGGATTAAGCAGGAATACATGCTTTTCGCGCAGTTATAAGAGAAAGAGTTTTGACGCGTGTCACAAGGACACTTGTAAAACCGATGTGTTCAGATTTAGCTCGTTTCGGTCTAAAACAGCTTGTTTCGTTGTATTAAGCACGAATACATGCTTTTCGCGCAGTTATAAGAGAAAAAGTTTTGACGCGTATCAGAGGAAAACTTGTAAAACCGATGTGTTGTGATTTAGCTCGTTTCGGTCTAAAACAGCTTGTTTCGTTGTATTAAGCACGAATACATGCTTTTCGCGCAGTTATAAGAGAAAACGTTTTGACGCGTATCAGAGGAACACTCGTAAAACCAATGTGTTGTGATTTAGCTCGTTTCGGTCTAAAACAGCTTGTTTCGTTGGATTAATCACGAATACATGCTTTTCGCGCAGTTATAAGAAAAAAAGTTTTGACGCGTGTCACAAGAACACTTGTAAAACCGATGTGTTCAGATTTAGCTCGTTTCGGTCTAACACAGCTTGTTTCGTTGTATTAAGCACGAATACATGCTTTTCGCGCAGTTATAGAAGAAAAAGTTTCGACGCGTATCAGAGGAACACTTGTAAAACCGATGTGTTGTGATTTAGCTCGTTTCGGTCTAAAACAGCTTGTTTCGTTGTATTAAGCACGAATACATGCTTTTCGCGCAGTTATAGAAGAAAATGTATTAGAGGGACACTTGTAAAAGAGTGTAAAGATTTAGCTCATCTCAGTCTAAAACAGCTTGTTTCGTTGTATTAAGCACGAATACATGCTTTTCGCGCAGTTATAAGAGAAAACGTTTTGACGCGTATCAGAGGAACACTTGTAAAACCGATGTGTTGTGATTTAGCTCGTTTCGTCTAAAACAGCTTGTTTCGTTGGATTAAGCACGAATACATGCTTTTCGCTCAGTTATAAGAGAAAAAGTTTTGACGCGTATCAGAGGAACACATGTAAAACCGATGTGTTGTGATTTAGCTCGTTTCGGTCTAAAACAGCTTGTTTCGTTGTATTAAGCAAGAATACATGCTTTTCTCGCAGTTATAAGAGAAAAAGTTTTGACGCGTGTCACAGGGACACTTGTAAAACCGATGTGTTCAGATTTACCTCGTTTCGGTCTAAAACAGCTTGTTTCGTTGTATTAAGCACGAATACATGCTTTTCGCGCAGTTATAGAAGAAAAAGTATTAGAGGGACACTTGTAAAAGAGTTTTCAGATTTAGCTCATCTCAGTCTAAAACAGCTTGTTTCGTTGTATTAAGCACGAATACATGCTTTTCGCGCAGTTATAAGAGAAAAACTTTTGACGCGTATCAGAGGAACACTTGTAAAACCGATGTGTTGTGATTTAGCTCGTTTCGATCTAAAACAGCTTGTTTCGTTGTATTAAGCAAGAATACATGCTTTTCGCGCAGTTATAAGAGAAAAAGTTTTGACGCGTGTCACAGGGACACTTGTAAAACCGATGTGTTCAGATTTACCTCGTTTCGGTCTAAAACAGCTTGTATCGTTGGATTAAGCAGGAATACGTGCTTTTCGCGCAGTTATAAGAGAAAAAGTTTTGACGCGTATCATCTGGATACTTGTAAAACCGGTGTTGTGATTTAGCTCGTTTCGGTCTAAAACAGCTTGTTTTGTTGTTTTAAGCACGAATACATGCTTTTCGCGCAGTTATAGATGAAAAGGTTTTGACGCGTATTAGCGAGACTTGTAAAACCGATGTGTTGTGATTTAGCTCGTTTCGGTCTAAAACAGCTTGTTTCGTTGTATTAAGCACGAATACATGCTTTTCGCGCAGTTATAAGAGAAAAAGTTTTGACGCCTATCAGAGGAAAACTTGTAAAACCGATGTGTTGTGATTTAGCTCGTTTCGGTCTAAAACAGCTTGTTTCGTTGTATTAAGCACGAATACATGCTTTTCGCGCAGTTATAAGAGAAAAAGTTTTGACGCGTATCGGAGGAACACTCGTAAAACCAATGTGCTGTGATTTAGCTCGTTTCGGTCTAAAACAGCTTGTTTCGTTGGATTAAGCACGAATACATGCTTTTCGTGCAGTTATAAGAGAAAAAGTTGACGCGTATCAGAGGAACACTTGTGAAATCGATGTGTTGTGATTTAGCTCGTTTCGTCTAAAACAGCTTGTTTCGTTGTATTAAGCAAGAATACATGCTTTTCGCGCAGTTATAAGAGAAAAAGTTTTGACGCGTGTCACAGGGACACTTGTAAAACCGATGTGTTGTGATTTAGCTCGTTTCGGTCTAAAACAGCTTGTTTCGTTGTATTAAGCACGAATACATGCTTTTCGCGCAGTTATAAGAGAAAAAGTTTTGACGCGTATCAGAGGAACACTCGTAAAACCAATGTGTTGTGATTTAGCTCGTTTCGGTCTAAAACAGCTTGTTTCGTTGGATTAAGCACGAATACATGCTATTCGTGCAGTTATAAGAGAAAAAGTTGACGCGCAACAAAGGAACACTTGTAAAATCGATGTGCTGTGATTTAGCTCGTTTCGTCTAAAACAGCTTGTTTCGTTGTATTAAGCAAGAATACATGTTTTTCGCGCAGTTATAAGAGAAAAAGTTTTGACGCGTGTCACAGGGACACTTGTAAAACCGATGTGTTCAGATTTACCTTGTTTCGATCTAAAACAGCTTGTTTCGTTGGATTAAGCAGGAATACATGCTTTTCGCGCAGTTATAAGAGAAAGAGTTTTGACGCGTGTCACAAGGACACTTGTAAAACCGATGTGTTCAGATTTAGCTCGTTTCGGTCTAAAACAGCTTGTTTCGTTGTATTAAGCACGAATACATGCTTTTCGCGCAGTTATAAGAGAAAAAGTTTTGACGCCTATCAGAGGAAAACTTGTAAAACCGATGTGTTGTGATTTAGCTCGTTTCGGTCTAAAACAGCTTGTTTCGTTGTATTAAGCACGAATACATGCTTTTCGCGCAGTTATAAGAGAAAAAGTTTTGACGCGTATCGGAGGAACACTCGTAAAACCAATGTGTTGTGATTTAGCTCGTTTCGGTCTAAAACAGCTTGTTTCGTTGGATTAAGCACGAATACATGCTTTTCGTGCAGTTATAAGAGAAAAAGGTGACGCGTATCAGAGGAACACTTGTAAAATCGATGTGTTGTGATTTAGCTCGTTTCGTCTAAAACAGCTTGTTTCGTTGTATTAAGCAAGAATACATGCTTTTCGCGCAGTTATAAGAGAAAAAGTTTTGACGCGTATCAGAGGAAAACTTGTAAAACCGATGTGTTGTGATTTAGCTCGTTTCGGTCTAAAACAGCTTGTTTCGTTGTATTAAGCACGAATACATGCTTTTCGCGCAGTTATAAGAGAAAAAGTTTTGACGCGTATCAGAGGAACACTCGTAAAACCAATGTGTTGTGATTTAGCTCGTTTCGGTCTAAAACAGCTTGTTTCGTTGGATTAAGCACGAATACATGCTTTTCGTGCAGTTATAAGAGAAAAAGTTGACGCGCAACAGAGGAACACTTGTAAAATCGATGTGCTGTGATTTAGCTCGTTTCGTCTAAAACAGCTTGTTTCGTTGTATTAAGCAAGAATACATGTTTTTCGCGCAGTTATAAGAGAAAAAGTTTTGACGCGTGTCACAGGGACACTTGTAAAACCGATGTGTTCAGATTTACCTTGTTTCGATCTAAAACTGCTTGTTTCGTTGGATTAAGCAGGAATACATGCTTTTCGCGCAGTTATAAGAGAAAGAGTTTTGACGCGTGTCACAAGGACACTTGTAAAACCGATGTGTTCAGATTTAGCTCGTTTCGGTCTAAAACAGCTTGTTTCGTTGTATTAAGCACGAATACATGCTTTTCGCGCAGTTATAGAAGAAAAAGTATTAGAGGGACACTTGTAAAAGAGTTTTCAGATTTAGCTCATCTCAGTCTAAAACAGCTTGTTTCGTTGTATTAAGCACGAATACATGCTTTTCGCGCATTTATAGAAGAAAAAGTTTTGACGCGTATTATAGAGACTTTTAAAACCGATGTGTTGTGATTTAGCTCGTTTCTGTCTAAAACAGCTTGTTTCGTTGTATTAAGCACGAATACATGCTTTTTGCGCAGTTATAAGAGAAAACGTTTTGACGCGTATCACATGCACACTTGTAAAACCGATATGATCAGATCTAGCTTGTTTTGGTCTAAAACAGCTTGTTTCGTTGTATTAAGCACGAATACATGCTTTTCGCGCAGTTATAAGAGAAAAAGTTTTGACGCGTATCAGAGGAAAACTTGTAAAACCGATGTGTTGTGATTTAGCTCGTTTCGGTCTAAAACAGCTTGTTTCGTTGTATTAAGCACGAATACATGCTTTTCGCGCAGTTATAAGAGAAAAAGTTTTGACGCGTATCAGAGGAACACTCGTAAAACCAATGTGTTGTGATTTAGCTCGTTTCGGTCTAAAACAGCTTGTTTCGTTGGATTAATCACGAATACATGCTTTTCGCGCAGTTATAAGAAAAAAAGTTTTGACGCGTGTCACAAGAACACTTGTAAAACCGATGTGTTCAGATTTAGCTCGTTTCGGTCTAACACAGCTTGTTTTGTTGTATTAAGCACGAATACATGCTTTTCGCGCAGTTATAGAAGAAAAAGTTTCGACGCGTATCAGAGGAACACTTGTAAAACCGATGTGTTGTGATTTAGCTCGTTTCGGTCTAAAACAGCTTGTTTCGTTGTATTAAGCACGAATACATGCTTTTCGCGCAGTTATAGAAGAAAATGTATTAGAGGGACACTTGTAAAAGAGTGTAAAGATTTAGCTCATCTCAGTCTAAAACAGCTTGTTTCGTTGTATTAAGCACGAATACATGCTTTTCGCGCAGTTATAAGAGAAAAAGTTTTGACGCGTATCAGAGGAACACTTGTAAAACCGATGTGTTGTGATTTAGCTCGTTTCGGTCTAAAACAGCTTGTTTCGTTGTATTAAGCACGAATACATGCTTTTCGCGCAGTTATAAGAGAAAAAGTTTTGACGCGTATCAGAGGAACACTTGTAAAACCGATGTGTTGTGATTTAGCTCGTTTCGTCTAAAACAGCTTGTTTCGTTGGATTAAGCACGAATACATGCTTTTCGCTCAGTTATAAGAGAAAAAGTTTTGACGCGTATCAGAGGAACACATGTAAAACCGATGTGTTGTGATTTAGCTCGTTTCGGTCTAAAACAGCTTGTTTCGTTGTATTAAGCAAGAATACATGCTTTTCTCGCAGTTATAAGAGAAAAAGTTTTGACGCGTGTCACAGGGACACTTGTAAAACCGATGTGTTCAGATTTACCTCGTTTCGGTCTAAAACAGCTTGTTTCGTTGTATTAAGCACGAATACATGCTTTTCGCGCAGTTATAGATGAAAAGGTTTTGACGCGTATTAGCGAGACTTGTAAAACCGATGTGTTGTGATTTAGCTCGTTTCGGTCTAAAACAGCTTGTTTCGTTGTATTAAGCACGAATACATGCTTTTCGCGCAGTTATAAGAGAAAAAGTTTTGACGCGTATCAGAGGAACACTCGTAAAACCGATGTGTTGTGATTTAGCTCGTTTCGGTCTAAAACAGCTTGTTTCGTTGTTTTAAGCACGAATACATGCTTTTCGCGCAGTTATAAGAGAAAAAGTTTTGACGCTTGTCACAAGGACACTTGTAAAACCGATGTGTTCAGATTTAGCTCTTTTCGGTCTAACACAGCTTGTTTCGTTGTATTAAGCACGAATACATGCTTTTCGCGCATTTATAAGAGAAAAAGTTTTGACGCGTATCACGTGGATACTTGTAAAACCGAAATGTTCAGATATAGCTCGTTTCGGTCTAAAACAGCTTGTTTCGTTGTATTAAGCACGAATACATGCTTTTCGCGCAGTTATAAGAGAAAGCGTTTTGACGCGTATCACGTGGATACTTGTAAAACCGGTGTTGTGATTTAGCTCGTTTCGGTATAAAACAGCTTGTTTTGTTGTTTTAAGCACGAATACATGCTTTTCGCGCAGTTATAGAAGAAAAGGTTTTGACGCGTATTAGCGAGACTTGTGAAACCGATGTGTTGTGATTTAGCTCGTTTCGGTCTAAAACAGCTTGTTTCGTTGTATTAAGCACGAATACATGCTTTTCGCGCAGTTATAAGAGAAAAAGTTTTGACGCGTATTAGAAGAAAACTTGTAAAACCGATGTGTTGTGATCTAGCTCGTTTCGGTCTAAAACAGCTTGTTTCGTTGTATTAAGCAAGAATACATGCTTTTCGCGCCGTTATAAGAGAAAAAGTTTTGACGCGTGTCACAGAGACACTTGTAAAACCGATGTGTTCAGATTTAGCCCGTTTCGGTCTAAAACAGCTTGTTTCGTTGTGTTAAGCAAGAATACATGATTTTCGCGCTGTTATAAGAGAAAAAGTTTTGACGCGTGTCACAGGGACACTTCTAAAACCGATGTGTTCAGATTTAGCTCGTTTCGGTCTAAAACAGCTTGTTTCGTTAGATTAAGCACGAATACATGCTTTTCGCGCAGTTATAGGAGAAAAAGTTTTGACGCGTATCACGTGGATACTTGTAAAACCGATGTGTTCAGATATAGCTCGTTTTGGTATTAAACAGCTTGTTTCGTTGTTTTAAGCACGAATACATGCTTTTCGCGACGTTATAGAAGGAAAAGTTTTGACGCGTATTAGAGACTTGTAAAACCGATGTGTTGTGATTTAGCTCGTTTCGGTCTAAAACAGCTTGTTTCGTTGTTTTAAGCACGAATACATGCTTTTCGCGCAGTTATAGAAGAAAAAGTTTTGACGCGTTTTAGAGAGACTTTTAAAACCGAAGTGTTGTGACTTAGCCCGTTTCTGTCTAAAACAGCTTGTTTCGTTGTATTAAGCACGAATACATGCTTTTTGCGCAGTTATAAGAGAAAACGTTTTGACGCGTGTCACAAGAACACTTGTAAAACCGATATGTTCAGATCTAGCTTGTTTTGGTCTAAAACAGCTTGTTTCGTTGTATTAAGCACGAATACATGCTTTTCGCGCAGTTATAAGAGAAAAAGTTTTGACGCGTATCAGAGGAACACTCGTAAAACCAATGTGTTGTGATTTAGCTCGTTTCGGTCTAAAACAGCTTGTTTCGTTGTATTAAGCACGAATACATGCTTTTCGCGCAGTTATAGAAGAAAATGTATTAGAGGGACACTTGTAAAAGAGTGTAAAGATTTAGCTCATCTCAGTGTAAAACAGCTTGTTTCGTTGTATTAAGCACGAATACATGCTTTTCGCGCAGTTATAAGAGAAAAAGTTTTGACGCGTATCAGAGGAACACTTGTAAAACCGATGTGTTGTGATTTAGCTCGTTTCGGTCTAAAACAGCTTGTTTCGTTGTATTAAGCACGAATACATGCTTTTCGCGCAGTTATAAGAGAAAGCGTTTTGACGCGTATCACGTGGATACTTGTAAAACCGGTGTTGTGATTTAGCTCGTTTCGGTATAAAACAGCTTGTTTTGTTGTTTTAAGCACGAATACATGCTTTTCGCGCAGTTATAGAAGAAAAGGTTTTGACGCGTATTAGCGAGACTTGTGAAACCGATGTGTTGTGATTTAGCTCGTTTCGGTCTAAAACAGCTTGTTTCGTTGTATTAAGCACGAATACATGCTTTTCGCGCAGTTATAAGAGAAAAAGTTTTGACGCGTATTAGAAGAAAACTTGTAAAACCGATGTGTTGTGATCTAGCTCGTTTCGGTCTAAAACAGCTTGTTTCGTTGTATTAAGCAAGAATACATGCTTTTCGCGCCGTTATAAGAGAAAAAGTTTTGACGCGTGTCACAGAGACACTTGTAAAACCGATGTGTTCAGATTTAGCCCGTTTCGGTCTAAAACAGCTTGTTTCGTTGTGTTAAGCAAGAATACATGATTTTCGCGCTGTTATAAGAGAAAAAGTTTTGACGCGTGTCACAGGGACACTTCTAAAACCGATGTGTTCAGATTTAGCTCGTTTCGGTCTAAAACAGCTTGTTTCGTTAGATTAAGCACGAATACATGCTTTTCGCGCAGTTATAGGAGAAAAAGTTTTGACGCGTATCACGTGGATACTTGTAAAACCGATGTGTTCAGATATAGCTCGTTTTGGTATAAAACAGCTTGTTTCGTTGTTTTAAGCACGAATACATGCTTTTCGCGACGTTATAGAAGGAAAAGTTTTGACGCGTATTAGAGACTTGTAAAACCGATGTGTTGTGATTTAGCTCGTTTCGGTCTAAAACAGCTTGTTTCGTTGTTTTAAGCACGAATACATGCTTTTCGCGCAGTTATAGAAGAAAAAGTTTTGACGCGTTTTAGAGAGACTTTTAAAACCGAAGTGTTGTGACTTAGCCCGTTTCTGTCTAAAACAGCTTGTTTCGTTGTATTAAGCACGAATACATGCTTTTTGCGCAGTTATAAGAGAAAACGTTTTGACGCGTGTCACAAGAACACTTGTAAAACCGATATGTTCAGATCTAGCTTGTTTTGGTCTAAAACAGCTTGTTTCGTTGTATTAAGCACGAATACATGCTTTTCGCGCAGTTATAAGAGAAAAAGTTTTGACGCGTATCAGAGGAACACTCGTAAAACCAATGTGTTGTGATTTAGCTCGTTTCGGTCTAAAACAGCTTGTTTCGTTGTATTAAGCACGAATACATGCTTTTCGCGCAGTTATAGAAGAAAATGTATTAGAGGGACACTTGTAAAAGAGTGTAAAGATTTAGCTCATCTCAGTGTAAAACAGCTTGTTTCGTTGTATTAAGCACGAATACATGCTTTTCGCGCAGTTATAAGAGAAAAAGTTTTGACGCGTATCAGAGGAACACTTGTAAAACCGATGTGTTGTGATTTAGCTCGTTTCGTCTAAAACAGCTTGTTTCGTTGGATTAAGCACGAATACATGCTTTTCGCTCAGTTATAAGAGAAAAAGTTTTGACGCGTATCAGAGGAACACTTGTAAAACCGATGTGTTGTGATTTAGCTCGTTTCGGTCTAAAACAGCTTGTTTCGTTGTATTAAGCAAGAATACATGCTTTTCGCGCAGTTATAAGAGAAAAAGTTTTGACGCGTGTCACAGGGACACTTGTAAAACCGATGTGTTCAGATTTACCTCGTTTCGGTCTAAAACAGCTTGTTTCGTTGTATTAAGCACGAATACATGCTTTTCGCGCAGTTATAGAAGAAAAAGTATTAGAGGGACACTTGTAAAAGAGTTTTCAGATTTAGCTCATCTCAGTCTAAAACAGCTTGTTTCGTTGTATTTAGCACGAATACATGCTTTTCGCACAGTTATAAGAGAAAAAGTTTTGACGCGTATCAGAGGAACACTTGTAAAACCAATGTGTTGTGATTTAGCTCGTTTCGGTCTAAAACAGCTTGTTTCGTTGTATTAAGCACGAATACATGCTTTTCGCGCAGTTATAGGAGAAAAAGTTTTGACGCGTATCAGAGGAACACTTGTAAAACCGATGTGTTGTGATTTAGCTCGTTTCGTCTAAAACAGCTTGTTTCGTTGGATTAGCACGAATACATGCTTTTCGCTCAGTTATAAGAGAAAAACTTTTGACGCGTATCAGAGGAACACTTGTAAAACCGATGTGTTGTGATTTAGCTCGTTTCGGTCTAAAACAGCTTGTTTCGTTCTATTAAGCAAGAATACATGCTTTTCGCGCAGTTATAAGAGAAAAAGGTTTGACGCGTGTCACAGGGACACTTGTAAAACCGATGTGTTCAGATTTACCTCGTTTCGGTCTAAAACAGCTTGTTTCGTTGTATTAAGCACGAATACATGCTTTTCACGCAGTTATGAGAGAAAAAGTTTTGACGCGTGTCACAGGGACGCTTGTAAAACCGATGTGTTCAGATTTAGCTCGTTTCGGTCTAAAACAGCTTGTTTCGTTGTTTTAGGCACGAATACATGCTTTTCGCGCAGTTATAGAAGAAAAAGTTTTGACGCGTATTAGAGAGACTTTTAAAACCGATGTGTTGTGATTTAGCTCGTTTCTGTCTAAAACAGCTTGTTTCGTTGTATTAAGCACGAATACATGCTTTTTGCGCAGTTATAAGAGAAAACGTTTTGACGCGTATCACATGCACACTTGTAAAACCGATATCTTCAGATCTAGCTCGTTTTGGTCTAAAACAGCTTGTTTCGTTGTATTAAGCACGAATACATGCTTTTCGCGCAGTTATAAGAGAAAAAGTTTTGACGCGTATCAGAGGAACACTCGTAAAACCAATGTGTTGTGATTTAGCTCGTTTCGGTCTAAAACAGCTTGTTTCGTTGAATTAAGCACGAATACATGCTTTTCGTGCAGTTATAAGAGAAAAAGTTGACGCGTAACAGAGGAACACTTGTAAAATCGATGTGTTGTGATTTAGCTCGTTTCGTCTAAAACAGCTTGTTTCGTTGTATTTAGCAAGAATACATGCTTTTCGCGCAGTTATTAGAGAAAAAGTTTTGACGCGTGTCACAGGGACACTTGTAAAACCGATGTGTTCAGATTTACCTTGTTTCGATCTAAAATAGCTTGTTTCGTTGGATTAAGCAGGAATACATGCTTTTCGCGCAGTTATAAGAGAAAGAGTTTTGACGCGTGTCACAAGGACACTTGTAAAACCGATGTGTTCAGATTTAGCTCGTTTCGGTCTAAAACAGCTTGTTTCGTTGTATTAAGCACGAATACATGCTTTTCGCGCAGTTATAAGAGAAAAAGTTTTGACGCGTATCAGAGGAAAACTTGTAAAACCGATGTGTTGTGATTTAGCTCGTTTCGGTCTAAAACAGCTTGTTTCGTTGTATTAAGCACGAATACATGCTTTTCGCGCAGTTATAAGAGAAAACGTTTTGACGCGTATCAGAGGAACACTCGTAAAACCAATGTGTTGTGATTTAGCTCGTTTCGGTCTAAAACAGCTTGTTTCGTTGGATTAATCACGAATACATGCTTTTCGCGCAGTTATAAGAAAAAAAGTTTTGACGCGTGTCACAAGAACACTTGTAAAACCGATGTGTTCAGATTTAGCTCGTTTCGGTCTAACACAGCTTGTTTCGTTGTATTAAGCACGAATACATGCTTTTCGCGCAGTTATAGAAGAAAAAGTTTCGACGCGTATCAGAGGAACACTTGTAAAACCGATGTGTTGTGATTTAGCTCGTTTCGGTCTAAAACAGCTTGTTTCGTTGTATTAAGCACGAATACATGCTTTTCGCGCAGTTATAGAAGAAAATGTATTAGAGGGACACTTGTAAAAGAGTGTAAAGATTTAGCTCATCTCAGTCTAAAACAGCTTGTTTCGTTGTATTAAGCACGAATACATGCTTTTCGCGCAGTTATAAGAGAAAAAGTTTTGACGCGTATCAGAGGAACACTTGTAAAACCGATGTGTTGTGATTTAGCTCGTTTCGTCTAAAACAGCTTGTTTCGTTGGATTAAGCACGAATACATGCTTTTCGCTCAGTTATAAGAGAAAAAGTTTTGACGCGTATCAGAGGAACACATGTAAAACCGATGTGTTGTGATTTAGCTCGTTTCGGTCTAAAACAGCTTGTTTCGTTGTATTAAGCAAGAATACATGCTTTTCTCGCAGTTATAAGAGAAAAAGTTTTGACGCGTGTCACAGGGACACTTGTAAAACCGATGTGTTCAGATTTACCTCGTTTCGGTCTAAAACAGCTTGTTTCGTTGTATTAAGCACGAATACATGCTTTTCGCGCAGTTATAGAAGAAAAAGTATTAGAGGGACACTTGTAAAAGAGTTTTCAGATTTAGCTCATCTCAGTCTAAAACAGCTTGTTTCGTTGTATTAAGCACGAATACATGCTTTTCGCGCAGTTATAAGAGAAAAACTTTTGACGCGTATCAGAGGAACACTTGTAAAACCGATGTGTTGTGATTTAGCTCGTTTCGATCTAAAACAGCTTGTTTCGTTGTATTAAGCAAGAATACATGCTTTTCGCGCAGTTATAAGAGAAAAAGTTTTGACGCGTGTCACAGGGACACTTGTAAAACCGATGTGTTCAGATTTACCTCGTTTCGGTCTAAAACAGCTTGTATCGTTGGATTAAGCAGGAATACGTGCTTTTCGCGCAGTTATAAGAGAAAAAAGTTTTGACGCGTATCACATGGGCACTTGTAAAACCGATATGTTCAGATTTAGCTCGTTTCGGTCTAAAACAGCTTGTTTCGTTGTATTAAGCACGAATACATGCTTTTCGCGCAGTTATAAGAGAAAAAGTTTTGACGCGTATCATCTGGATACTTGTAAAACCGGTGTTGTGATTTAGCTCGTTTCGGTCTAAAACAGCTTGTTTTGTTGTTTTAAGCACGAATACATGCTTTTCGCGCAGTTATAGATGAAAAGGTTTTGACGCGTATTAGCGAGACTTGTAAAACCGATGTGTTGTGATTTAGCTCGTTTCGGTCTAAAACAGCTTGTTTCGTTGTATTAAGCACGAATACATGCTTTTCGCGCAGTTATAAGAGAAAAAGTTTTGACGCCTATCAGAGGAAAACTTGTAAAACCGATGTGTTGTGATTTAGCTCGTTTCGGTCTAAAACAGCTTGTTTCGTTGTATTAAGCACGAATACATGCTTTTCGCGCAGTTATAAGAGAAAAAGTTTTGACGCGTATCGGAGGAACACTCGTAAAACCAATGTGTTGTGATTTAGCTCGTTTCGGTCTAAAACAGCTTGTTTCGTTGGATTAAGCACGAATACATGCTTTTCGTGCAGTTATAAGAGAAAAAGTTGACGCGTATCAGAGGAACACTTGTAAAATCGATGTGTTGTGATTTAGCTCGTTTCGTCTAAAACAGCTTGTTTCGTTGTATTAAGCAAGAATACATGCTTTTCGCGCAGTTATAAGAGAAAAAGTTTTGACGCGTGTCACAGGGACACTTGTAAAACCGATGTGTTCAGATTTAGCTCGTTTCGGTCTAAAACAGCTTGTTTCGTTGTGTTAAGCAAGAATGCATGATTTTCGCGCTGTTATAAGAGAAAAAGTTTTGACGCGTGTCACAGGGACACTTGTAAAACCGATGTGTTCAGATTTAGCTCGTTTCGGTCTAAAACAGCTTGTTTCGTTAGATTAAGCACGAATACATGCTTTTCGCGCAGTTATAGGTGAAAAAGTTTTGACGCGTATCACGTGGATACTTGTAAAACCGATGTTTCAGATATAGCTCGTTTTGGTATAAAACAGCTTGTTTCGTTGTTTTAAGCACGAATACATGCTTTTCGCGCAGTTATAGAAGGAAAAGTTTTGACGCGTATTAGAGACTTGTAAAACCGATGTGTTGTGATTTAGCTCGTTTCGGTCTAAAACAGCTTGTTTCGTTGTTTTAAGCACGAATACATGCTTTTCGCGCAGTTATAGAAGAAAAAGTTTTGACGCGTATTAGAGAGACTTTTAAAACCGATGTGTTGTGATTTAGCTCGTTTCTGTCTAAAACAGCTTGTTTCGTTGTATTAAGCACGAATACATGCTTTTTGCGCAGTTATAAGAGAAAACGTTTTGACGCGTATCACATGCACACTTGTAAAACCGATATGTTCAGATCTAGCTCGTTTTGGTCTAAAACATCTTGTTTCGTTGTATTAAGCACGAATACATGCTTTTCGCGCAGTTATAGAGAAAACGTTTTGACGCGTATCAGAGGAAAACTTGTAAAACCGATGTGTTGTGATTTAGCTCGTTTCGGTCTAAAACAGCTTGTTTCGTTGTATTAAGCACGAATACATACTTTTCGCGCAGTTATAAGAGAAAAAGTTTTGACGCGTATCAGAGGAACACTCGTAAAACCAATGTGTTGTGATTTAGCTCGTTTCGGTCTAAAACAGCTTGTTTCGTTGGATTAAGCACGAATACATGCTTTTCGTGCAGTTATAAGAGAAAAAGTTGACGCGTATCAGAGGAACACTTGTAAAATCGATGTGTTGTGATTAAGCTCGTTTCGTCTAAAACAGCTTGTTTCGTTGTATTAAGCAAGAATACATGCTTTTCGCGCAGTTATAAGAGAAAAAGTTTTGACGCGTGTCACAGGGACACTTGTAAAACCGATGTGTTCAGATTTACCTTGTTTCGGTCTAAAACAGCTTGTTTCGTTGGATTAAGCAGGAATACATGCTTTTCGCGCAGTTATAAGAGAAAAAGTTTTGACGCGTGTCACAAGGACACTTGTAAAACCGATGTGTTCAGATTTAGCTCGTTTCGGTCTAAAACAGCTTGTTTCGTTGTATTAAGCACGAATACATGCTTTTCGCGCAGTTATAGAAGAAAAAGTATTAGAGGGACACTTGTAAAAGAGTTTTCAGATTTAGCTCATCTCAGTCTAAAACAGCTTGTTTCGTTGTATTAAGCACGAATACATGCTTTCCGCGCAGTTATAAGAGAAAAAGTTTTGACGCGTATCAGAGGAACACTTGTAAAACCGATGTGTTGTGATTTAGCTTGTTTCGGTCTAAAACAGCTTGTTTCGTTGTTTTAAGCACGAATACATGCTTTTCGCGCAGTTATAGAAGAAAAAGTTTTGACGCGTTTTAGAGAGACTTTTAAAACCGAAGTGTTGTGACTTAGCCCGTTTCTGTCTAAAACAGCTTGTTTCGTTGTATTAAGCACGAATACATGCTTTTTGCGCAGTTATAAGAGAAAACGTTTTGACGCGTGTCACAAGAACACTTGTAAAACCGATATGTTCAGATCTAGCTTGTTTTGGTCTAAAACAGCTTGTTTCGTTGTATTAAGCACGAATACATGCTTTTCGCGCAGTTATAAGAGAAAAAGTTTTGACGCGTATCAGAGGAACACTCGTAAAACCAATGTGTTGTGATTTAGCTCGTTTCGGTCTAAAACAGCTTGTTTCGTTGTATTAAGCACGAATACATGCTTTTCGCGCAGTTATAGAAGAAAATGTATTAGAGGGACACTTGTAAAAGAGTGTAAAGATTTAGCTCATCTCAGTGTAAAACAGCTTGTTTCGTTGTATTAAGCACGAATACATGCTTTTCGCGCAGTTATAAGAGAAAAAGTTTTGACGCGTATCAGAGGAACACTTGTAAAACCGATGTGTTGTGATTTAGCTCGTTTCGGTCTAAAACAGCTTGTTTCGTTGTATTAAGCACGAATACATGCTTTTCGCGCAGTTATAAGAGAAAAAGTTTTGACGCGTATCAGAGGAACACTTGTAAAACCGATGTGTTGTGATTTAGCTCGTTTCGTCTAAAACAGCTTGTTTCGTTGGATTAAGCACGAATACATGCTTTTCGCTCAGTTATAAGAGAAAAAGTTTTGACGCGTATCAGAGGAACACTTGTAAAACCGATGTGTTGTGATTTAGCTCGTTTCGGTCTAAAACAGCTTGTTTCGTTGTATTAAGCAAGAATACATGCTTTTCGCGCAGTTATAAGAGAAAAAGTTTTGACGCGTGTCACAGGGACACTTGTAAAACCGATGTGTTCAGATTTACCTCGTTTCGGTCTAAAACAGCTTGTTTCGTTGTATTAAGCACGAATACATGCTTTTCGCGCAGTTATAGAAGAAAAAGTATTAGAGGGACACTTGTAAAAGAGTTTTCAGATTTAGCTCATCTCAGTCTAAAACAGCTTGTTTCGTTGTATTTAGCACGAATACATGCTTTTCGCACAGTTATAAGAGAAAAAGTTTTGACGCGTATCAGAGGAACACTTGTAAAACCAATGTGTTGTGATTTAGCTCGTTTCGGTCTAAAACAGCTTGTTTCGTTGTATTAAGCACGAATACATGCTTTTCGCGCAGTTATAGGAGAAAAAGTTTTGACGCGTATCAGAGGAACACTTGTAAAACCGATGTGTTGTGATTTAGCTCGTTTCGTCTAAAACAGCTTGTTTCGTTGGATTAGCACGAATACATGCTTTTCGCTCAGTTATAAGAGAAAAACTTTTGACGCGTATCAGAGGAACACTTGTAAAACCGATGTGTTGTGATTTAGCTCGTTTCGGTCTAAAACAGCTTGTTTCGTTCTATTAAGCAAGAATACATGCTTTTCGCGCAGTTATAAGAGAAAAAGGTTTGACGCGTGTCACAGGGACACTTGTAAAACCGATGTGTTCAGATTTACCTCGTTTCGGTCTAAAACAGCTTGTTTCGTTGTATTAAGCACGAATACATGCTTTTCACGCAGTTATGAGAGAAAAAGTTTTGACGCGTGTCACAGGGACGCTTGTAAAACCGATGTGTTCAGATTTAGCTCGTTTCGGTCTAAAACAGCTTGTTTCGTTGTTTTAGGCACGAATACATGCTTTTCGCGCAGTTATAGAAGAAAAAGTTTTGACGCGTATTAGAGAGACTTTTAAAACCGATGTGTTGTGATTTAGCTCGTTTCTGTCTAAAACAGCTTGTTTCGTTGTATTAAGCACGAATACATGCTTTTTGCGCAGTTATAAGAGAAAACGTTTTGACGCGTATCACATGCACACTTGTAAAACCGATATGTTCAGATCTAGCTCGTTTTGGTCTAAAACAGCTTGTTTCGTTGTATTAAGCACGAATACATGCTTTTCGCGCAGTTATAAGAGAAAAAGTTTTGACGCGTATCAGAGGAACACTCGTAAAACCAATGTGTTGTGATTTAGCTCGTTTCGGTCTAAAACAGCTTGTTTCGTTGAATTAAGCACGAATACATGCTTTTCGTGCAGTTATAAGAGAAAAAGTTGACGCGTAACAGAGGAACACTTGTAAAATCGATGTGTTGTGATTTAGCTCGTTTCGTCTAAAACAGCTTGTTTCGTTGTATTTAGCAAGAATACATGCTTTTCGCGCAGTTATTAGAGAAAAAGTTTTGACGCGTGTCACAGGGACACTTGTAAAACCGATGTGTTCAGATTTACCTTGTTTCGATCTAAAATAGCTTGTTTCGTTGGATTAAGCAGGAATACATGCTTTTCGCGCAGTTATAAGAGAAAGAGTTTTGACGCGTGTCACAAGGACACTTGTAAAACCGATGTGTTCAGATTTAGCTCGTTTCGGTCTAAAACAGCTTGTTTCGTTGTATTAAGCACGAATACATGCTTTTCGCGCAGTTATAAGAGAAAAAGTTTTGACGCGTATCAGAGGAAAACTTGTAAAACCGATGTGTTGTGATTTAGCTCGTTTCGGTCTAAAACAGCTTGTTTCGTTGTATTAAGCACGAATACATGCTTTTCGCGCAGTTATAAGAGAAAACGTTTTGACGCGTATCAGAGGAACACTCGTAAAACCAATGTGTTGTGATTTAGCTCGTTTCGGTCTAAAACAGCTTGTTTCGTTGGATTAATCACGAATACATGCTTTTCGCGCAGTTATAAGAAAAAAAGTTTTGACGCGTGTCACAAGAACACTTGTAAAACCGATGTGTTCAGATTTAGCTCGTTTCGGTCTAACACAGCTTGTTTCGTTGTATTAAGCACGAATACATGCTTTTCGCGCAGTTATAGAAGAAAAAGTTTCGACGCGTATCAGAGGAACACTTGTAAAACCGATGTGTTGTGATTTAGCTCGTTTCGGTCTAAAACAGCTTGTTTCGTTGTATTAAGCACGAATACATGCTTTTCGCGCAGTTATAGAAGAAAATGTATTAGAGGGACACTTGTAAAAGAGTGTAAAGATTTAGCTCATCTCAGTCTAAAACAGCTTGTTTCGTTGTATTAAGCACGAATACATGCTTTTCGCGCAGTTATAAGAGAAAAAGTTTTGACGCGTATCAGAGGAACACTTGTAAAACCGATGTGTTGTGATTTAGCTCGTTTCGTCTAAAACAGCTTGTTTCGTTGGATTAAGCACGAATACATGCTTTTCGCTCAGTTATAAGAGAAAAAGTTTTGACGCCTATCAGAGGAACACATGTAAAACCGATGTGTTGTGATTTAGCTCGTTTCGGTCTAAAACAGCTTGTTTCGTTGTATTAAGCAAGAATACATGCTTTTCTCGCAGTTATAAGAGAAAAAGTTTTGACGCGTGTCACAGGGACACTTGTAAAACCGATGTGTTCAGATTTACCTCGTTTCGGTCTAAAACAGCTTGTTTCGTTGTATTAAGCACGAATACATGCTTTTCGCGCAGTTATAGAAGAAAAAGTATTAGAGGGACACTTGTAAAAGAGTTTTCAGATTTAGCTCATCTCAGTCTAAAACAGCTTGTTTCGTTGTATTAAGCACGAATACATGCTTTTCGCGCAGTTATAAGAGAAAAACTTTTGACGCGTATCAGAGGAACACTTGTAAAACCGATGTGTTGTGATTTAGCTCGTTTCGATCTAAAACAGCTTGTTTCGTTGTATTAAGCAAGAATACATGCTTTTCGCGCAGTTATAAGAGAAAAAGTTTTGACGCGTGTCACAGGGACACTTGTAAAACCGATGTGTTCAGATTTACCTCGTTTCGGTCTAAAACAGCTTGTATCGTTGGATTAAGCAGGAATACGTGCTTTTCGCGCAGTTATAAGAGAAAAAAGTTTTGACGCGTATCACATGGGCACTTGTAAAACCGATATGTTCAGATTTAGCTCGTTTCGGTCTAAAACAGCTTGTTTCGTTGTATTAAGCACGAATACATGCTTTTCGCGCAGTTATAAGAGAAAAAGTTTTGACGCGTATCATCTGGATACTTGTAAAACCGGTGTTGTGATTTAGCTCGTTTCGGTCTAAAACAGCTTGTTTTGTTGTTTTAAGCACGAATACATGCTTTTCGCGCAGTTATAGATGAAAAGGTTTTGACGCGTATTAGCGAGACTTGTAAAACCGATGTGTTGTGATTTAGCTCGTTTCGGTCTAAAACAGCTTGTTTCGTTGTATTAAGCACGAATACATGCTTTTCGCGCAGTTATAAGAGAAAAAGTTTTGACGCCTATCAGAGGAAAACTTGTAAAACCGATGTGTTGTGATTTAGCTCGTTTCGGTCTAAAACAGCTTGTTTCGTTGTATTAAGCACGAATACATGCTTTTCGCGCAGTTATAAGAGAAAAAGTTTTGACGCGTATCGGAGGAACACTCGTAAAACCAATGTGTTGTGATTTAGCTCGTTTCGGTCAAAAACAGCTTGTTTCGTTGGATTAAGCACGAATACATGCTTTTCGTGCAGTTATAAGAGAAAAAGTTGACGCGTATCAGAGGAACACTTGTAAAATCGATGTGTTGTGATTTAGCTCGTTTCGTCTAAAACAGCTTGTTTCGTTGTATTAAGCAAGAATACATGCTTTTCGCGCAGTTATAAGAGAAAAAGTTTTGACGCGTGTCACAGGGACACTTGTAAAACCGATGTGTTCAGATTTAGCTCGTTTCGGTCTAAAACAGCTTGTTTCGTTGTGTTAAGCAAGAATGCATGATTTTCGCGCTGTTATAAGAGAAAAAGTTTTGACGCGTGTCACAGGGACACTTGTAAAACCGATGTGTTCAGATTTAGCTCGTTTCGGTCTAAAACAGCTTGTTTCGTTAGATTAAGCACGAATACATGCTTTTCGCGCAGTTATAGGTGAAAAAGTTTTGACGCGTATCACGTGGATACTTGTAAAACCGATGTTTCAGATATAGCTCGTTTTGGTATAAAACAGCTTGTTTCGTTGTTTTAAGCACGAATACATGCTTTTCGCGCAGTTATAGAAGGAAAAGTTTTGACGCGTATTAGAGACTTGTAAAACCGATGTGTTGTGATTTAGCTCGTTTCGGTCTAAAACAGCTTGTTTCGTTGTTTTAAGCACGAATACATGCTTTTCGCGCAGTTATAGAAGAAAAAGTTTTGACGCGTATTAGAGAGACTTTTAAAACCGATGTGTTGTGATTTAGCTCGTTTCTGTCTAAAACAGCTTGTTTCGTTGTATTAAGCACGAATACATGCTTTTTGCGCAGTTATAAGAGAAAACGTTTTGACGCGTATCACATGCACACTTGTAAAACCGATATGTTCAGATCTAGCTCGTTTTGGTCTAAAACATCTTGTTTCGTTGTATTAAGCACGAATACATGCTTTTCGCGCAGTTATAGAGAAAACGTTTTGACGCGTATCAGAGGAAAACTTGTAAAACCGATGTGTTGTGATTTAGCTCGTTTCGGTCTAAAACAGCTTGTTTCGTTGTATTAAGCACGAATACATACTTTTCGCGCAGTTATAAGAGAAAAAGTTTTGACGCGTATCAGAGGAACACTCGTAAAACCAATGTGTTGTGATTTAGCTCGTTTCGGTCTAAAACAGCTTGTTTCGTTGGATTAAGCACGAATACATGCTTTTCGTGCAGTTATAAGAGAAAAAGTTGACGCGTATCAGAGGAACACTTGTAAAATCGATGTGTTGTGATTAAGCTCGTTTCGTCTAAAACAGCTTGTTTCGTTGTATTAAGCAAGAATACATGCTTTTCGCGCAGTTATAAGAGAAAAAGTTTTGACGCGTGTCACAGGGACACTTGTAAAACCGATGTGTTCAGATTTACCTTGTTTCGGTCTAAAACAGCTTGTTTCGTTGGATTAAGCAGGAATACATGCTTTTCGCGCAGTTATAAGAGAAAAAGTTTTGACGCGTGTCACAAGGACACTTGTAAAACCGATGTGTTCAGATTTAGCTCGTTTCGGTCTAAAACAGCTTGTTTCGTTGTATTAAGCACGAATACATGCTTTTCGCGCAGTTATAGAAGAAAAAGTATTAGAGGGACACTTGTAAAAGAGTTTTCAGATTTAGCTCATCTCAGTCTAAAACAGCTTGTTTCGTTGTATTAAGCACGAATACATGCTTTCCGCGCAGTTATAAGAGAAAAAGTTTTGACGCGTATCAGAGGAACACTTGTAAAACCGATGTGTTGTGATTTAGCTTGTTTCGGTCTAAAACAGCTTGTTTAGTTGTATTAAGCACGAATACGTGCTTTTCGCGCAGTTATAAGAGAAAAAGTTTTGACGCGTATCAGAGGAACACTTGTAAAACCGATGTGTTGTGATTTAGCTCGTTTCGTCTAAAACAGCTTGTTTCGTTGTATTAAGCACGAATACATGCTTTTCGTGCAGTTATAAGAGAAAAAGTTGACGCGTATCAGAGGAACACTTGTAAAATCGATGTGTTGTGATTTAGCTCGTTTCGTCTAAAACAGCTTGTTTCGTTGTATTAAGCAAGAATACATGCTTTTCGCGCAGTTATAAGAGAAAAAGTTTTAACGCGTGTCACAGGGACACTTGTAAAACCGATGTGTTCAGATTTACCTCGTTTCGGTCTAAAACATCTTGTTTCGTTGGATTAAGCAGGAATACATGCTTTTCGCGCAGTTATAAGAGAAAAAAGTGTTGACGCGTATTACATGGGCACTTGTAAAACCGATGTGTTCAGATTTAGCTCGTTTCGGTCTAAAACAGCTTGTTTCGTTGTACAAAGCACGAATACATGCTTTTCGCGCAGTTATAAGAGAAAAAGTTGACGCGTATCACGTGGATACTTGTAAAACCGACGTGTTCAGATTTAGCTCGTTTCGGCCTAAAACAGCTTGTTTCGTTAGATTAAGCACGAATACATGCTTTTCGCGCAGTTATAGGAGAAAAAGTTTTGACGCGTATCACGTGGATACTTGTAAAACCGATGTGTTCAGATATAGCTCGTTTTGGTATAAAACAGCTTGTTTCGTTGTTTTAAGCACGAATACATGCTTTTCGCGCAGTTGTAGAAGGAAAAGTTTTGACGCGTATTAGAGACTTGTAAAACCGATGTGTTGTGATTTATCTCGTTTCGGTCTAAAACAGCTTGTTTCGTTGTTTTAAAACAGCTTGTTTCGTTGTATTAAGCACGAATACATGCTTTTTGCGCAGTTATAAGAGAAAAAGTTTTGACGCGTATCAGAGGAACAATTGTAAAACCGATGTTTGTGATTTAGCTCGTTTCGGTCTAAAACAGCTTGTTTCGTTGTATTAAGCACGAATACATGCTTTTCGCGCAGTTATAAGAGAAAAAGTTTTGACGCGTATCAGAGGAAAACTTGTAAAACCGATGTGTTGTGATTTAGCTCGTTTCGGTCTAAAACAGCTTGTTTCGTTGTATTAAGCACGAATACATGCTTTTCGCGCAGTTATAAGAGAAAAAGTTTTGACGCGTATCAGAGGAACACTCGTAAAACCAATGTGTTGTGATTTAGCTCGTTTCGGTCTAAAACAGCTTGTTTCGTTGGATTAAGCACGAATACATGCTTTTCGTGCAGTTATAAGAGAAAAAGTTGACGCGTATCAGAGGAACACTTGTAAAATCGATGTGTTGTGATTTAGCTCGTTTCGTCTAAACAGCTTGTTTCGTTGTATTAAGCAAGAATACATGCTTTTCGCGCAGTTATAAGAGAAAAAGTTTTGACGCGTGTCACAGGGAAACTTGTAAAATCGATGTGTTCAGATTTACCTTGTTTCGGTCTAAAATAGCTTGTTTCGTTGGATTAAGCAGGAATACATGTTTTTCGCGCAGTTATAAGAGAAAAAGTTTTGACGCGTGTCACAAGGACACTTGTAAAACCGATGTGTTCAGATTTAGCTCGTTTCGGTCTAAAACAGCTTGTTTCGTTGTATTAAGCACGAATACATGCTTTTCGCGCAGTTATAGAGGAAAAAGTATTAGAGGGACACTTGTAAAAGAGTTTTCAGATTTAGCTCATCTCAGTCTAAAACAGCTTGTTTCGTTGTATTAAGCACGAATACATGCTTTCCGCGCAGTTATAAGAGAAAAAGTTTTGACGCGTATCAGAGGAACACTTGTAAAACCGATGTGTTGTGATTTAGCTCGTTTCGGTCTAAAACAGCTTGTTTCGTTGTATTAAGCACGAATACATGCTTTTCGCGCAGTTATAAGAGAAAAAGTTTTGACGCGTATCAGAGGAACACTCGTAAAACCAATGTGTTGTGATTTAGCTCGTTTCGGTCTAAAACAGCTTGTTTCGTTGGATTAAGCACGAATACATGCTTTTCGTGCAGTTATAAGAGAAAAAGTTGACGCGTATCAGAGGGACACTTGTAAAATCGATGTGTTGTGATTTAGCTCGTTTCGTCTAAAACAGCTTGTTTCGTTGTATTAAGCAAGAATACATGCTTTTCGCGCAGTTATAAGAGAAAAAGTTTTGACGCGTGTCACAGGGACACTTGTAAAACCGATGTGTTCAGATTTAGCTCGTTTCGGTCTAAAACAGCTTGTTTCGTTGTGTTAAGCAAGAATACATGATTTTCGCGCTGTTATAAGAGAAAAAGTTTTGACGCGTGTCACAGGGACACTTGTAAAACCGATGTGTTCAGATTTAGCTCGTTTCGGTCTAAAACAGCTTGTTTCGTTAGATTAAGCACGAATACATGCTTTTCGCGCAGTTATAGGAGAAAACGTTTTGACGCGTATCACGTGGATACTTGTAAAACCGATGTGTTCAGATATAGCTCGTTTTGGTATAAAACAGCTTGTTTCGTTGTTTTAAGCACGAATACATGCTTTTCGCGCAGTTATAGAAGGAAAAGTTTTGACGCGTATTAGAGACTTGTAAAACCGATGTGTTGTGATTTAGCTCGTTTCGGTCTAAAACAGCTTGTTTCGTTGTTTTAAGCACGAATACATGCTTTTTGCGCAGTTATAAGAGAAAACGTTTTGACGCGTATCACATGCACACTTGTAAAACCGATATGTTCAGATCTAGCTCGTTTTGGTCTAAAACAGCTTGTTTCGTTGTATTAAGCACGAATACATGCTTTTCGCGCAGTTATAAGAGAAAAAGTTTTGACGCGTATCAGAGGAAAACTTGTAATACCGATGTGTTGTGATTTAGCTCGTTTCGGTCTAAAACAGCTTGTTTCGTTGTATTAAGCACGAATACATGCTTTTCACGCAGTTATAAGAGAAAAAGTTTTGACGCGTATCAGAGGAACACTCGTAAAACCAATGTGTTGTGATTTAGCTCGTTTCGGTCTAAAACAGCTTGTTTCGTTGGATTAAGCACGAATACATGCTTTTCGTGCAGTTATAAGAGAAAAAGTTGACGCGTATCAGAGGAACACTTGTAAAATCGATGTGTTGTGATTTAGCTCGTTTCGTCTAAAACAGCTTGTTTCGTTGTATTAAGCAAGAATACATGCTTTTCGCGCAGTTATAAGAGAAAAAGTTTTGACGCGTGTCACAGGGACACTTGTAAAACCGATGTGTTCAGATTTACCTTGTTTCGGTCTAAAACAGCTTGTTTCGTTGGATTAAGCAGGAATACATGCTTTTCGCGCAGTTATAAGAGAAAAAGTTTTGACGCGTGTCACAAGGACACTTGTAAAACCGATGTGTTCAGATTTAGCTCGTTTCGGTCTAAAACAGCTTGTTTCGTTGTATTAAGCACGAATACATGCTTTTCGCGCAGTTATAGAAGAAAAAGTATTAGAGGGACACTTGTAAAAGAGTTTTCAGATTTAGCTCATCTCAGTCTAAAACAGCTTGTTTCGTTGTATTAAGCACGAATACATGCTTTCCGCGCAGTTATAAGAGAAAAAGTTTTGACGCGTATCATAGGAACACTTGTAAAACCGATGTGTTGTGATTTAGCTCGTTTCGGTCTAAAACAGCTTGTTTCGTTGTATTAAGCACGAATACATGCTTTTCGCGCAGTTATAAGAGAAAAAGTTTTGACGCGTATCAGAGGAACACTCGTAAAACCAATGTGTTGTGATTTAGCTCGTTTCGGTCTAAAACAGCTTGTTTCGTTGGATTAAGCACGAATACATGCTTTTCGTGCCGTTATAAGAGAAAAAGTTGACGCGTATCAGAGGGACACTTGTAAAATCGATGTGTTGTGATTTAAGTCGTTTCGTCTAAAACAGCTTGTTTCGTTGTATTAAGCAAGAATACATGCTTTTCGCGCAGTTATAAGAGAAAAAGTTTTGACGCGTGTCACAGGGACACTTGTAAAACCGATGTGTTCAGATTTAGCTCGTTTCGGTCTAAAACAGCTTGTTTCGTTGTGTTAAGCAAGAATACATGATTTTCGCGCTGTTATAAGAGAAAAAGTTTTGACGCGTGTCACAGGGACACTTGTAAAACCGATGTGTTCAGATTTAGCTCGTTTCGGTCTAAAACAGCTTGTTTCGTTAGATTAAGCACGAATACATGCTTTTCGCGCAGTTATAGGAGAAAACGTTTTGACGCGTATCACGTGGATACTTGTAAAACCGATGTGTTCAGATATAGCTCCTTTTGGTATAAAACAGCTTGTTTCGTTGTTTTAAGCACGAATACATGCTTTTCGCGCAGTTATAGAAGAAAAAGTATTACAGGGACACTTGTAAAAGAGTTTTCAGATTTAGCTCATCTCAGTCTAAAACAGCTTGTTTCGTTGTATTAAGCACGAATACATGCTTTCCGCGCAGTTATAAGAGAAAAAGTTTTGACGCGTATCAGAGGAACACTTGTAAAACCGATGTGTTGTGATTTAGCTCGTTTCGGTCTAAAACAGCTTGTTTCGTTGTATTAAGCACGAATACATGCTTTTCGCGCAGTTATAAGAGAAAAAGTTTTGACGCGTATCAGAGGAACACTCGTAAAACCAATGTGTTGTGATTTAGCTCGTTTCGGTCTAAAACAGCTTGTTTCGTTGGATTAAGCACGAATACATGCTTTTCGTGCAGTTATAAGAGAAAAAGTTGACGCGTATCAGAGGGACACTTGTAAAATCGATGTGTTGTGATTTAGCTCGTTTCGTCTAAAACAGCTTGTTTCGTTGTATTAAGCAAGAATACATGCTTTTCGCGCAGTTATAAGAGAAAAAGTTTTGACGCGTGTCACAGGGACACTTGTAAAACCGATGTGTTCAGATTTAGCTCGTTTCGGTCTAAAACAGCTTGTTTCGTTGTGTTAAGCAAGAATACATGATTTTCGCGCTGTTATAAGAGAAAAAGTTTTGACGCGTGTCACAGGGACACTTGTAAAACCGATGTGTTCAGATTTAGCTCGTTTCGGTCTAAAACAGCTTGTTTCGTTAGATTAAGCACGAATACATGCTTTTCGCGCAGTTATAGGAGAAAACGTTTTGACGCGTATCACGTGGATACTTGTAAAACCGATGTGTTCAGATATAGCTCGTTTTGGTATAAAACAGCTTGTTTCGTTGTTTTAAGCACGAATACATGCTTTTCGCGCAGTTATAGAAGGAAAAGTTTTGACGCGTATTAGAGACTTGTAAAACCGATGTGTTGTGATTTAGCTCGTTTCAGTCTAAAACAGCTTGTTTCGTTGTTTTAAGCACGAATACATGCTTTTTGCGCAGTTATAAGAGAAAACGTTTTGACGCGTATCACATGCACACTTGTAAAACCGATATGTTCAGATCTAGCTCGTTTTGGTCTAAAACAGCTTGTTTCGTTGTATTAAGCACGAATACATGCTTTTCGCGCAGTTATAAGAGAAAAAGTTTTGACGCGTATCAGAGGAAAACTTGTAATACCGATGTGTTGTGATTTAGCTCGTTTCGGTCTAAAACAGCTTGTTTCGTTGTATTAAGCACGAATACATGCTTTTCGCGCAGTTATAAGAGAAAAAGTTTTGACGCGTATCAGAGGAACACTCGTAAAACCAATGTGTTGTGATTTAGCTCGTTTCGGTCTAAAACAGCTTGTTTCGTTGGATTAAGCACGAATACAAGCTTTTCGTGCAGTTATAAGAGAAAAAGTTGACGCGTATCAGAGGAACACTTGTAAAATCGATGTGTTGTGATTTAGCTCGTTTCGTCTAAAACAGCTTGTTTCGTTGTATTAAGCAAGAATACATGCTTTTCGCGCAGTTATAAGAGAAAAAGTTTTGACGCGTGTCACAGGGACACTTGTAAAACCGATGTGTTCAGATTTACCTTGTTTCGGTCTAAAACAGCTTGTTTCGTTGGATTAAGCAGGAATACATGCTTTTCTCGCAGTTATAAGAGAAAAAGTTTTGACGCGTGTCACAAGGACACTTGTAAAACCGATGTGTTCAGATTTAGCTCGTTTCGGTCTAAAACAGCTTGTTTTGTTGTATTAAGCACGAATACATGCTTTTCGCGCAGTTATAGAAGAAAAAGTATTAGAGGGACACTTGTAAAAGAGTTTTCAGATTTAGCTCATCTCAGTCTAAAACAGCTTGTTTCGTTGTATTAAGCACGAATACATGCTTTCCGCGCAGTTATAAGAGAAAAAGTTTTGACGCGTATCAGAGGAACACTTGTAAAACCGATGTGTTGTGATTTAGCTCGTTTCGGTCTAAAACAGCTTGTTTCGTTGTATTAAGCACGAATACATGCTTTTCGCGCAGTTATAAGAGAAAAAGTTTTGACGCGTATCAGAGGAACACTCGTAAAACCAATGTGTTGTGATTTAGCTCGTTTCGGTCTAAAACAGCTTGTTTCGTTGGATTAAGCACGAATACATGCTTTTCGTGCAGTTATAAGAGAAAAAGTTGACGCGTATCAGAGGGACACTTGTAAAATCGATGTGTTGTGATTTAGCTCGTTTCGTCTAAAACAGCTTGTTTCGTTGTATTAAGCAAGAATACATGCTTTTCGCGCAGTTATAAGAGAAAAAGTTTTGACGCGTGTCACAGGGACACTTGTAAAACCGATGTGTTCAGATTTAGCTCGTTTCGGTCTAAAACAGCTTGTTTCGTTGTGTTAAGCAAGAATACATGATTTTCGCGCTGTTATAAGAGAAAAAGTTTTGACGCGTGTCACAGGGACACTTGTAAAACCGATGTGTTCAGATTTAGCTCGTTTCGGTCTAAAACAGCTTGTTTCGTTAGATTAAGCACGAATACATGCTTTTCGCGCAGTTATAGGAGAAAAAGTTTTGACGCGTATCACGTGGATACTTGTAAAACCGATGTGTTCAGATATAGCTCGTTTTGGTATAAAACAGCTTGTTTCGGTTTTTAAGCACGAATACATGCTTTTCGCGCAGTTATAGAAGGAAAAGTTTGGACGCGCATTAGAGACTTGTAAAACCGATGTGTTGTGATTTAGCTCGTTTCGGTCTAAAACAGCTTGTTTTGTTGTTTTAAGCACGAATACATGCTTTTTGCGCAGTTATAAGAGAAAACGTTTTGACGCGTATCACATGCACACTTGTAAAACCGATATGTTCAGATCTAGCTCGTTTTGGTCTAAAACAGCTTGTTTCGTTGTATTAAGCACGAATACATGCTTTTCGCGCAGTTATAAGAGAAAAAGTTTTGACGCGTATCAGAGGAAAACTTGTAATACCGATGTGTTGTGATTTAGCTCGTTTCGGTCTAAAACAGCTTGTTTCGTTGTATTAAGCACGAATACATGCTTTTCGCGCAGTTATAAGAGAAAAAGTTTTGACGCGTATCAGAGGAACACTCGTAAAACCAATGTGTTGTGATTTAGCTCGTTTCGGTCTAAAACAGCTTGTTTCGTTGGATTAAGCACGAATACATGCTTTTCGTGCAGTTAAAGAGAAAAAGTTGACGCGTATCAGAGGAACACTTGTAAAATCGATGTGTTGTGATTTAGCTCGTTTCGTCTAAAACAGCTTGTTTCGTTGTATTAAGCAAGAATACATGCTTTTCGCGCAGTTATAAGAGAAAAAGTTTTGACGCGTGTCACAGGGACACTTGTAAAACCGATGTGTTCAGATTTACCTTGTTTCGGTCTAAAACAGCTTGTTTCGTTGGATTAAGCAGGAATACATGCTTTTCGAGCAGTTATAAGAGAAAAAGTTTTGACGCGTGTCACAAGGGCACTTGTAAAACCGATGTGTTCAGATTTAGCTCGTTTCGGTCTAAAACAGCTTGTTTCGTTGTATTAAGCACGAATACATGCTTTTCGCGCAGTTATAGAAGAAAAAGTATTAGAGGGACACTTGTAAAAGAGTTTTCAGATTTAGCTCATCTCAGTCTAAAACAGCTTGTTTCGTTTCGAGATAGTCGTCAACGTATCGGAAAATTTTTACCACGGCCGTCTCAGCAATCAAATCATGCAGCTTTCTATCATGTTGGGCTAGAAAAAGTTCACTTAGAATGGGCGCTACACAAGACCCAATACACACACCCTGCTTTTGAATATACTTGTGATCATTCCAAGTAACGAATGTTGATTTTAGGTAGAAGTCCAAAAGTCGCAAAAAATCACGGGCGGAAAGACCGACTATCTCGTCCTTCTAAACTGCAGCCAGGAATCTTTCACTTCAGCGGTGTCGCAGGCCCTTTCCTTATTTGACCGATGCTTGCCTCTCCCTTTGACACATGAAACACCCAACGATCAGTCGATTAGATTTCTTGACCTTAATCTCCAAATTTCCGATAACCACACATGCTGGTCTTACCAACCTAGAGGCAAAAAGCCACTCCTGCCCTTCACGTCAGCTCACACAAAACTTGTCAAGCGGGGCATAGTAAAGCTGGGTTTCCAAAACGCGCTGCAAAAATCATGTGAGCATTTATTCCTGGACAGCTTCGACAACCAGACCAATCGTCTTTTAACAGCAGGCTACCCTTTGCATCTGCTTGTATCAGTAACCGGCTCCATGGTCAAGAAGCCCCGGCCACACCTCGGACCTGCTGCTTCAAACGATAACCACAGAAATTTTGTGGCAATGCCCTACCTCCACACCATCGGCCATCGTCTAAAGAAAGTCGCACAGCGCGCCGGCGTGGATGTGTTCTTCACGGCTCCCAACAAACTTTCCGCCCTCTGTTCCAAAGTGAAGAACCCGCCGAAATCCCGAGGGTGTAGGGTGGCACACACTGATCAATATGTCCCCTGTGATTTAGAAATAATTTACTCCATCCCAGTGTCATGCGGGAAGAGGTACATCGGTCAAACGGGAAGGTGCATCAATATCCGCCTACAAGAACATCAAAACAACGTAAATAGTATAGCAATTTCTGGGCACCTGGCTAAGCACTGTAAGAAGTGCAAAATCACAGAAGACGACACTGAAAGAATCTGCACCCCTGACTTTAATCGCTGCACCACTATCGGCCGAGGACGAGATAGGTTGACGAGGGAAATCCTAGAAGCCCTCCAAATTCATCAAGCTGGTGAACAATGCGTGAGCACTGCATCCCTCTCCTTGTCGGAAAAAGAGCTAAATTTTCTGGGTGGCCTGATGAACACTTAAGTTTTCTTGTGCAACCTATAGCCTAATGATTCTGTGATCCCTTGTTGGTAGTGCCTTTATCTTGTTTTATCCTTCGCTGCGTCTTAAGTTTTAACCGCTTTTATCTCCCCCTCCCCTTTTTGGGCCCGCTTTTAAAGCCTGTACGTCTTTCATTTTTATGTTTCACCTGTATTTTCACATCTGTGTCCCTCATGGTTTTAATGCTCCCCCCCCCATTGGTCTTGTTATTGTTACTGTCACCTGACCACCTTTTTGCGGCCCTTTACACCGTTTTTTATCACTTACTTTTTTCGTTGCTGTTTTTGAAATTTTGTGACGCGACCACACTGATTGGCGGTTATCGCTGCAGCAGCCCTGTTAAGCACCCTCGCATGTCTCCTATTTAAGCATCCTTTCTTCAAAATAAATTTCAGTTGTGAGTCAGCGCTCGTGTGTGTCCGTTCTTCGTGTGTCCGTGTTTCATTGCGCTGTTTCTTCCCTAAAATGCATTACCAACTAGCCCGGAACCTTGCTCTTCTGAACTTTTTTAAAACCGATGTGTTGTGATTTAGCTCGTTTCGGTCTAAAACAGCTTGTTTCGTTGTATTAAGCACGAATACATGCTTTTCGCGCAGTTATAAGAGAAAAAGTTTTGACGCGTTCAGAGGAAAACTTGTAAAACCGATGTGTTGTGATTTAGCTCGTTTCAGTCTAAAACAGCTTGTTTCGTTGTATTAAGCACGAATACATGCTTTTCGCGCAGTTATAAGAGAAAAAGTTTTGACGCGTATCAGAGGAACACTCGTAAAACCAATGTGTTGTGATTTAGCTCGTTTCGGTCTAAAACAGCTTGTTTCGTTGGATTAATCACGAATACATGCTTTTTGCGCAGTTATAAGAGAAAAAGTTTTGACGCGTGTCACAAGGACACTTGGTAAAACCGATGTGTTCAGATTTAGCTCGTTTCGGTCTAACACAGCTTGTTTCGTTGTATTAAGCACGAATACATGCTTTTTGCGCAGTTATAAGAGAAAAAGTTTTGACGCTTGTCACAAGGACACTTTTAAAACCGATGTGTTCAGATTTAGCTCGTTTCGGTCTAACACAGCTTGTTTCGTTGTATTAAGCACGAATACATGCTTTTCGCGCATTTATAAGAGAAAAAGTTTTGACGCGTATCACGTAAATACTTGTAAAACCGATGTGTTCAGATAAAGCTCGTTTCGGTCTAAAACAGCTTGTTTTGTTGTATTAAGCACGAATACATGCTTTTCGCGCAGTTATAGAAGAAAAAGTATTAGAGGGACACTTGTAAAAGAGTTTTCAGATTTAGCTCATCTCAGTCTAAAACAGCTTGTTTCGTTGTATTAAGCACGAATACATGCTTTCCGCGCAGTTATAAGAGAAAAAGTTTTGACGCGTATCAGAGGAACACTTGTAAAACCGATGTGTTGTGATTTAGCTCGTTTCGGTCTAAAACAGCTTGTTTCGTTGTATTAAGCACGAATACATGCTTTTCGCGCAGTTATAAGAGAAAACGTTTTGACGCGTATCAGAGGAACACTCGTAAAACCAATGTGTTGTGATTTAGCTCGTTTCGGTCTAAAACAGCTTGTTTCGTTGGATTAAGCACGAATACATGCTTTTCGTGCAGTTATAAGAGAAAAAGTTGACGCGTATCAGAGGGACACTTGTAAAATCGATGTGTTGTGATTTAGCTCGTTTCGTCTAAAACAGCTTGTTTCGTTGTATTAAGCAAGAATACATGCTTTTCGCGCAGTTATAAGAGAAAAAGTTTTGACGCGTGTCACAGGGACACTTGTAAAACCGATGTGTTCAGATTTAGCTCGTTTCGGTCTAAAACAGCTTGTTTCGTTGTGTTAAGCAAGAATACATGATTTTCGCGCTGTTATAAGAGAAAAAGTTTTGACGCGTGTCACAGGGACACTTGTAAAACCGATGTGTTCAGATTTAGCTCGTTTCGGTCTAAAACAGCTTGTTTCGTTAGATTAAGCACGAATACATGCTTTTCGCGCAGTTATAGGAGAAAAAGTTTTGACGCGTATCACGTGGATACTTGTAAAACCGATGTGTTCAGATATAGCTCGTTTTGGTATAAAACAGCTTGTTTCGTTGTTTTAAGCACGAATACATGCTTTTCGCGCAGTTATAGAAGGAAAAGTTTTGACGCGCATTAGAGACTTGTAAAACCGATGTGTTGTGATTTAGCTCGTTTCGGTCTAAAACAGCTTGTTTTGTTGTTTTAAGCACGAATACATGCTTTTTGCGCAGTTATAAGAGAAAACGTTTTGACGCGTATCACATGCACACTTGTAAAACCGATATGTTCAGATCTAGCTCGTTTTGGTCTAAAACAGCTTGTTTCGTTGTATTAAGCACGAATACATGCTTTTCGCGCAGTTATAAGAGAAAAAGTTTTGACGCGTATCAGAGGAAAACTTGTAATACCGATGTGTTGTGATTTAGCTCGTTTCGGTCTAAAACAGCTTGTTTCGTTGTATTAAGCACGAATACATGCTTTTCGCGCAGTTATAAGAGAAAAAGTTTTGACGCGTATCAGAGGAACACTCGTAAAACCAATGTGTTGTGATTTAGCTCGTTTCGGTCTAAAACAGCTTGTTTCGTTGGATTAAGCACGAATACATGCTTTTCGTGCAGTTAAAGAGAAAAAGTTGACGCGTATCAGAGGAACACTTGTAAAATCGATGTGTTGTGATTTAGCTCGTTTCGTCTAAAACAGCTTGTTTCGTTGTATTAAGCAAGAATACATGCTTTTCGCGCAGTTATAAGAGAAAAAGTTTTGACGCGTGTCACAGGGACACTTGTAAAACCGATGTGTTCAGATTTACCTTGTTTCGGTCTAAAACAGCTTGTTTCGTTGGATTAAGCAGGAATACATGCTTTTCGCGCAGTTATAAGAGAAAAAGTTTTGACGCGTGTCACAAGGGCACTTGTAAAACCGATGTGTTCAGATTTAGCTCGTTTCGGTCTAAAACAGCTTGTTTCGTTGTATTAAGCACGAATACATGCTTTTCGCGCAGTTATAGAAGAAAAAGTATTAGAGGGACACTTGTAAAAGAGTTTTCAGATTTAGCTCATCTCAGTCTAAAACAGCTTGTTTCGTTTCGAGATAGTCGTCAACGTATCGGAAAATTTTTACCACGGCCGTCTCAGCAATCAAATCATGCAGCTTTCTATCATGTTGGGCTAGAAAAAGTTCACTTAGAATGGGCGCTACACAAGACCCAATACACACACCCTGCTTTTGAATATACTTGTGATCATTCCAAGTAACGAATGTTGATTTTAGGTAGAAGTCCAAAAGTCGCAAAAAATCACGGGTGGAAAGACCGACTATCTCGTCCTTCTAAACTGCAGCCAGGAATCTTTCACTTCAGCGGTGTCGCAGGCCCTTTCCTTATTTGACCGATGCTTGCCTCTCCCTTTGACACATGAAACACCCAACGATCAGTCGATCAGATTTCTTGACCTTAATCTCCAATTTTCCGATAACCACACATGCTGGTCTTACCAACCTAGAGGCAAAAAGCCACTCCTGCCCTTCACGTCAGCTCACACAAAACTTGTCAAGCGGGGCATAGTAAAGCTGGGTTTCCAAAACGCGCTGCAAAAATCATGTGAGCATTTATTCCTGGACAGCTTCGACAACCAGACCAATCGTCTTTTAACAGCAGGCTACCCTTTGCATCTGCTTGTATCAGTAACCGGCTCCATGGTCAAGAAGCCCCGGCCACACCTCGGACCTGCTGCTTCAAACGATAACCGCAGAAATTTTGTGGCAATGCCCTACCTCCACACCATCGGCCATCGTCTAAAGAAAGTCGCACAGCGCGCCGGCGTGGATGTGTTCTTCACGGCTCCCAACAAACTTTCCGCCCTCTGTTCCAAAGTGAAGAACCCGCCGAAATCCCGAGGGTGTAGGGTGGCACACACTGATCAATATGTCCCCTGTGATTTAGAAATAATTTACTCCATCCCAGTGTCATGCGGGAAGAGGTACATCGGTCAAACGGGAAGGTGCATCAATATCCGCCTACAAGAACATCAAAACAACGTAAATAGTATAGCAATTTCTGGGCACCTGGCTAAGCACTGTAAGAAGTGCAAAATCACAGAAGACGACACTGAAAGAATCTGCACCCCTGACTTTAATCGCTGCACCACTATCGGCCGAGGACGAGATAGGTTGACGAGGGAAATCCTAGAAGCCCTCCAAATTCATCAAGCTGGTGAACAATGCGTGAGCACTGCATCCCTCTCCTTGTCGGAAAAAGAGCTAAATTTTCTGGGTGGCCTGATGAACACTTAAGTTTTCTTGTGCAACCTATAGCCTAATGATTCTGTGATCCCTTGTTGGTAGTGCCTTTATCTTGTTTTATCCTTCGCTGCGTCTTAAGTTTTAACCGCTTTTATCTCCCCCTCCCCTTTTTGGGCACGCTTTTAAAGCCTGTACGTCTTTCATTTTTATGTTTCACCTGTATTTTCACATCTGTGTCCCTCATGGTTTTAATGCTCCCCCCATTGGTCTTGTTATTGTTACTGTCACCTGACCACCTTTTTGCGGCCCTTTACACCGTTTTTTATCACTTACTTTTTTCGTTGCTGTTTTTGAAATTTTGTGACGCGACCACACTGATTGGCGGTTATCGCTGCAGCAGCCCTGTTAAGCACCCTCGCATGTCTCCTATTTAAGCATCCTTTCTTCAAAATAAATTTCAGTTGTGAGTCAGCGCTCGTGTGTGTCCGTTCTTCGTGTGTCCGTGTTTCATTGCGCTGTTTCTTCCCTAAAATGCATTACCAACTAGCCCGGAACCTTGCTCTTCTGAACTTTTTTAAAACCGATGTGTTGTGATTTAGCTCGTTTCGGTCTAAAACAGCTTGTTTCGTTGTATTAAGCACGAATACATGCTTTTCGCGCAGTTATAAGAGAAAAAGTTTTGACGCGTTCAGAGGAAAACTTGTAAAACCGATGTGTTGTGATTTAGCTCGTTTCAGTCTAAAACAGCTTGTTTCGTTGTATTAAGCACGAATACATGCTTTTCGCGCAGTTATAAGAGAAAAAGTTTTGACGCGTATCAGAGGAACACTCGTAAAACCAATGTGTTGTGATTTAGCTCGTTTCGGTCTAAAACAGCTTGTTTCATTGGATTAATCACGAATACATGCTTTTTGCGCAGTTATAAGAGAAAAAGTTTTGACGCGTGTCACAAGGACACTTGGTAAAACCGATGTGTTCAGATTTAGCTCGTTTCGGTCTAACACAGCTTGTTTCGTTGTATTAAGCACGAATACATGCTTTTTGCGCAGTTATAAGAGAAAAAGTTTTGACGCTTGTCACAAGGACACTTTTAAAACCGATGTGTTCAGATTTAGCTCGTTTCGGTCTAACACAGCTTGTTTCGTTGTATTAAGCACGAATACATGCTTTTCGCGCATTTATAAGAGAAAAAGTTTTGACGCGTATCACGTAAATACTTGTAAAACCGATGTGTTCAGATATAGCTCGTTTCGGTCTAAAACAGCTTGTTTCGTTGTATTAAGCACGAATACGTGCTTTTCGCGCAGTTATAAGAGAAAAAGTTTTGACGCGTATCACGTGGATACTTGTAAAACCGGTGTTGTGATTTAGCTCGTTTCGGTCTAAAACAGCTTGTTTTGTTGTTTTAAGCACGAATACATGCTTTTCGCGCAGTTATAGAAGAAAAGGTTTTGACGCGTTTTAGCGAGACTTGTAAAACCGATGTGTTGTGATTTAGCTCGTTTTGGTCTAAAACAGCTTGTTTCGTTGTATTAAGCACGAATACATGCTTTTCGCGCAGTTATGAGAAAACGTTTTGACGCGTATCAGAGGAAAACTTGTAAAACCGATGTGTTGTGATATAGCTCGTTTCGGTCTAAAACAGCTTGTTTCGTTGTATTGAGCAAGAATACATGCTTTTCGCGCTGTTATAAGAGAAAAAGTTTTGACGCGTGTCACAGGGACACTTGTAAAACCGATGTGTTCAGATTTAGCTCGTTTCGATCTAAAACAGCTTGTTTCGTTGTTTTAAGCACGAATACATGCTTTTTGCGCAGTTATAAGAGAAAAAGTTTTGACGCTTGTCACAAGGACACTTTTAAAACCGATGTGTTCAGATTTAGCTCGTTTCGGTCTAACACAGCTTGTTTCGTTGTATTAAGCACGAATACATGCTTTTCGCGCATTTATAAGAGAAAAAGTTTTGACGCGTATCACGTAAATACTTGTAAAACCGATGTGTTCAGATATAGCTCGTTTCGGTCTAAAACAGCTTGTTTCGTTGTATTAAGCACGAATACGTGCTTTTCACGCAGTTATAAGAGAAAAAGTTTTGACGCGTATCACGTGGATACTTGTAAAACCGGTGTTGTGATTTAGCTCGTTTCGGTCTAAAACAGCTTGTTTTGTTGTTTTAAGCACGAATACATGCTTTTCGCGCAGTTATAGAAGAAAAGGTTTTGACGCGTTTTAGCGAGACTTGTAAAACCGATGTGTTGTGATTTAGCTCGTTTTGGTCTAAAACAGCTTGTTTCGTTGTATTAAGCACGAATACATGCTTTTCGCGCAGTTATGAGAAAAAGAGCGTACGTTGTTGGGCTAGTCGGTCAATCATAGTAAATACAAGAAGGGGGGTACTGCGCACAAAAAGACAAGGACAAGAAGATAACACAACAGGCGCAGACTCGCGACTAACTTTATTGACAACACGACACTCCTTAAATAGTTTCAAACTGTCACATCACACACATGTGGAAACCAAAAACTTGTCTTCATTCTGATACAGTCTCATTCTGATACAGTTTCATTCTGATAATAGTTTCAAACTGTCACATCACACACAAGTGGAAACCAAAAACTTGACTTCATTCTGATACAGTTTGATAGAAGGGTCACTTACGCAATCTTTATCCTTCTGTTTGATACAAACAGAAGGATAAAGATTGCGTAAGTGACCCTTCTATCAAACTGTATCAGAATGAAGTCAAGTTTTTGGTTTCCACTTGTGTGTGATGTGACAGTTTGAAACTATTATCAGAATGAAACTGTATCAGAATGAGACTGTATCAGAATGAAGACAAGTTTTTGGTTTCCACATGTGTGTGATGTGACAGTTTGAAACTATTTAAGGAGTGTCGTGTTGTCAATAAAGTTAGTCGCGAGTCTGCGCCTGTTGTGTTATCTTCTTGTCCTTGTCTTTTTGTGCGCAGTACCCCCCTTCTTGTATTTATTATGAGAAAAAGTTTTGACGCGTATCAGAGGAAAACTTGTAAAACCGATGTGTTGTGATTTAGCTCGTTTCGGTCTAAAACAGCTTGTTTCGTTGTATTGAGCAAGAATACATGCTTTTCGCGCTGTTATAAGAGAAAAAGTTTTGACGCGTGTCACAGGGACACTTGTAAAACCGATGTGTTCAGATTTAGCTCGTTTCGGTCTAAAACAGCTTGTTTCGTTGTGTTAAGCAAGAATACATGATTTTCGCGCTGTTATAAGAGAAAAAGTTTTGACGCGTGTCACAGGGACACTTGTAAAACCGATGTGTTCAGATTTAGCTCGTTTCGGTCTAAAACAGCTTGTTTCGTTAGATTAAGCACGAATACATGCTTTTCGCGCAGTTATAGGAGAAAAAGTTTTGACGCGTATCACATGGATACTTGTAAAACCGATGTGTTCAGATATAGCTCGTTTTGGTATAAAACAGCTTGTTTCGTTGTTTTAAGCACGAATACATGCTTTTCGCGCAGTTATAGAAGGAAAAGTTTTGACGTGTATTAGAGATGTGTTCAGATTTAGCTCATCTCAGTCTAAAACAGCTTGTTTCGTTGTATTAAGCACGAATACATGCTTTTCGTGCAGTTATAAGAGAAAAAGTTGACGCGTATCAGAGGAACACTCGTAAAACCAATGTGTTGTGATTTAGCTCGTTTCGGTCTAAAACAGCTTGTTTCGTTGGATTAAGCACGAATACATGCTTTTCGTGCAGTTAAAGAGAAAAAGTTGACGCGTATCAGAGGAACACTTGTAAAATCGATGTGTTGTGATTTAGCTCGTTTCGTCTAAAACAGCTTGTTTCGTTGTATTAAGCAAGAATACATGCTTTTCGTGCAGTTATAAGAGAAAAAGTTTTGACGCGTGTCACAGGGACACTTGTAAAACCGATGTGTTCAGATTTACCTTGTTTCGGTCTAAAACAGCTTGTTTCGTTGGATTAAGCAGGAATACATGCTTTTCGCGCAGTTATAAGAGAAAAAGTTTTGACGCGTGTCACAAGGGCACTTGTAAAACCGATGTGTTCAGATTTAGCTCGTTTCGGTCTAAAACAGCTTGTTTCGTTGTATTAAGCACGAATACATGCTTTTCGCGCAGTTATAGAAGAAAAAGTATTAGAGGGACACTTGTAAAAGAGTTTTCAGATTTAGCTCATCTCAGTCTAAAACAGCTTGTTTCGTTTCGAGATAGTCGTCAACGTATCGGAAAATTTTTACCACGGCCGTCTCAGCAATCAAATCATGCAGCTTTCTATCATGTTGGGCTAGAAAAAGTTCACTTAGAATGGGCGCTACACAAGACCCAATACACACACCCTGCTTTTGAATATACTTGTGATCATTCCAAGTAACGAATGTTGATTTTAGGTAGAAGTCCAAAAGTCGCAAAAAATCACGGGTGGAAAGACCGACTATCTCGTCCTTCTAAACTGCAGCCAGGAATCTTTCACTTCAGCGGTGTCGCAGGCCCTTTCCTTATTTGACCGATGCTTGCCTCTCCCTTTGACACATGAAACACCCAACGATCAGTCGATCAGATTTCTTGACCTTAATCTCCAATTTTCCGATAACCACACATGCTGGTCTTACCAACCTAGAGGCAAAAAGCCACTCCTGCCCTTCACGTCAGCTCACACAAAACTTGTCAAGCGGGGCATAGTAAAGCTGGGTTTCCAAAACGCGCTGCAAAAATCATGTGAGCATTTATTCCTGGACAGCTTCGACAACCAGACCAATCGTCTTTTAACAGCAGGCTACCCTTTGCATCTGCTTGTATCAGTAACCGGCTCCATGGTCAAGAAGCCCCGGCCACACCTCGGACCTGCTGCTTCAAACGATAACCGCAGAAATTTTGTGGCAATGCCCTACCTCCACACCATCGGCCATCGTCTAAAGAAAGTCGCACAGCGCGCCGGCGTGGATGTGTTCTTCACGGCTCCCAACAAACTTTCCGCCCTCTGTTCCAAAGTGAAGAACCCGCCGAAATCCCGAGGGTGTAGGGTGGCACACACTGATCAATATGTCCCCTGTGATTTAGAAATAATTTACTCCATCCCAGTGTCATGCGGGAAGAGGTACATCGGTCAAACGGGAAGGTGCATCAATATCCGCCTACAAGAACATCAAAACAACGTAAATAGTATAGCAATTTCTGGGCACCTGGCTAAGCACTGTAAGCAGTGCAAAATCACAGAAGACGACACTGAAAGAATCTGCACCCCTGACTTTAATCGCTGCACCACTATCGGCCGAGGACGAGATAGGTTGACGAGGGAAATCCTAGAAGCCCTCCAAATTCATCAAGCTGGTGAACAATGCGTGAGCACTGCATCCCTCTCCTTGTCGGAAAAAGAGCTAAATTTTCTGGGTGGCCTGATGAACACTTAAGTTTTCTTGTGCAACCTATAGCCTAATGATTCTGTGATCCCTTGTTGGTAGTGCCTTTATCTTGTTTTATCCTTCGCTGCGTCTTAAGTTTTAACCGCTTTTATCTCCCCCTCCCCTTTTTGGGCACGCTTTTAAAGCCTGTACGTCTTTCATTTTTATGTTTCACCTGTATTTTCACATCTGTGTCCCTCATGGTTTTAATGCTCCCCCCCATTGGTCTTGTTATTGTTACTGTCACCTGACCACCTTTTTGCGGCCCTTTACACCGTTTTTTATCACTTACTTTTTTCGTTGCTGTTTTTGAAATTTTGTGACGCGACCACACTGATTGGCGGTTATCGCTGCAGCAGCCCTGTTAAGCACCCTCGCATGTCTCCTATTTAAGCATCCTTTCTTCAAAATAAATTTCAGTTGTGAGTCAGCGCTCGTGTGTGTCCGTTCTTCGTGTGTCCGTGTTTCATTGCGCTGTTTCTTCCCTAAAATGCATTACCAACTAGCCCGGAACCTTGCTCTTCTGAACTTTTTTAAAACCGATGTGTTGTGATTTAGCTCGTTTCGGTCTAAAACAGCTTGTTTCGTTGTATTAAGCACGAATACATGCTTTTCGCGCAGTTATAAGAGAAAAAGTTTTGACGCGTTCAGAGGAAAACTTGTAAAACCGATGTGTTGTGATTTAGCTCGTTTCAGTCTAAAACAGCTTGTTTCGTTGTATTAAGCACGAATACATGCTTTTCGCGCAGTTATAAGAGAAAAAGTTTTGACGCGTATCAGAGGAACACTCGTAAAACCAATGTGTTGTGATTTAGCTCGTTTCGGTCTAAAACAGCTTGTTTCGTTGGATTAATCACGAATACATGCTTTTTGCGCAGTTATAAGAGAAAAAGTTTTGACGCGTGTCACAAGGACACTTGGTAAAACCGATGTGTTCAGATTTAGCTCGTTTCGGTCTAACACAGCTTGTTTCGTTGTATTAAGCACGAATACATGCTTTTTGCGCAGTTATAAGAGAAAAAGTTTTGACGCTTGTCACAAGGACACTTTTAAAACCGATGTGTTCAGATTTAGCTCGTTTCGGTCTAACACAGCTTGTTTCGTTGTATTAAGCACGAATACATGCTTTTCGCGCATTTATAAGAGAAAAAGTTTTGACGCGTATCACGTAAATACTTGTAAAACCGATGTGTTCAGATATAGCTCGTTTCGGTCTAAAACAGCTTGTTTCGTTGTATTAAGCACGAATACGTGCTTTTCGCGCAGTTATAAGAGAAAAAGTTTTGACGCGTATCACGTGGATACTTGTAAAACCGGTGTTGTGATTTAGCTCGTTTCGGTCTAAAACAGCTTGTTTTGTTGTTTTAAGCACGAATACATGCTTTTCGCGCAGTTATAGAAGAAAAGGTTTTGACGCGTTTTAGCGAGACTTGTAAAACCGATGTGTTGTGATTTAGCTCGTTTTGGTCTAAAACAGCTTGTTTCGTTGTATTAAGCACGAATACATGCTTTTCGCGCAGTTATGAGAAAAAGTTTTGACGCGTATCAGAGGAAAACTTGTAAAACCGATGTGTTGTGATTTAGCTCGTTTCGGTCTAAAACAGCTTGTTTCGTTGTATTGAGCAAGAATACATGCTTTTCGCGCTGTTATAAGAGAAAAAGTTTTGACGCGTGTCACAGGGACACTTGTAAAACCGATGTGTTCAGATTTAGCTCGTTTCGGTCTAAAACAGCTTGTTTCGTTGTGTTAAGCAAGAATACATGATTTTCGCGCTGTTATAAGAGAAAAAGTTTTGACGCGTGTCACAGGGACACTTGTAAAACCGATGTGTTCAGATTTAGCTCGTTTCGGTCTAAAACAGCTTGTTTCGTTAGATTAAGCACGAATACATGCTTTTCGCGCAGTTATAGGAGAAAAAGTTTTGACGCGTATCACGTGGATACTTGTAAAACCGATGTGTTCAGATATAGCTCGTTTTGGTATAAAACAGCTTGTTTCGTTGTTTTAAGCACGAATACATGCTTTTCGCGCCGTTATAGAAGGAAAAGTTTTGACGTGTATTAGAGATGTGTTCAGATTTAGCTCATCTCAGTCTAAAACAGCTTGTTTCGTTGTATTAAGCACGAATACATGCTTTTCGTGCAGTTATAAGAGAAAAAGTTGACGCGTATCAGAGGAACACTTGTAAAATCGATGTGTTGTGATTTAGCTCGTTTCGTCTAAAACAGCTTGTTTCGTTGTATTAAGCACGAATACATGCTTTTCGTGCAGTTATAAGAGAAAAAGTTGACGCGTATCAGAGGAACACTTGTAAAATCGATGTGTTGTGATTTAGCTCGTTTCGTCTAAAACAGCTTGTTTCGTTGTATTAAGCAAGAATACATGCTTTTCGCGCAGTTATAAGAGAAAAAGTTTTGACGCGTGTCACAGGGACACTTGTAAAACCGATGTGTTCAGATTTACCTCGTTTCGGTCTAAAACATCTTGTTTCGTTGGATTAAGCAGGAATACATGCTTTTCGCGCAGTTATGAGAGAAAAAGTTTTGACGCCTGTCACAGGGACACTTGTAAAACCGATGTGTTCAGATTTAGCTCTTTTCGGTCTAAAACAGCTTGTTTCGTTATATTAAGCACGAATACATGCTTTTCGCGCAGTTATAAGAGAAAAAGTTGACGCGTATCACGTGGATACTTGTAAAACCGATGTGCTCAGATATAGCTCGTTTTGGTATAAAACAGCTTGTTTCGTTGTTTTAAGCACAAATACATGCTTTTCGCGCAGTTATAGAAGAAAAAGTTTTGACGCGTATTAGAGGGACACTTGTAAAACCGATGTGTTGTGATTTAGCTCGTTTCGGACTAAAACAGCTTGTTTCGTTGTTTTAAGCACGAATACATGCTTTTCGCGCAGTTATAAGAGAAAAAGTTTAGACGCGTATCAGGGGAACACTTGTAAAACCGTTGTGTTGTGATGTTGTGATATAGCTCGTTTCGGACTAAAACAGCTTGTTTAGTTGTATTAAGCACGAATACATGCTTTTCGCGCAGTTATAAGAGAAAAAGTTTTGACGAGTATCATGTGGATACTTGTAAAACCGATGTCTTCAAATATAGCTCGTTTCGGTCTAAAACAACTTGTTTCGTTGTATTAAGCAAGAATACATGCTTTTCGCGCTGTTATAAGAGAAAAAGTGTTGACGTGTGTCACAGGGACACTTGTAAAACCGATGTGTTCAGATTTAGCTCGTTTCGGTCTAACACAGCTTGTTTCGTTGTATTAAGCACGAATACATGCTTTTCGCGGATTTATAAGAGAAAAAGTTTTGACGCGTATCACGTGGATACTTGTAAAACCGATGTGTTGTGATTTAGCTCGTTTCAGTTTGAAACCGCTTGTTTCGATGTTTTAAGCACGAATACATGCTTTTCGCGCAGTTATAGAAGAAAACGTTTTGACGCGTATTAGGGAGACTTGTAAAACCGATGAGTTGTGATTTAGCTCGTTTCGGTCTAAAACAGCTTGTTTCGTTGTATTAAGCACGAATACATGCTTTTCGCGCAGTTATAAGAGAAAAAGTTTTGACGCGTATCAGAGGAAAACTTGTAAAACCGATGTGTTGTGATTTACCTCGTTTCGGTCTAAAACAGCTTGTCTCCTTGGATTAAGCAGGAATACATGCTTTTCGCGCAGTTATATGAGAAAAAAGTTTTGACTGGTATCACATGGGCACTTGTAAAACCGATGTGTTCAGATTTAGCTCGTTTCGGTCTAAAACAGCTTGTTTTGTTGTTTTAAGCACGAATACATGCTTTTCGCGCAGTTATAGAAGAAAAGGTTTTGACGCGTTTTAGCGAGACTTGTAAAACCGATGTGTTGTGATTTAGCTCGTTTTGGTCTAAAACAGCTTGTTTCGTTGTATTAAGCACGAATACATGCTTTTCGCGCAGTTATGAGAAAAAGTTTTGACGCGTATCAGAGGAAAACTTGTAAAACCGATGTGTTGTGATTTAGCTCGTTTCGGTCTAAAACAGCTTGTTTCGTTGTATTGAGCAAGAATACATGCTTTTCGCGCTGTTATAAGAGAAAAAGTTTTGACGCGTTTCACAGGGACACTTGTAAAACCGATGTGTTCAGATTTAGCTCGTTTCGGTCTAAAACAGCTTGTTTCGTTGTGTTAAGCAAGAATACATGATTTTCGCGCTGTTATAAGAGAAAAAGTTTTGACGCGTGTCACAGGGACACTTGTAAAACCGATGTGTTCAGATTTAGCTCGTTTCGGTCTAAAACAGCTTGTTTCGTTAGATTAAGCACGAATACATGCTTTTCGCGCAGTTATAGGAGAAAAAGTTTTGACGCGTATCACATGGATACTTGTAAAACCGATGTGTTCAGATATAGCTCGTTTTGGTATAAAACAGCTTGTTTCGTTGTTTTAAGCACGAATACATGCTTTTCGCGCAGTTATAGAAGGAAAAGTTTTGACGTGTATTAGAGATGTGTTCAGATTTAGCTCATCTCAGTCTAAAACAGCTTGTTTCGTTGTATTAAGCACGAATACATGCTTTTCGTGCAGTTATAAGAGAAAAAGTTGACGCGTATCAGAGGAACACTTGTAAAATCGATGTGTTGTGATTTAGCTCGTTTCGTCTAAAACAGCTTGTTTCGTTGTATTAAGCACGAATACATGCTTTTCGTGCAGTTATAAGAGAAAAAGTTGACGCGTATCAGAGGAACACTTGTAAAATCGATGTGTTGTGATTTAGCTCGTTTCGTCTAAAACAGCTTGTTTCGTTGTATTAAGCAAGAATACATGCTTTTCGCGCAGTTATAAGAGAAAAAGTTTTGACGCGTGTCACAGGGACACTTGTAAAACCGATGTGTTCAGATTTACCTCGTTTCGGTCTAAAACATCTTGTTTCGTTGGATTAAGCAGGAATACATGCTTTTCGCGCAGTTATAAGAGAAAAAGTTTTGACGCGTGTCACAAGGGCACTTGTAAAACCGATGTGTTCAGATTTAGCTCGTTTCGGTCTAAAACAGCTTGTTTCGTTGTATTAAGCACGAATACATGCTTTTCGCGCAGTTATAGAAGAAAAAGTATTAGAGGGACACTTGTAAAAGAGTTTTCAGATTTAGCTCATCTCAGTCTAAAACAGCTTGTTTCGTTTCGAGATAGTCGTCAACGTATCGGAAAATTTTTACCACGGCCGTCTCAGCAATCAAATCATGCAGCTTTCTATCATGTTGGGCTAGAAAAAGTTCACTTAGAATGGGCGCTACACAAGACCCAATACACACACCCTGCTTTTGAATATACTTGTGATCATTCCAAGTAACGAATGTTGATTTTAGGTAGAAGTCCAAAAGTCGCAAAAAATCACGGGCGGAAAGACCGACTATCTCGTCCTTCTAAACTGCAGCCAGGAATCTTTCACTTCAGCGGTGTCGCAGGCCCTTTCCTTATTTGACCGATGCTTGCCTCTCCCTTTGACACATGAAACACCCAACGATCAGTCGATCAGATTTCTTGACCTTAATCTCCAATTTTCCGATAACCACACATGCTGGTCTTACCAACCTAGAGGCAAAAAGCCACTCCTGCCCTTCACGTCAGCTCACACAAAACTTGTCAAGCGGGGCATAGTAAAGCTGGGTTTCCAAAACGCGCTGCAAAAATCATGTGAGCATTTAGTCCTGGACAGCTTCGACAACCAGACCAATCGTCTTTTAACAGCAGGCTACCCTTTGCATCTGCTTGTATCAGTAACCGGCTCCATGGTCAAGAAGCCCCGGCCACACCTCGGACCTGCTGCTTCAAACGATAACCGCAGAAATTTTGTGGCAATGCCCTACCTCCACACCATCGGCCATCGTCTAAAGAAAGTCGCACAGCGCGCCGGCGTGGATGTGTTCTTCACGGCTCCCAACAAACTTTCCGCCCTCTGTTCCAAAGTGAAGAACCCGCCGAAATCCCGAGGGTGTAGGGTGGCACACACTGATCAATATGTCCCCTGTGATTTAGAAATAATTTACTCCATCCCAGTGTCATGCGGGAAAAGGTACATCGGTCAAACGGGAAGGTGCATCAATATCCGCCTACAAGAACATCAAAACAACGTAAATAGTATAGCAATTTCTGGGCACCTGGCTAAGCACTGTAAGAAGTGCAAAATCACAGAAGACGACACTGAAAGAATGTGCACCCCTGACTTTAATCGCTGCACCACTATCGGCCGAGGACGAGATAGGTTGACGAGGGAAATCCTAGAAGCCCTCCAAATTCATCAAGCTGGTGAACAATGCGTGAGCACTGCATCCCTCTCCTTGTCGGAAAAAGAGCTAAATTTTCTGGGTGGCCTGATGAACACTTAAGTTTTCTTGTGCAACCTATAGCCTAATGATTCTGTGATCCCTTGTTGGTAGTGCCTTTATCTTGTTTTATCCTTCGCTGCGTCTTAAGTTTTAACCGCTTTTATCTCCCCCTCCCCTTTTTGGGCACGCTTTTAAAGCCTGTACGTCTTTCATTTTTATGTTTCACCTGTATTTTCACATCTGTGTCCCTCATGGTTTTAATGCTCCCCCCCATTGGTCTTGTTATTGTTACTGTCACCTGACCACCTTTTTGCGGCCCTTTACACCGTTTTTAATCACTTACTTTTTTCGTTGCTGTTTTTGAAATTTTGTGACGCGACCACACTGATTGGCGGTTATCGCTGCAGCAGCCCTGTTAAGCACCCTCGCATGTCTCCTATTTAAGCATCCTTTCTTCAAAATAAATTTCAGTTGTGAGTCAGCGCTCGTGTGTGTCCGTTCTTCGTGTGTCCGTGTTTCATTGCGCTGTTTCTTCCCTAAAATGCATTACCAACTAGCCCGGAACCTTGCTCTTCTGAACTTTTTTAAAACCGATGTGTTGTGATTTAGCTCGTTTCGGTCTAAAACAGCTTGTTTCGTTGTATTAAGCACGAATACATGCTTTTCGCGCAGTTATAAGAGAAAAAGTTTTGACGCGTTCAGAGGAAAACTTGTAAAACCGATGTGTTGTGATTTAGCTCGTTTCAGTCTAAAACAGCTTGTTTCGTTGTATTAAGCACGAATACATGCTTTTCGCGCAGTTATAAGAGAAAAAGTTTTGACGCGTATCAGAGGAACACTCGTAAAACCAATGTGTTGTGATTTAGCTCGTTTCGGTCTAAAACAGCTTGTTTCGTTGGATTAATCACGAATACATGCTTTTTGCGCAGTTATAAGAGAAAAAGTTTTGACGCGTGTCACAAGGACACTTGGTAAAACCGATGTGTTCAGATTTAGCTCGTTTCGGTCTAACACAGCTTGTTTCGTTGTATTAAGCACGAATACATGCTTTTTGCGCAGTTATAAGAGAAAAAGTTTTGACGCTTGTCACAAGGACACTTTTAAAACCGATGTGTTCAGATTTAGCTCGTTTCGGTCTAACACAGCTTGTTTCGTTGTATTAAGCACGAATACATGCTTTTCGCGCATTTATAAGAGAAAAAGTTTTGACGCGTATCACGTAAATACTTGTAAAACCGATGTGTTCAGATATAGCTCGTTTCGGTCTAAAACAGCTTGTTTCGTTGTATTAAGCACGAATACGTGCTTTTCGCGCAGTTATAAGAGAAAACGTTTTGACGCGTATCACGTGGATACTTGTAAAACCGGTGTTGTGATTTAGCTCGTTTCGGTCTAAAACAGCTTGTTTTGTTGTTTTAAGCACGAATACATGCTTTTCGCGCAGTTATAGAAGAAAAGGTTTTGACGCGTTTTAGCGAGACTTGTAAAACCGATGTGTTGTGATTTAGCTCGTTTTGGTCTAAAACAGCTTGTTTCGTTGTATTAAGCACGAATACATGCTTTTCGCGCAGTTATGAGAAAAAGTTTTGACGCGTATCAGAGGAAAACTTGTAAAACCGATGTGTTGTGATTTAGCTCGTTTCGGTCTAAAACAGCTTGTTTCGTTGTATTGAGCAAGAATACATGCTTTTCGCGCTGTTATAAGAGAAAAAGTTTTGACGCGTGTCACAGGGACACTTGTAAAACCGATGTGTTCAGATTTAGCTCGTTTCGGTCTAAAACAGCTTGTTTCGTTGTGTTAAGCAAGAATACATGATTTTCGCGCTGTTATAAGAGAAAAAGTTTTGACGCGTGTCACAGGGACACTTGTAAAACCGATGTGTTCAGATTTAGCTCGTTTCGGTCTAAAACAGCTTGTTTCGTTAGATTAAGCACGAATACATGCTTTTCGCGCAGTTATAGGAGAAAAAGTTTTGACGCGTATCACGTGGATACTTGTAAAACCGATGTGTTCAGATATAGCTCGTTTTGGTATAAAACAGCTTGTTTCGTTGTTTTAAGCACGAATACATGCTTTTCGCGCCGTTATAGAAGGAAAAGTTTTGACGTGTATTAGAGATGTGTTCAGATTTAGCTCATCTCAGTCTAAAACAGCTTGTTTCGTTGTATTAAGCACGAATACATGCTTTTCGTGCAGTTATAAGAGAAAAAGTTGACGCGTATCAGAGGAACACTTGTAAAATCGATGTGTTGTGATTTAGCTCGTTTCGTCTAAAACAGCTTGTTTCGTTGTATTAAGCACGAATACATGCTTTTCGTGCAGTTATAAGAGAAAAAGTTGACGCGTATCAGAGGAACACTTGTAAAATCGATGTGTTGTGATTTAGCTCGTTTCGTCTAAAACAGCTTGTTTCGTTGTATTAAGCAAGAATACATGCTTTTCGCGCAGTTATAAGAGAAAAAGTTTTGACGCGTGTCACAGGGACACTTGTAAAACCGATGTGTTCAGATTTACCTCGTTTCGGTCTAAAACATCTTGTTTCGTTGGATTAAGCAGGAATACATGCTTTTCGCGCAGTTATGCGAGAAAAAGTTTTGACGCCTGTCACAGGGACACTTGTAAAACCGATGTGTTCAGATTTAGCTCGTTTCGGTCTAAAACAGCTTGTTTCGTTATATTAAGCACGAATACATGCTTTTCGCGCAGTTATAAGAGAAAAAGTTGACGCGTATCACGTGGATACTTGTAAAACCGATGTGCTCAGATATAGCTCGTTTTGGTATAAAACAGCTTGTTTCGTTGTTTTAAGCACAAATACATGCTTTTCGCGCAGTTATAGAAGAAAAAGTTTTGACGCGTATTAGAGGGACACTTGTAAAACCGATGTGTTGTGATTTAGCTCGTTTCGGACTAAAACAGCTTGTTTCGTTGTTTTAAGCACGAATACATGCTTTTCGCGCAGTTATAAGAGAAAAAGTTTAGACGCGTATCAGGGGAACACTTGTAAAACCGTTGTGTTGTGATATAGCTCGTTTCGGACTAAAACAGCTTGTTTAGTTGTATTAAGCACGAATACATGCTTTTCGCGCAGTTATAAGAGAAAAAGTTTTGACGAGTATCATGTGGATACTTGTAAAACCGATGTCTTCAAATATAGCTCGTTTCGGTCTAAAACAACTTGTTTCGTTGTATTAAGCAAGAATACATGCTTTTCGCGCTGTTATAAGAGAAAAAGTGTTGACGTGTGTCACAGGGACACTTGTAAAACCGATGTGTTCAGATTTAGCTCGTTTCGGTCTAACACAGCTTGTTTCGTTGTATTAAGCACGAATACATGCTTTTCGCGGATTTATAAGAGAAAAAGTTTTGACGCGTATCACGTGGATACTTGTAAAACCGATGTGTTGTGATTTAGCTCGTTTCAGTTTGAAACCGCTTGTTTCGATGTTTTAAGCACGAATACATGCTTTTCGCGCAGTTATAGAAGAAAACGTTTTGACGCGTATTAGGGAGACTTGTAAAACCGATGAGTTGTGATTTAGCTCGTTTCGGTCTAAAACAGCTTGTTTCGTTGTATTAAGCACGAATACATGCTTTTCGCGCAGTTATAAGAGAAAAAGTTTTGACGCGTATCAGAGGAAAACTTGTAAAACCGATGTGTTGTGATTTACCTCGTTTCGGTCTAAAACAGCTTGTCTCCTTGGATTAAGCAGGAATACATGCTTTTCGCGCAGTTATAAGAGAAAAAAGTTTTGACGGGTATCACATGGGCACTTGTAAAACCGATGTGTTCAGATTTAGCTCGTTTCGGTCTAAAACAGCTCTTTTCGTTGTATTAAGCACGAATACATGCTTTTCGCGCAGTTATAAGAGAAAAAGATGAAGCGTATCACGTGGATACTTGTAAAACCGATGTGTTCAGATATAGCTCGTTTTGGTATAAAACAGCTTGTTTCGTTGTTTTAAGCAAGAATACATGCTTTTCGCGCAGTTATAGAAGAAAAAGTTTTGACGCGTATTAGAGGGACACTTGTAAAACCGATGTGTTCAGATTTAGCTCCTCTCGGTCTAAAACAGCTTGTTTCGTTGTTTAAAGCACGAATACATGCTTTTCGCGCAGTTATAAGAGAAAAAGTTTTGACGCGTATCAGAGGAACACTTGTAAAACCGATGTTTGTGATTTAGCTCGTTTCGGACTAAAACAGCTTGTTTCGTTGTTTTAAGCACGAATACATGCTTTTCGCGGTTATAAGAGAAAAAGTTTAGACGCGTATCAGAGGAACACTTGTAAAACCGATGTGTTGTGATTTAGCTCGTTTCGGGCTAAAACAGCTTGTTTAGTTGTATTAAGCACGAATACATGCTTTTCGCGCAGTTATAAGAGAAAAAGTTTTGACGAGTATCATGTGGATACTTGTAAAACTGATGTGTTCAGATATAGCTCGTTTCGGTCTAAAACAACTTGTTTCGTTGTATTAAGCAAGAATACATGCTTTTCGCGCTGTTATAAGAGAAAAATATTTGACTCGTGTCACAGGGACACTTGTAAAATCGATGTGTTCAGATTTAGCTCGTTTCGGTCTAACACAGCTTGTTTCGTTGTATTAAGCACGAATACATGCTTTTCGCGCATTTATAAGAGAAAAAGTTTTGACGCGTATCACGTGGATACTTGTAAAACCGATGTGTTGTGATTTAGCTCGTTTCGGTCTAAAACCACTTGTTTCGTTGTTTTAAGCACGAATACATGCTTTTCGCGCAGTTATAGAAGAAAACGTTTTGACGCGTATTAGGGAGACTTGTAAAACCGATGTGTTATGATTTAGCTCGTTTCGGTCTAAAACAGCTTGTTTCGTTGTATTAAGCAAGAATACATGCTTTTCGCGCAGTTATAAAAGAAAAAGTTTTGACCAGTATCAGAGGAACACTTGTAAAACCGATGTGTTGTGATTTAGCTCGTTTTGGACTAAAACAGCTTGTTTCGTTGTTTTAAGCACGAATACATGCTTTTCGCGCAGTTATAAGAGAAAAAGTTTAGACGCGTATCAGAGGAACACTTGTAAAACCGTGTATTTGCAGTGTTCTATTGCTTTGACCGAAAATAGCGTTCACCGGGCTATACTGCCTCAACGTTCTCTCGATATTGTTTCAACGATGGCAGATGGTATTTATTTTATTTATTTATACAGGTACCTGCAGCACCACAAGGGCATTATTGCAGGGGGGGGAACAATTGGAGGAAAATGAACATGTGACAGAAACTTAAAACAAAAAGCACGGATGGTAAAAGTAAGAAAGTAAAAAAATACGTCTTCAGTGTACCGCGGTGCAAAATTACAAGACAGAAATGGAAAGGGAACACTATCGCATGGAGTACAATGCCAGCCAAAAGATACGATGTAAACGGGATGATATTAATCTATGGCAGACTGCGTGACAATAAAGGCAAACTCTGAACACGTTCAACATTCACCAATGCTCTCGGGAAGCCTATTCCAGTGTGTGGAAGCATGCGGAAAAAACGAATTACGGTAGACATCAGTACGATGCGCATTTCAAGAACTTTCAGCTCATGATCACATCGTTTAGAGATTAAGTGGGGAGGGAAAATGTACAAGTTCTTATTTACTCCTGTGAGATCACAGAGTAAAGAGTGAGATCAGAGTAATTGGTTATCCTAACCAAATGACTACTAAAACCAACCTAGAAAAAATTTACCTTCTTCAAAAGAAAGCCATACGTCACATTGCCAATCTTGATTACCTAAGCCACACGCGGCAAGTTTTTGAAACGTTTAGTGTGTTAAGAATTCAAAGTATGTATGAATTCCGTATATTGCTTTCATTTCATCTTCCAATAATTTTAAATAGATATAAAGATATAAATAACCCTACTAAGAAAGCATTGCATGAATTAATCAGAAATAATTCCCGACTTCTCATTCACACCCAAGTACACCTGTTCCCTTGTATGTTTTTCAAATGTTTTTTGCACTTCCTTATTTTCAAAAATGGTGATTTTGTGCTTTTTGACTGTCCTGTTTTTGTAAAACTGTAACCTGACTAGGTGTTCGCTTTTTTATGTTGTGTATGTAAAGATTTTGAACTGAACTTGCTCCTTTCTTTTCTGTGCATGTAACAATTTTGAACTGAGTCTGCCCCTGTTCCTTATAACGGCTGCCTGGGCCTCGTCAAGCTGTATACCTAGTTTTAGCCCAAGCAGCCAGCCAGAATTTTCTGGGAAATAAATGGAATTGAATTGAATTTCTGAGCATATGGCTGCAACATCGGAGTATGTTCACAACTTTATGTGCTTCTAGGGCAGAGCCTTTTATTCTCCTCAACCCCCAGGAGGGGTCATCAGTGGGCTCTTGCTTGCTCTCTCCAGTCTCCTTTTCCCAGCGAGCTCTTTGTGGCCTCTGCAGGTGCTTCCTTCGCGCAATCTATAGAGGTGATCTTCGTGTTTGGGTCAAACTGAAATCCTGTGTGGACCCTATAATTTACAAATAAATTTAAAAATTGCTGCTTGCAATGGATTAGGGCAGCACATCACCACGAGTTCTTACCTGCCCCTCCACCTGCGACCTACAGTGGGGAATCTGGGCCCATTGGGTGTGCCCAAGCGACGTGAGCGAGACAGGGTGCAGTCTTTTTTTTCCCAGCGTGTCAGCGTGTACGAGTTGAGGGGGAATACAGAGCAATATATTTATTTGCCGAGGTCTTCGGTGTTAATGAAGCTAGCTTAAAAATTGTTCACGTTTCAGTGGCAGGTGATGGAATACGGATCGCTCGTACGGTATATAACCCGGGTACGGTATGATATATAACTGATATAAATGATATATAACCTCACTATATACCGTTTCATGGTCTGTTTAAACTGAAAAGCAAATGACAAAACTCGTCGCGGCGACTCAGTGGTTAGGGCGTTTGGCTACTGAGCCGAAGTTCGAACCCGGCCACGTTTCTTTCGAAGCAGAAAGGCGCCCCTGTGCTGTCGTGTCCGTCACAATGCGAGCTCAAGTTAAACACGGACACGCTTCAGGCAACGTTTGTGCTCATTGAAGCGCCCATTTAAACAACACCCTGATTGTCCGACACAATTGCTGCCTCAAGACAAGCGAGTCTTGTAGGATGCGTTTACCCCTGTGCTGCGCAATCCCCAGATGTCCAAATTATTCCTGAGCCGTCCACTACAGCACTTCTTTCTCTGTCTTGTTTCACTCCCACCTTCCTCCCTTCCCTTATCCTGCAGTTCAGGTGTCCACCGAGATGTGAGACAATACTGGGCCATTTCCTTTCCTCAAAAGCCAATTTCAATTTCAATGACAAGTTCTGTGAACAAGCATCCCATATGTGTGTGGCAAATGGCTGCATACACCCTCATATGGCATACTTTCCTCCATCTACAAGTAAGAAGCCTCCTCTGAAAGGTGCCTAGCAGAATATAGATGGTACAGATGTGCCAAATGGAAAGCACCACCAGTGGGATGGCATGACGCTTAAAACACAGAGGAGTCAACCAGTTCGATTCTTTAATAGTGAACAGGCATCTGGCCAGTACCCACATCACACAATACACACAAAAGAACCATAACACACTTGGAAATCCTAATCTAATTATGTGCTTGTATAGAAACACTGACAACTTAAAGGGAAAAAAAGAATGTGCACTTTACAACTGCAAGTCACAGCCAGATAATGGAAGAAGCAAAAACAAAAGTACAAGGTAGTCAACGCTGCTAAAAACATGCACAATGCACGCGCACACACACACCCGAGAAGGGAAACAATGCAAACAGCTACACTACTAATCCGAGTTTGCTTTTAGCAAGCCATAATAGATGCTAAACGTCAAAAGCTTGTACACAAACACTGGTAGTCAGTTTTACCTTTCCTCCACATAGTGCCCCAAAGAGAAAAATGCATACAGAAAGGGACGGGGGTGTGCACTCTCGTCACACTCTCGTCTACAGCTACTTGCACTTGACGCCAGTACTAACAGCTGAAAGAAAGATTAACTGAACAGAGGCAAAAGTGGATGAGTGAGAACCTCCACCCCGAAGAGAACAATCAAGCCTTTGAAAAAAATGCAAAACGGAAGTGAGAAAAAAAAAAAGATTTGCACAAGGTAGATTATAGTATTCCTGTTTGCTTTTGAGACTAGTACCTAACACAGATGTGCTTTAGTCACACAAATAGAGTGGGCCATACAAATGCACACAGCGGGCGACTCTCTACAGCACCGATGCAGGTGCTCCCCCCTCCCCTTTCTTAGTCTGTCGTAACCATATTGGCCATGACCAGCTTGCAGCCCTGTTGGCAAGCTTGTTCAACAAAGTGCCAACCACCAGATGGGCACACAATCAAAACCTGTTATGATGGAACGAGTTCCTACCAGGTAAGATGATAATAAAGAAGTGGTGTGCAACCCGCCTGGTCGTGCCCAACCAAATCCGCAATGATGTGTTGTGTTACTTTGCCTATCTTTGCTACGGAACATACATGTGCACACATATGCAATAAAAGTGTGTGTTCTGCCTCCCCTCTTATGTACAGTGTAGATAACAGGCGTGGGCCCTCCCTCCTGCCGTGCCCAACAGCATGCACAAATATACTTAGCACAGATTTATATACACACAGACACACTCGTCCTCACAAATTCCAGAGGTCAAAACCACCTCTGCATCACTTCGCTGCTGGCAGAGGAAGGGACAAAACAATGCAGCGATCTACGACGCAAAACAATGAAAGGGCACAGATGCAGACACTGCTCTTCAATAAAGCTGCTTCCATCGTGCCTTTCGTGCAAAACAGCTGTGGCATCTCTGCAAGTGCGCACAGCGTGGGCTCTTTCACTTTTGACAAAAATGTGACCATAAGAGAATGACAGAAAATAGCTGTTTTCAGCGCTAAATGTGAAATATGATGCAGACATGCACACTCAACATGTAAATCATCAAAACCTGGCTCTTTCCAGAGGCTTACAAAGATCACCAACTATGGCCATTGGAAGCATGCCACAAAAACACGCGCACACACAACACACAAAGAAAATTGTACTTTGTGCAGACCATTAACCTGATCTACACTGCGATGGGTTGTCGTTCAGGATGCATGCTTCACACATGCACTAGCAGTCACTGCTTGTGCCTACAGTCGGGGCATAACACGGCCTCAAGTTCCGCACGAGTGTGTTTGGCTCCCCTCTAGCAACTCTCCAAAGCACAGACAATTGTAGCTAATATAAGGCAAAAACATTCACACGCCATAACACTTGGAAGGGGGGGGGGCACTGTGCAAGCTTGCGACCAACAAGCAGAGCGTAGGGGATGAGTGCAACAACTTTGCAACTGTCGCGCCAATTCGGCCCACACAGATCCAAATTCCCTCACCAACGTGCCTTTTATCCAACTTTGTACAGACAGCAAAGGCACAGCGTCTCTCTTTGCATCTGTCGACAATGAGCTGCCCAGCCTAGATATCCCTCTCGCACACGATGAGAGCACCGAGACAATGGCTGCACCCTCCCATACCCACAAGTAAAGCAGCATCTGGCCACACTGTGCTGCTCTCAGACTGCGCATGGGCTGGACCAAGGAGGAACCCTGTGTTACGACCAGACACACGCAGAAGCTGTGTTCCCGAGCAGGGGTGGCCACGCTTCCAGCACTAGCAGTGGTCGAGGCACTTTGCGAAGATACAGCTCGCTCACCTACAGAGGCAAGGGCGAGGTCCAACTGGAGCCACTGGGTCAGACAACGAGTGGGAGGAGAGAGAAAGACGGTGCTAGAACGCTCCCAGAAAAATGCCCCACCCTCCCCACCCCCGACTCCAGTGCTGCTGTGCCCATGTCACTTCCTGCTGGTAACAGTTCCAAATGTCCAGTGCACATGGAGCAGCTGCAACAGGGACCACCCAAGGAGGCGTCACAACACCTCCTGCTGCTTAGCCATGTGTGTGTGCCAACCACCAGTCAAAACCCAAGTGGTCACACCACTCGAAGGAAGGCGAAACAAAGAAGAACAGTGGGGAACAGCCACCTATCTGCCACCGATACAAAGCAACAACAAAAAGAGCTAAAAATGAGATACAGCAATACTGCATGCTCCTTGACTAAGGGTGCACATGCGCTGCACGTGCAGTGGTGATACCCGTGGTTTTCTGCCGGGAACGAACTGAAAACAAATGCCTCAGACTGCTCAGCTATGCAACACAAGTCCCAGCAAGCACGCCATCAAATGTCACTGTACTGAAGTCGCAACGCACGCAGCACCACACGGGAGCGCACGACAACAGACTGTCAGTGGTGCAGCACCACCAGGCTACGGTAACTGAACCGAGTGGTGCAAAAAGTAACAAACATACACACACTGCATGGAAGAAAAGCCATACACACAACACTGGTCCATTGAGGTGGTCGTCCTCAGTGCAGCCTCACTCGCCAAACATCTGGTAGACATGCTGGTACTGGGGCTTCCCGGGACTCAAGGGGTTGAGGCCATAGCTGTATGAAGCCACAGCGGCCGCGGGTGCAGCAGGGAAGGTGGGCGGGGCAGCAGTAGCTCCCTGGGGCCCTGCTGGTTGCAGGTGGGCAGGTAGAGGGTGCGCGGTGTATGGCACGGCTGCCAATGTGGCTGTCGCAGGGGCCGGGCCTCGGCTGTGGTGGTGGGCTGGGGGCGGGGCCAGGGGTGGGGCCAGGAACCCGCCGGCTAGGACATACTTCTGTGGAGCTTGCTGGGGCAGGTAAGCTGGCTGGGCAAGGCTGCTGGCAGCTGCAACATACACCGTGGGGCGGCAGTACTCCCTGCGCAATGCAAGCAGCGGCAGTTTCCCCTCAGTCCTGCGTTCAGGCGGGACAAAAATTACGAAGGGCACTTAAGACTTACTTGCTGCGAGTGTGAAAGCATTTGTGTGTCAGCGTGGACTACTATTTAACTATATATTAGGGGTGTGCGAATACTGTATATACTCGTGTAATGAACCCACTTGCATAATGAGCCCGCCTCCCACTTTTGTCGGCCAGAATTTACTTTTTTTTTTCAGCCTTTAACTCTTTGTAGCGGGTTCCTCAGTTTTTGCGCTGTCCGCACAGCGCAGACCTTGGAAGCGCGCCAAGATGCTGTCCACCGCGGATAACATCACCACTTTTTTGTTTACCTTTTGAGGAGAGCTCCTGCCAGAGGGGTAAGGGGGAGGAGGACGCGGCGCGCTTGGGGAACTTGGCAGAGCGCCAAGACGTGTGCTGTAAGCTAAGGCTTAACCATTCGCATTACACACTCGTGACCATCCTGTGTGTTTTTTTAACCTCGCGTAAAAAACATGCGCCTGTCCTTCAGGGCCGGTGTTCAGCATGTTCGCATTATCTCGATGCAAATGGCCAGCGCCACTGGCTGCCAGAAAATTGCCGGATCACGTCAAAGTGAACGATGCTAAACACCAGTGGCACGAACGCGTATGATCGCGTAGGTTTGGTGATGATGGAAGGACGGAAATAGAAATATGATATGAAATCTCGACTCTTCCAAAAAAATCTGTTGAAACTTTTTTTCCCGCGTAATGAACCTTCCCCCCAAACGGATGTCAACTTTTCTGGAAAAGAGTGGGTTCATTAAGTGAGTATATACGGTATTTGAGAAACTGATATTTGAGAATTTCCGAATATTCGAAAATTCCCAAATACTCGCCAGCGATTGTATACCGTGGCGAATTTCAGAAATTCGACTGTAGCAAAACCACAATATCTGGACAAATTATCCGACAATCGGGTTTAGAGTTTCAGGAAAACAATACAAAGGTGCTGTTCCCTTTCTTCGCCATTGTTTATCTCACGTGGACTGATCATACTCCCGACACCATTAGGCTTGATCTTGTGCAAAATTCCGTACGTGGGATTTTCTACTTATCACACATGCTGCGAACAAGATGGCCAACAAACCGCTTTGAACAATCACAACATGAAAGCGCGCTTTTTTCCAGTCTTTATCCTTCCGTAATATGTTACATACTTAATGTCTACACCTATAGCATTCGTCCTGTCACCTTTACTGAAACTCTTAGAGTGTGACCTCCACCATCTCATATTGGCGAACTATGCTTTGCGGGAAAGCCTACTTGTGGAATGTCGCATGAGGCTCCCAAAGGGGCGAGTCGAGGTGTCACAGCACGGCAAGCGATCGTGCAAAAAACCCGCCTATTGCGTAGTGCAGCATTGTAACCCGTGCACCTTTTAAATGCGCTTAACGGCAAGTGTGACAACATTTGGAGGGCCCCTGTCGCTAGGCTGAAAAATAGTCTGGCTGCGGAGTTTCGGTTTCTGAGCTTCGCCGCTCACCCGCGGCAACTGCAGCTGTCGAGCCACGCATTCGCTGGGAATCCAATCCCAGCTCTGCGCCGCTTTTGGACACCGACTGCCACGTTGCTGGTCATTTCATTATCTTTTTTAGAAGCCGTCTTGCCATTCCAACACCAATGTGCTCCCCCCACCACCCCCCTCCGTGCTTGCATTGACATTTTTCATCCAGCACACCGAAACGGGGCGCTCTCATTACGGGTTTACAGGTGCTTGCGCGATGGGCCGCTTCAAAAGACTTTACAGCATTTTCAAATTCTTGCCAAGATTTTTTTGTTCTTTTCCAGGGGCTGTGGGGCATTTTATAAATCGACCTTTGGATAACCCAGGCATTTAATCCAGTTCCTTCAACTCTGAATGAATAAGGTTTTATTAGCCATTATGTTGTCATTTTATGGATTTCATTTTGCATGACCACATTAAAGGTTGGGCACTGTTATGCTGTCTATCAAGTAGTATGCATTTCTCTGTACATCATGTTTTTTATATGGTGCCGAGGCAGTCTGGTTTTGTTTATTTTAGTTGCAAAGCACCTCTCCTACAAACCATCACAAAGCACCGACTGACACCCCGCAAAACATGCTACGCCCCCACCCTTCACGTTCCAAGCATCTCAATATCGTCCTCACTAACATACGGAGCATTTTACCAAAGCGAGATAAACTGCACAGCCTTATCGACGACACTGGTGCTGACATTGTCCTACTAACAGAAACGTGGCTACACGAAGGCGTGAAAGATACTGAAATCCTCCCTTCAAACGGGAACTACGTTCTTTATCGTCGTGATCGGCGCGGACGGAGGGGCGGAGGAGTGCTTATCGCCATCCGAAACACCCTATCATCATCACTCATCTGTCACGACACCAAACTAGAACTAACCTGGGTATGCGTGCACAACTTCGGATTGAAAGAAATATTGGGCATTTGCTACAGGCCACCAGACAGTGATTCATCCTTCTGTGACTCCCTTCATGACGCATTAACGACGATTAAAAACACATATTTGAATTCGAACATCTTTCTGTTCGGTGATTTTAACTATCCACATATAAACTGGGCTTCCCTCTCTGTATCTAGTCATTCACCTTCCAAAGAATCGAAACAATTTCTTGACTTAACACTAGACTTCAACCTGCATCAAACCATCACACACCCCACAAGAGGTACTCACACTCTTGACCTGTTACTGACATCTTGCCCAGACAACATTCACAGTGTAACTCTGCTTCCGGGCCTCAGCGATCACATGTTTCTGCACATTTGCACGTCATTACATTCCAACAGGCGATCACCTACGAAAAAATTAATCACTGACTATAAGCGAGGTAATTTCGATTCCATAAATAAGGAACTTTCATTCTTTTTCACCGACTTCCTAGGTTCTTATCTAACCAACACAGTTCACGAAAACTGGGAAAGTTACAAGTCAACAATGTTGCGACTAAAAAATAAGTACATCCCAACCATTGTCGTCAAATCGGATTCCAACAATATTTGGTTTAACAAAAACTTGAAGCACCTTCTTAGTAGGAAAAAACGGCTTTATCGTTCCGCTAAACTAAGCCAAAAACAAGAAGCATGGGAAAGATACCACGCCTGCGCGAGTAAATATTTAAATGAATTGAGTGCTGCGAAAGATAAATTTTTCTCTGTTGACTTGCTCTCCATTCTCAAAACAAATCCCACCAAATTCTGGCGTATCCTCTCCCCTAAACATAAATCTAATCGGTTCGATCTTGTAGGACCTGATGGCGAACCAGCTGATACTAATCAATGCGCAAAACTTTTAAATGACTACTTCTCATCTGTGTTTTCGCCTGTCAGCAATTCTACACCCAACGTTTTGCAAACCAATAGTCAAAAAGAAATGCCGGAAATTCAAATTAGCCCCGAAGGAATCTCCAAATTAATCAGTTCACTCAAGCTGTCATCATCTGCAGGATGTGACCAAATAAACAGTAAACTACTTAAAAACACTCTATCATTATCAAGCCAGATACTACACCTAATATTTACCCAATCTTTAGACACCGGAAACATTCCTGACGATTGGAAGATAGCCCAAATTGTTCCCATTTTCAAAACAGGTGATCGCGCATGCCCAGCTAACTATCGTCCAATATCCCTTACTAGCATATCTTCTAAACTTCTAGAGCACATTATATCATCAAGCTTAATGTCTCACCTTGATTCAATAAATTTCTTTTATCCTCATCAACATGGCTTCAGGAAATCATTTTCATGCGAAACCCAGCTGGCAGAGTTCACCCAAGACATCCTTAAGGCCATAGACGATAACCTCCAAATAGATGCAATCTTCTTAGACTTCTCGAAGGCATTTGATCGCGTACCTCACAACCATCTGTTTGCGAAACTTTCGTTCCTGGGAATTCCTGCTAATCTGATATGCTGGCTCGAACATTTTCTAAAAGGACGCTCGCAGTTCACATCCGCCAATAACATCCAGTCACCCTTAACAGATGTAACATCTGGTGTCCCTCAAGGGGCCGGGTTATCACCATTACTCTTCTTAATATACATCAACGACCTGCCCTCTAATATTCAATGCAAATTGCGACTCTTTGCGGACGATTGTGTCATCTATAATGCAATAAGTAACCCAACCGATAACCTCACTTTGCAACTGGACCTTGACGTTATTGCATCATGGTGTGAAAAGTGGCAGATGCCTTTAAATCTTACTAAGTGCAAATCGTTGTCCTTCACTCACAAACACACCTTGACGAATCACACTTACAGCATTTCATCAGTCCCTATAACCGTTGCAAAATCTTACAAATATCTAGGTGTACATCTCACATCAACACTTTCTTGGGTCACCCACATTAGAACCATTTGCTCCGACACTTCACGCACACTTGGCTACCTGAGAAGGAATCTGAAATCTGCATCCCCTAACATAAAACAACTCGCGTATGAAACATTTGTGCGGCCAAAATTAGAGTATGCATCATCCATCTGGCACCCATGGCAATCGTATCTCACCATCGAATTGGAATCAATTCAAAATCGTGCAGCTCGGTTCATCACTTCATGTTACTCAAGAGAAGCCAGTGTCACCGCCCTCAAGCAGTCCCTCCGTCTCTCAACACTGGAATCACGCCGCGTCGTTTCCCGCCTATGCTTACTTCATACATTTTATCATAACACAAGATCACGGCACGCTCTATTAACCGCCCCACTACGAACGTCCTCCCGGCTTAGTCACGGTAACCCGATAGCACGCATCAGTGGCCACACGTCAGCTTACAACAACTCATTTTTCCCCAACGCAATAGCACTATGGAATTCACTGCCTAACGACATCGCTGCATGCACTGATCACAAAACATTCCGCGAGAAAATAAAAATTCACCTCACATAAATCTTGATCACTTCTGCGCTCTTTTGTAGCGAGTATTGCTTGACATATCTTTGTTAAATGATGTATGGTTTGGTTTGGTTTCTGGGGTTTAACGTCCCAAAGCGACTCGGCTATGAGAGACGCCGTAGTGAAGGGCTCCGGAAATATCGACCACCTGGGGTTCTTTAACGTGCACTGACATCGCACAGTACACGGGCCTCTAGAATTTCGCCTCCATCGAAATTCGACCGCCGCGGCCGGGATCGAACCCGCGTATTTCGGGCCGGCAGCCGAGCGCCGTAACCACTCAGCCACCGCGGCGGCTGTTAAATGATGTATCACTTGCTGAAAAACCCTGATATGACTACAACCCCTTTTATGTTTGTTTGTATGTTTGTTCTTTTTATTGTTATGCATGTTCCCATCATCGCCGTTGGAAACCAATATGCCCCCCCTTATGTAATGCCTTCGGGCCTTTAAGGGATCAATAAATGAAATAAATGAAATGAAACTATTCTGAAAAAAAAAAAAAAAATTGGGCAACAGAATTTGCTTGTTTATCATTTTCTGAAATATTTTAATAGCATTTGCTCTCACTACTCACATTTGAATGTCTCTTGTCCGTCCGAGATTTCAAGATGGCGGCCGGAAATCTCCGGTCAGCAAAATGTGACCCCCCCAACACATGACCGCCCGTGTGCAGTCGTTCGGCTAGCACAGCGGCCTGTTTACCTATGCTGGCATTCCGCTATATATGCGCCGTCTGAGCGGGTGCCGAGACTGGTGCCACTTGGGGTCACCATTGGTGACAAAATTGTGGCCCACCCATTTGGTGCAGAGTGTTCGGAGTGGTGGCAAATGAATCGGCACAATGCAGCGCACAAAGTTGTTAGTTGAGTTGAAGTCTGGTGTGTGTGAGAAATTCGTACCAATGACCTTTGGTTCTTAAACTGTAATGGAAGCGACCTTCAGAGGGCAGCAGCAGGCGAAGCAGTGGTATCCTGCCCATCACAGAAGCGGCACAGATATGAGAAGAACAATGATTTCACGTAAAGATCCAAAATATCACAGCCTGACAAATGCAGTCTTTCACAATGCCCAGTATGAGGACCCTCGCCATCGAAGACTAAGATCACCCACCTGTACAACTCAGCGGGCTGCGAGCTGGGTGCCAGGTGCAGGGGCTGGCCAACGTGCTGTAGCGGTGACAGGTGGTGGTGGGGGCGTGGTGGTGGGGGCACCAGGGTGGCACCGCACTTGACCAGACGCTCCCCTTCCAGGAAGCCGTTGGGGGGCCGCAGGGGGATGCACTCCTCGTCCACCTCCCGCTTAGGGGTCACCACCACATCCCCCCCACCCTGCTGGCACAGCAGTCGCTTCTTCTGGCACAGGGCACTGCTGCTGCATGTCAAAGGGTAAGCTCTCACACTGCCGGGCTCACATCAGTTAATTTGAGTGCCCTCTACATGAACATAGCTGTATGAACGACACCGTGCTAATAATGCAGCATCATGTCAAATATCCCATCAGAAAGGTTCCCGCACACCTTGTGCCAGTCAACAGCAAGCGCGGTGGCATTCCAAGGGCACGAGCACCAAAAAATTAATCATACACTTGCACAGTTTCGGTTTCCCTTTACAAAGTTTCACACCAGGCCACGGTGATGACGGCCCGGCCGCACATCAGCCAGCAAGCTGAGTACAGTTTTGCACAGGTAAGGGCGCTGACTGGTGCGTCACCGGTCTTTTACGCGACACTGTAAGGGCCCAATGTCCCAGAAAAGCTGGTATTGACACAACATAAAAATCCGGAAAGCTGAAAAGTTGGTGGCTGTTACAAGAGGCTCCCATAGATGGTGTCAGCCACACCAGCAGCGTACAAGTTGCAAGTCAAAACATGCTATCGCTACCCCATGCAGGAACAATTGTACACCTTGGTTAAATCGGGGCTTTATATGTGTGTCACTTAGAGACGGAGCTTAAGTGCCTCCCCAATGTTTCATTTTCTCACTGGAAGGCCGTTCCTGTGCCGAAGCGTTTCCCTATGTTGTTCTGGTTTCTTTTTCTCTCATTCTTTTGGGGGGCGAAACTGCACGTTCATTATGCACTGTTCGTAGTTATACGGTGGCACCTCTAAAGAAGTGACAACACCACTTGTGAGGAGTCTCCACTGCTGCTGTGTCACTCTGTGGAGGATGCCGTGGAAGCCTGCACCATTCTGGAGCAGTTGCCTCTTAAGGGGACGCGGCTTTGAGATCCCCAAAATATCCGTTTGTATGTCTAATTTTTTTTTAATGCTGTCCTGAAGTTTTATCATTGAAATCGACTTGGAAGTGCTCTAAAAAAAATTGTTTCATAAGCCATAGCAGCTCTGCATTGTGGGCAAGCCTGCAACAATACGCTTTTTGTTTTTCTCCGCTACAGTTTTCTGCCCGCATATTCATCTTGTGGTGCAGGCCTCATGACTGTTTTATGTATTTCGACCCTGTTTGTTCTGCTGCACTCCTAAAACTGTAGTACAGGTCAGGACTGTTTGCTTTTCCAATTTGTAAATTTTAATTGAAACAAATTTTCTTCTTAATTTAGATATGTTATAAGACATTGCATTGCAAAAATTCAAAACCAAAATTTATGCTTGGCGAAAAAATATTTTAAGAACATTTTGGACTGTAGCACGCAACTAGGAATGCAATGAATGTTGAATCAGCCTTCTGCCATATATCTATGCGACGCTGTGAAAAGAATTGGAACTTTTTTAGATGAACCGATAACTGACTCGGACACTGATGTATGTCACCGCGTCTCGACATTCAACAAAGAAGAAAAAAACAGTTGTTCGTTTTGTGCATCGCACTAAACGGGACAAGGTTCTGCAGAAATTCAGGAAGAAGCGGCTGACCACTAAGGGCATTGACTTCGGTGGGGAAAGCAGCCCTGTGTTCGTTAATGAGCATTTAACGGGGTCAAACAAAAAGCTCCTGGGCGCTGTGACTGCCCGAAAGAAAGCAATGGGATGGAAGTTCGTTTGAACCTCCCACGGAAAAATCTATGCACGCAGGGACGAGACTGCAGATGTTATCAGAATAGCCAATGTGCCTGATGTAGAAAAAATAGAAACATAATAGACACTAGCAGGAATGTTTCTAATGCTAATTGAACCCTTGCAATGGACATAGCTGGATGTTGCTATTATGACTATGCAACTTTCAATAAAACATATAAGTATAGTGTACGACAGCTTACAACTATGCATTTAAACATGCGCAGCATAAAAAACAAGGTCGATGATCTAGTAATATTCCTTCAGTCCCTGACTATTAAATTTAAAGCCCTAGTTCTAACAGAAACCTGGTTAACAAAGGACGACATACCACCTTACCTGCCAGGTTATAGGTGTGAAAGCATATGCAGGGAAGCAAAAAAAGGAGGCGGAATTGCAGTATATCTTGAGCAAAATATGTGTTGCGAAGTTATAGATAATTTGACAAGGATTGACCAAAACGTAGAAAGTTTCTTTATCAAATTATCTGGTACTGTGATTGGAGCAATATACAGGCCGCCATCTGGCTGTGTATCTGAATTTAGCGACTTCTTTGAAAATGCACCCAGTTTTCTAGGATCTGTTACAAAATCGTTTATAATTCTTGGAGATGTCAACATTGATACACTATCGGACAGCTCGAATGCAAATGAATTTCGTGACCTCATTCATCTCTATGCTTGTACGAACGTTGTGACAGTTCCAACAAGGGTGACCACTGATACCGCAACGTGTCTTGACAACTGCGTTACAAATATGAATTGTGACGATATCGCCGCTGGTGTTATAACATGTGACCTCAGTGATCACCTTCCCGTGTTCTGTTTGGGTCCCCCTGTTTCCAGCAGACACAGAGATAATAAGGAAAAGACGTGGTATCGTCAAATAAATGATGAAACTCTGAAGCTTTTTTGCACCCTAACAGAGAACGAAAGCTGGGATGACGTTTACATGGAACAGAATGCTACAACCGCGTATAGAATATTTCTGAAAAGACTTCTGTGGTGCTATGATGCAGCTATTCCTTTGTGTGAGCATAAAACAAAGAAAAAAGGTATGCGTAAACCTTGGATGACCATGGAGTTATTCAAGCGCATAAAAAAAAAAAATAAGAAGTTTCATGCTTTTCTGAAATCTCGCGATCTGCATCTATTTGCCGAGTTTAAAACCTTTAGGAACAAATTGAACTCAGACCTGAAGAAAGCGAAAATTGAGTATTTTCAGGCTGAAATTCTTTGGGTTCGTAATGACAATAAAAGGGTATGGGAGATGGTTAATAATTTAATGAACAGAAAACGACCGAATATCTGCGTAACAGCTATTACACAGTGAATGGGGATCGTCTCCCAGATGCACAGCTTGCGGAAGAAATGAATCTTAGCTTCATTACCTTTGAAAAGTATACTGGTCCACTTGCTAGTACGTACGAGCCGACACATACCAATGGCCCAATGGGCTCCATCTTGCTTTCTCCTAGCAGTCCATCAGAAATTTACAGAATAATCAAGAGTTTGAAAAACGATGTAGCATCTGGAGATGACGGGATAAAAGCTTTGCCAATTAAACATATTGCAAGCCACATAAGTCATGTGTTGTCATATATGGTTAATCTGATGCTTCTTACTGGAGATTTTCCTGCAGATCTAAAGATAGCAAAAGTACTTCCCGTGTATAACGGCGGCGGTGCAGCAAATATTAATAACTATAGGCCAATTTCTGTCTTGACTATTTTCTCTAAAATATTTGAGCGCGCTGTCAATGACAGACTCACTAGTTTTTTTTCAGAAACATGGAATAATAGCTGACGCTCAGTATGGCTTTCAAGCAAAAAAATCTACAGAACAGGCTCTTCTGCATATAAAAGATAAAATTATTGAAAACATAGAAAAAACGCTCCTAACACTGGGTCTATTTATAGATCTTAGGAAAGCGTTTGATACTGTACAACACGATATATTATTGAAGCTAGAGATCTGTGGGATTAGGGGTGTAGCGCTCAGACTACATGAAACATATCTGAAGGGTAGGTCCCACTCTGTAATTATAAACAACTGTATGTCTAGTAAAATGGAGTTACAGTACGGCGTCCCTCAATGATCATTCCGGGGCCTTTACTATTTCTTATATACGTGAATGATATAACTATGATACCAGGATCTCCTCAATTATACATGTACGCAGATGACACTAATATATTTTTTACGGGAGCAACAAAAGCATGCTTAGAAAAATCTGTAAATGAGTACTTACTAAAACTATCTACGCGGCTGCACGCCAACTGTATAAGCCTAAATATAACAAAATCTAAATACGTAATTTTCAAACCCACAAGCAAGCGAGATGACAGTCCCATCAACATCAGGTACGACGGCAACCCGCTGGCGGAGGTCACCGAACAAAAGTTCTTGGGGGTATGGTTCAGTGGTGATCTCTCTTGGAACACCCACGTAGATAGCCTTAAGTCCGAATTATCACGGTTTACAGGCTGCCTCTACCGAATTCAACACTTAATTCCATGTTGGTTGAAGCTGACATTATATTATTCTCTGTTCTACTCTAGAATAAGCTATAGTATACTAGTTTGGGGCACAACAACTGACTCAAATTACCACAAATTACAGTCGAACCTCGTTATAACGAACACTGATATAGCGAATTATCGGTTATAGCGAACTAATTACGAATTTTGGTTGGTCATGCTTCATTTCAGTGACATTTATTCTTTTATAACGAAACCGAAAACGCGAGATCCGCCGCGATATCGGCTGTAACGAAGAAATATTTGGTTTACACGAGGCTCAGAACTTGAAAGTAGCATAAAAAAAACAAAAACCAAAATGAAAATCGAAATGAAGTTTTGCCGTCTGGCACAAAAATCGCGTTTGGATGGTCGCGCCACCTGTGAACAGAGCGCGAAAACTCTGAAAGCTCATGACATGACAGAGGGCCGAAAGGCGGCGCCACTTGTCCAGCGGTAAAGAAAGGCAAGCGCAGCAACGTTGGCAACTTTGAGGCCGGCGTTCTGACATCAGCACAGCGGCCAGTCTTGTTGTTGCAGCGCTCGAAATGGCATCGAAGAGGAAAGCGATCTCGCTCCAGACAAAGCTGCAGATACTGAGAGCTGTGGACAGTGGCCGCAAGAAAAAGGATATTGCTTCGGAATTCGGCGTTCCTCCAAGTACGTTATCCACCATTTTGGCCACTAGAAAGAAGATTGAGGGCAACACCGAGGACGCCATAAAAGCCGACCGTAAACGAGTTAGGCCTTGCCATCACCCGGACGTGGAAGCGGCTTTGCTTTCTTGGTTTAAAGATGTGAGGGCGCGAAATTTGCCGGTGTCGGGAGCACTTCTTCAACGGAAGGCCCACAGCCTGGCCTGCGTACTGGGGCATGACGATTTCTGTGCAAGCAGCGGTTGGCTGCAACGTTTCAAAGATAGGCACGAGATCGCGTGCCACACTTTGTCTGGCGAAGGGTCCGCTGTCGACATGGAGACATGTCAAACGTGGCTGGAGAATTTTCGTCCTCTGCTCCAGGAGTACGAGTGCGACGTATACAACGTCGACGAAACCGGCGTGTTTTTCAAGTTGTTGCCAGAGCGGTCACTGGCGATGAAGAACGAGACCTGCCATGGGGGCAAGAAAAACAAAGACCGGGTGACTGTCGTCGTTGCCGTGAACATGGACGGCTCCGACAAAAGACGGCTCACCGTCATCGGCAAGTCGGCACATCCGAGGTGCCTGAAAGGCGTCCGGAATTTGCAGGTTCAATACACGTCGAACAAAAAAGCGTGGATGACGACCAAGCTTTTCGAGGACTGGCTGAGAGCGTTCGACCAGGACATGGAGAGGCAGCACAGGAAGGTCCTGTTGCTTTTGGACAACTGTTCGGCGCATAAAGTTTCGATCGTGCTGAAGGCAGTTCGCTTGCAGTTTTTGCCACCGAACGCAACTTCTGCTTTGCAGCCTTTAGACAAAGGCATTATTCGTTCGCTTAAGTGCAATTATAGGAAGCGTTTGGTGACGCAACTGGTGTTTGACATCGATCGACATAGATCGACAACAATAAACATCAAGACGACACTCGAAATGTTGTACGGGTCGTGGAATGAGGTGAGGCAGTCGACAATAAGGAACTGTTTCGCGGATGCCGGTTTTGTTCTGCCTGCCGACGAAGAAGAAGTGCAGCCCGAAGACCAGGCAGAGCTGGACAGAACTTGGGATCGGCTGGCAGTCCCAGGCGTCGAATTCGACGATTTCGTTTCGGCCGATGAGAACTTGGCCGTGGCGCCCGAGCTGACGGATCAAGAAATTGTGGATCGCGTTTTGTTGCCCGAGGATGACAGCAGCAGCGACAGCGGTGAGAGTGAACGGGATGAACCAACGATGAGCAGTGCGGATGCCGCGGACATGCCAGGAGGCTGAAAGGATATTTGGAAAAACTCCCGACGACGAAAACTGCTGACGTAGAAAAGGCCCTCTTGAGCATGGACAATGTAGAAAACTTCATTCTGCGCAGCGCTGTGAAAAGCCACCAGACGAAGATAACATCTTTCTTCAAATGAACGAATGCAAACCTGTTTGGCTGATCCCGGGCTGGCGTTGCATATGTCTCCTCGCCCAACGCCGCCTCTCCTCCTTCTCTTCTCGCCCAACGCCCCCTCTCCTCCTCCTCCTCTTCTCTCAAAGCTGCTTTGGCAGCTTTTTTTTTTCAACGGTCCCTCTCGGGGCCACCAATCGCGCTTCGGCAGAGCACGCAGGCGCGATGGTTCCCGCTGTGTCTCACTCGAGTTCCTCTCTCTACACCAAGTCGCCTATGCGCAGACACATGGTGCAGTCGTTTCGCGCCACGCACTTTCACGTGCGCGGCGACATAAGAACAGTCGTGTCAACCTTCCCATATTCCGGCCTATTTTGATTGAATGCCACAAGGAGACAGGTAAGGATTACCACGTTTGTAGTGGGTTCAAAGCCAAGTATATAATGCATTTTAGTGTCTAGAATATTTGCGCGAGCCAAATTACGAATTTGTCACAGCCGATATTTATGCCTATTGTTACAACGAATATCGGATATAACGAACTGATTTTACGGTCCCGATGCTACTTCGTTATAACGAGGTTCGACTGTAATTACTTTGCAGAAGAAAGTGCTACGCATTTGCGAAACTTACCGTGAGGATAAACGGAAACTAAGAACTCACCCGCTTTTTAGTAAGTACAATATTCTGAGGGCAGACCAGGCATACTACTTCAAGCTGCTACAATGGATACATAAGAAAAGACTGCATAACGTACCTACGGAGAGTGTAAGCCCGTACGACATCAGAGGTCCGAAAATAAGAATGCCAATAGTTAAAACAAACTATGGCCGGCAAATACTACCCTTTCAGGTTAGCAAAATGCTCAATAGAAGAGACATTCCCGTTAATTACAATAAACCGTTCCCTGCCTTCAAAAAGGATTGTAAGAGAGCTCTTTTGTTCAGTGATGTTCCCTTTGCCATCTCCCATTTTTCTTACTTGCGATGCCTGTACTGTTCGTATACGTGCGGATATTTGTTCATGGACACATTTTCTTTCTCTGCTTGAAGGGGAAGAGGAAAGGGGAAAAATGAGGAAAAATCTGATTTAGTGTATTATGTTGCATATGTATCATGATTCTTATCATTTTTATGTTGCACCCATTCCACTTTTATAGTGCAATTTTCTTGTTGAGTGCCCTTTCCTTTTACAGATGTATCTTTGTGTTTCTTGTATGCAGTGTATGCGTTTGTGTTTTGACCAATGATATTGTTTGTGTGCCGCCCAGCCGCACTGTTATATGTATGTATATATATATAAATTTTTTGCCTCTTTGTCATGCACAGGGGGCTGAGGCCTCGTCAGGCAATACCAAGCCTTTAGTCTCAACCCTCTCTTAGGCAAATGTCCAAGAAAAAAAAAAGAAAAGAAAATAACCAATAAATAAATCTGTCTAATATGCTTAAAAAATTTATTGCAAATACATAAAAACTAAACCATTTTTGTGAAAGCCACATCCCCCTTTAACAATCCCGGCAGAGTGCATACAGTAATGATTCTGACGCTATTAAAAAACAGTAATCATTGCCATGCAATTTTCATCTTGAAAGCAGATGACCACTGCCCTGGTTCACCCCAAATAAATTTACTATGATGCTAATGGTCACTGGCAATTTAGGCAACAGCCAATTGTTACTTCGGACCTGCTGTTAATACATACATTTTCCCGGTTCCTTGAAGTTAAATTAACGAGGTTTTACTGCAGTAAAAGCACATGTATAGTAAACTGAAACTACAGTCCCATTTCGCCAATAATACGAAAATATGTCACTACATGGTGATCAATCCGCAACACTACCATTATTTTTGGCACGGAGCCGGCAATTTATAATAAATGACACACCAAATGAATACAACTAATAATTATATTATTAATTATATTAATTATTACTCCAATAAATTTAATGTTAATTTATAATAAATTTTTGGCTCCATACCAAGAATTCATACTTAGTGTGAATGCTCGAAAGCATTCATTCTACGCACTGAACCCATCTACCGGTGATCTTCAAAACCATTTCAAGGTATACAGTAACCTCTAGTTATAATAAAGTCAGCGGGACAAAGAAAAAATTCGCTGTAAGCGGTAATTCGGCACTCGCTTGGTACCCGCTACTAGGCAGGTCATCGGTCATGGGTTTGGTACTTTTGTGGCCTGTGGCCTGTTCTGTGAATGCATGAGACTAATTCGTCGGCGGTGTTAATTTGACACTGCATGTGCAAAAGGGCCGCCGCTGCCGAGCGGCGGCGAAACATCCGCTTGCCACTTCGCTCCAAGCGGGTCAAGCTCTTCATGCGCTTCGAGTAATGCGGCTTAAAATGCAGGCATTTGGGTCGGGACCAGAAGAAATTTTGAATAAAGCGATATTTCGAGTAAAGCGATTTCGTTATAACAAGGGATTACCGTAGTTGAACCTCGATATAACGAAGTTGTGCTTTTCGGAAAACACTTCGTTAAACCGCGCACTTCGTTGCATTAAGGATTTTGTCTTTCAGTGGTGCAAATGATATCGCACACGTTACACTTTATTTTGCTTGCATGCGTTAAAGAATATATTGCATGCAATTTTAGAAGAAACATGAAACAAAACGAGCGGCGAGAACAGTTCAGTAAAGCTTTTTTACCTCGAAATCACATATCTCAAAATATCGGTTTAGTCGAAGTTTTCTGCAGAGCAAAGCCAATCCCCATGGCACCATGCACTTCACCTCGAAGTATTTTCTCAACAAATTGCAGATAAAGTTGAGCCTACTCATAACAAACCAGATGGTCGCACAGATTGTGTCCTTGTATCCGACATTCCTAGTAAGTGGATTTGTCATTTTACAGCCAGAGATAAGTCCAACGAAACTCGCATTGGTTTCTTACAACAGTTCGTTAAGTGCGTCGAAACACGGCACTTTTCAAGCCTTGAAGAGGGGTCATATTTATGTACCTCGCCAAGGCCCTAAGTGCCAACAGTTACGCTGCTTTAAGAACAGGATATAACTAATCGTGTTTAAAGCATTCACGGCAGCTAGTGGCAGATTGGCCTCCTCGTCATCGTCATCAGATTCCCTGCAGATTCCCTGCGATGTCCACTTCTGACCCGCGCCAACGACGCAATCTCAGGCTAAATCAAGTCCAGCCAACAGGGCATTAACAACACGTTGCTACAAATCAACATGCTTCTAATCCCACAGGTGTTCAACAGCCGTTAACTGCCCCATGAAGCATGCTTCACGGAAGCAATTCCTGATGCACTCTGCAGTCAGTCTCATCCAGGTGGCCTCAATCATTTTCACAGCAGTGAACGAAGATATCCGAATCGGAACATCGGCATTTGGTGTATGAACTGTTATCAGCATGAGCTGGATGATGCACCGAAGATAGGACATCTGGAGCGTGTGAATAGCACACGTGTCTGGAGGCTGGATCTTGCATGTGGCATTTGGTGATGAGAACACTGTCACCACAGGTACAGAAGGCAGCACGGGGTGCGTTGCAACGTTGTCACGTGCGAGTTGGAGCTCCTATTCTTTTTGCTATGTCATGGCTGAGCTTAACAAGCCACTCGGCAAGAAAATCGTGCGCAATAAGCCACCCCGCCATTGAACCTTATGCTTGGTTGCACGCTCGTCGCATGAAATCGAAAAGCCACGTGTTATCCAGGCCTTTGTTTTCAGCTATAGCATACAAAAATGTAGCTCCCAAAGCATCACAGTGCATGAGACTTGTTGTTGATAAAGTGCCGTTGCCAGTCGCTGCCATTCCTCCTCATGCACATTAGGATGTTAACGCAAAAGCTTGCCACTGATTTCACCAGTGCAAGTGTTGCCTTAAAAGGCATGCGCTTTCGACAGAAGCATTTGGGAAAACTGTTCCATTTTGTCAGCAATGTCTCTCACCTTATTTTAGTGAATTTTTGGGTACCCAAGTACTTTTTGGAAAAGGGTGTCACGGGCACCTGGAGGCGCTCTTTCTTCCGTCTGCGTGTTTACCGGAAGCTTAATTTTTTTTACTTTTGGGGCTCACCTACAGCACCTCCTCATTCATTCTAACCAAGTTACACCGGCACGGTTGTTCGTTGTATGTGAGACGCAGTCCGATAGCCCTAATACAGTGGACGTCCAATAAACGAAGCTCGGTTAAATAAAAATTATGGATAAACGAAATTAAGGAGGGTTACTTGGTTGGTTTCGTATATCTGCCGCAGTAAACTTTTTTGGTTAATTGGAACACTACTAACGTGTTACCCTCGGCTAAACAGCACAAAAGGTAAAAATTTGGAATCCTCCCGAGCATATTTGTGCTTGCATATGTCAGCGGCAGTCTCGCAACCATGAACAAATTCTTCGCAGCCAAAGCTATAGCCGGGACAAGCCAATCCAGTAAGTCGCTTGATCAATTTTGTTTTTGTTGTCGTTCTGCGTTAGGCCTACGTGCGATTGGTGTTGTCGGTGTGTCGACGTGAAAGAGGGAATTAAGAAACGGCCGCACAAAGCACTCTCGCTTGAAAAGAAGTTACAAATTCTGCAGGAGCTTGAGCGAAGTTCGCTTTCTAAAACAGAAGTCGCGAAGATGTTCAACATCCCGAAGTCAACACTTTCGCGGATCATGAAAAACAAAGATACCATTCAAGGAGCTGCCAAGTCTGGAACCTTTGCTTCAAACCGGATGCGTATGAAGGCGACATCGTATGAAGAACCAGGAAAGGTTCTTTTTCTGTGGTTTAAGCGTGAGCGGAGTGCCAGTTTTCCCATAAGTGGACCCATTTTGGAGCAGAAGGCGCGGGAGATAGCCCTGCAAATGGAGGTTGAGAATTTCACCGTCAGCGATGGATGGCTTAGCAGATTTAAAAAGCGCCAGGGCCTAGTCTTCAAAACCATCTCAGGTGAAAGTGCTGCAGTGAATAGAAAAGTCTGCACTGACTGGCAATGCGGATGGCTGCAGGAGATTGTAAACAGCTATGAGCCACGAGACATATTCAGCGTCAACGCGATGGGCCCCTTCTACAAGGCGCTTCCATAGAAGACTCTCGCGTACAGAGGCGAAGCCTGTACAGGTAGGAAGCGCAGCAAAGAGCGCATTACCCTGCTGGTGGGTGCTAACATGGCTGGCAATGAAAAGTTAAAGATGCTGGTGGTAGGAAAATCGAGACACCCACGTTGCTTCAAGGGCATTCGATATGTTCCTGCAGCGTACACTGCGAATGGGAGAGCGTGGATGACAGCGGCAATTTTCTAAAATTGTCTGCGGGAGGAGGACGCAAGGTTTACGAGGCAGGGCAGGAAAGTTGTCTTCATCGTAGATAACTTCCCTGCCCATGGCCAGGCCTTCTGGAACTTGTTTAAAACTAAAATTTTGTCACTGACGCAGACTTTCATCCCATCCCGCTTGATTTCAGCCAAGCGTCGTGACGATATGCATTGGATGAATGGACAGTTGCGGGCAATGATCAACCGGCGGAAACGGCTCTTTCGCAGATATTGTGATACGCCCGCACTAACTTTGTACTCCGAGATGAAAAAGCAAACTAAGAACTTATCGAAAGAAATCCGTAAACCGAAAAGGGCATACTTCAGCACACTAGGCCAACAACTAAATACAAACCCAAAGGCAGTCTGGAAATATGTTAAAAATAAGAGAAACAGCAGGGTCTCTGCGCCTGATATACTAGACGCAACTGATTTTAGAAGGGATTCAAAAGGTAAAGCGAGAAGTTTCAATCTTTATTTCCAATCGGTGTTTTCCGATCCCATTAATACACATACTGAGTTTCAATCTTCCAGCACCCTGACCAGAATGAATGACAAAGAAATTTCTGAACGGGGGATCATGCTTTTATTACAGAAAATTAAAGTTACATCAGCACCAGGGCCTGACAACATTTCCAATTACGTTTTGAAAAATTGTGCAGCTTCAGTTGCCCCCTATCTCGTTGCATTATTTTAGATATCGTTAGAGAATTCTTCTTTGCCCCTTGAATGGAGAAGTGCCAATGTCGTTCCGATTCATAAGAGTGGTGATAAAACTAAAACGTGTAACTATAGGCCCATATCGCTGACGAGCGTGTCGTGCAAAACACTGGAACATGTCATTTATACTCAGTTAATTAGCCATCTACAAAACAATAGTTTTTTCTGTTCGACACAACATGGATTTAGGTCCGGCTTCTCATGTGAAACACAGCTCGTGGAATTCACACATGACATTTCTGTTTCCTTAAACTCCGCCGGTCAGGTAGATTGTATATTTTTAGATTTTCGAAAAGCGTTCGATTTAGTTGCTCACAACCTATTGTTACAGAAGCTTTCAGAATTAAATATTCCTACCTCACTCTTATCCTGGATTGAGGCGTATCTTGCGGAAAGGAGACAGTGCGTGGTTATCGACGGTGTCAGCTCAGAAAGTGTGGGTGTAACTTCAGGTGTTCCGCAGGGGTCGGTTTTGGGCCCTCTTCTTTTTCTCATTTTTATAAATGACCTCACTAGTAACATTTCAAGTATAATCAGACTTTACGCTGATGACTGTTGTATCTACCGCAATATTTCTTCTGAAGCAGATGCAATTTCACTACAGCATGACCTCAACTATGTATTCTCTTGGTGCAACAACTGGAATATGGCGCTAAACATCTCCAAATGTAATCTGGTCCGGTTTACAAAAAAGAAACAATTCCTCCAAACAGACTATTTCCTTGGTAGCACTGAATTATCCGCAGTTTCAACTTATAAGTACTTGGGAGTCTTTTTTTCTACTGACCTATCATGGAATACACACGTAAATTACATATCTGCTAAAGCCAGCCGCACATTAAACTTTCTCAGACGTAATTTTAAGGACGCTCCCCTTACGCTGAAGGAGACATTATAAATGTCTACTGTACGTCCGATACTTGAGTATGCTTGCGCGGTTTGGGACCCGCATACAAAACTGAATATTGAGGAGCTGGAGCGCGTCCAGAAACGGGCTGCTAGGTTTGTGTCCGCCGATTACAATTTCCAAAAAAGTTCTTCTGGTTTGCGCGAGAAGTTGGGATGGCCGTTACTTGAAAACAGGCGCAAATATTTGAGACTCTCTTTCTTTTATAATGTGCTTAATAATAAAACTGGAATTCCAAAAGAGAAATACATTAATGAGCCCAGCTACATTTCCGCCCGCACTGACCACCCACTTAAGGTGCGCGAGTACAATTGCCGTATAAACGTATTCAAATATAGTTTTTTCCCACGAACAGTGCATGATTGGAACCGTCTCCCTTCGCGGGTCGCTACCGCTCCTCCTACATCGTTTCTGACCGATTTGCAAAGCCACCTGTCAATATAAGTGCAATAATTCTTGTCCGAGTGTATTATGTTTTAAGCAGTGCTGTATTTTAAAATGTATCTTTTTTTTTGTGTGTATGTGTGTGTTTAGGGTACCGTAAAAACCGAAATATAGGTCGAACTTTTTTTCAAAAAACCATGGTGAAAAGTCGACCCCCGTCTTATATACCGGTCATTGGCGGAAAAAATACGGAAGTCTTGCAACAATGGGTGGCTGAAGTCAACAGCCTCCATCACCATCGCCATCAGCAGCAGTGCCGCCATTTTGCGTTTCAGTAGATGCAAAGCGGAAGCTAACGGCAATTTACCGTCGCCTTCAAGAAAAACACGATTGAGTACGAGGAAGCTCACGGGAGCCTGGCGGCACAGCGCGAATTTGGAGTATCCGAAAAGAGCATTCAGTACTGGCGGAGGCAGAAGCTGCGTAATGTATCGAGAATAGGAAGGAAACGTTGCGGTGCGAGCAAGATCGCTGCCTGTGACTGCCGAATGCATCCGCGTGAAAGCGGCAGAGATCGCGCGTGCCTCTAGACTCACGAGGGCGCAATTCAAAGGCTCGCCATCCTGGTTGCGGCGATTCATGAAGAGGAGGGCTTTGCTCTACGGCGCCGTACTTGCCTGTGCCAGAAACAAACACGCGGGCCGATTGGTGCGCGATATTGTTAAAAAATTTGCCGGGTGTACATACAAGCAGCATTTAAATGAAATTAAATACTGTCACCATTGTGCAACCTCTCGAGTCGCATTTGTTTCAAAGTAAGGATGTCTTTCGGTACTTTTCCCATTGAAAAAGATCTTTTTCATTTTTAGAATTGGTTCGTTAGGGGGTCGACCTATATTCCGGTCCGACCTATAGTCCGGTTTTTACGGTATGTTTGCCTTTCTACAATGGTTTTTATTTTGTTTGTTTGTTTTTGCTTCCGTGTGTATGGGTTTATTGTATTTTCTGCGTAGACCGCATCATTTGCCTAATTTATTATGTACTAGATGTTTGTTCTTATTTATGATGTTTCCCCCCTACAATAATGCCCCAATGAGGGCGCTGTAGGCACTGTGTATAAATAAATAAATAAATAAATAAATTATTATGGAACATGGTACCAGTGCAAGAGACAAGGACGAAGGGAGAAGACAACACGAACACCCAACTACGAACAACCAACTAGCCCACCTGTCTACCCTTAGCCAGGTGGAAGGGCTGAAGTCCATTCAGCCTTGGATTCCTCCCTGCCAATGCAACTGCTGTCATCCAACCAATGGACCAAGGAGTTGTCCAGAATATCCAGGTCCACTACCGCCGCCAACTGCTTCATCGCATGCTACTTTGTGCTGAGAGTGGAAAGGATTATATCATTGACTTGCTGTCTGCTATCCACATATTGGCCCACGCCTGGGAACAAGTTCGGGCAATAACAGTGCAGAGGTGCTTCCACCATGTAGGCTTCGAAGCACACGGTCCACTACCCCAAGAAGAGGCAGGTACTGCTGATGAAGAAGCAGACACTATATTTAATCAAATAGCGCCCTCTGCCCCTTTCTAACGACAGGACTATGAGGACATGGATGCAAATGTACGCACCTGTCGCGAGGACAGCCTCGAAGAAATTATTGCAGAAGTGCAAGCCGCGGACCACTCTTCCTCCAGTGATGAGTGCGAGGACCTTGTGCCCAGCGCAGTGCCAGACAGCACAACTAGGGATGCAGTTGCACTTTTGCAACACTACTTTGAACGTGAAGGGTGCACAGAAATTTTGCAAAGCCTTTCAAATATGCACGGTTACTTTGTGAAAAAGCAACTGAAGAATGTCAAACAGACCACAATTGATACCTTTTTTTCTTCACACCCGCATCAGTAAGGGCTGGCGCAATGTAAATAAATATTTCTTCATGAAATATGTGTGCTTTGCTTAAATGAAACTTCTGATAAATAGAACATTTTTTGAGCCCCTTCAAGTTCTGTTTAATAAGAGTCCACTGTAGATTTTTTGATGGTAACACCACCCTCGTTCGTAATAATTGCGGCTATTATAAGTGGACTCGACTATATCTCGAAATCCTGACTGATAGCTGGAGGTAAATGCTACCACTGAAAAAGTATCACACATTTCGCCGTTGCTGCAGTGACTGCCACGAAGCGGACGCCTTCACCGAATAAAAAACCACGGAGCGCTGCAGAGGTCAGTTAATGGAGTCAAGCAACCCTGTTACCCATCACATGCTCTGATGGAAACGGGACATGCAAGCAGGAGGTGCCCACAAAACTGCACAGTTGATTTGGCTTGCTTTGTGTACTGTGTCATCGACAGTGTGTGCCAGCGTGCTGAACGCGATTTACCATTGACTGCGTCCGCACTTCACATGACCGGGCATGATGGTGTTTGGCTTAAGCGGGGACTTCTCTCCCTAATTTTTTACTAAATGCAATAAAAATTTGCAGTATTAATGAGTTTTTATGCTGATTTCAAATATGTAATCATTTTTCCAATATGTAGATTAGTTTTCAAGATATACATTTTCATTCCTTTGTTTGCAAAATTTGGCAAAACAATCAGAAAACTGATATTAATGTGTGGCTAGATAGTATCCAGTACAATTAATAAAATATAAGACAATATAGGAAGTACATTTTTGATTAAGCCAATATTACTTATTTTACAGCCTTTTGAAGTTCAATGCAGAGAACACTGGTTGACAAGCAGTTGCAATTAGTGCGTGCAATAAAATTAGCAAGCAAAAATTTAGAAATCTGTTCCCAACATTGTATGCTTTAATCATTCAGCAGCATGCTGCAATAAAACTTATTGCTGCATCTGCTCTAGACGCCAAGATATCCTTCTTGTAAACTCGCAAACAGTAAAAAAAAGTGCTTTGAGAAAACAAGGAAAAAGAAACCGAGATGAAATTTATTGAAAAAAATTGAAAAATATGTACATATTCACACTGAAAATTGACTAGCACCCTCCAGGCATATGATCTGTCTGGCTGTTAGTGCCCAAGTGCAGCTTTTCGCATGCCTGCTGCATATTTTCTGTGCATGCACGCTTGTGCACAGGTGCAGTTTTTTGGCGCCGATCTTTTCCCACCATACGCTTCATATTGCACGTGCTAAGAGCTACTTTGAGCTCTCTCAGAATGCCTGCTGAGCCTCTCTCATTCCCTGCATTGAATGTTATTACAGTAAAAGCTCGTTAATTTGAACTTAGTTAATTAGAACTGACGCCCAGGTCCCGGCTCAGCCTTGTGTATTTCAATGGGGGAAAACTCCCGATAATTCGAACAAGTCGGCATCCGTTATGGTTAATTCGAACTAGGAGCCACTGGCTGACACCGCTCCTCAGAGATAGAACTTGACCCACAGCGAGTAAGACACGCTCCAAATTTGCCAGAGATGTAGAACAATGAAAAAGGAAAAAAGCCGAGTGCACGAGGCTCGCGGAGCCCGCGTTCCGGTGCATGCCATAGCAGGTTTTCGCTGCTGGAGCACTCGCTCGTGCCGCTGATGCTTCGGCGCGAGCCGTTCCAGGTTTTCGTTGTACCGCAGTTGCTAGGTCGCGATCACGTGGTGTAAACAACACGGTATGGCGGTTCGGGCGATGTAGGCTTTTGTTGGTGCCGCGAGCGTGAGCCAAGTGAGACGTTGCAGCCCTTGAGTGACATCGATATAATTGAGGCTACATGCTCCCAGCAGACTTTGCAGGGCTCACATGCGGTGATGAGTCTGACGGCAGCGGCGAGACTATGCCACCCCCAAGTGCACATGTAGTAGTGTCGGCGCTCGATGTTAACTCTGACGTTGCGTTGCGCAGGAGCTTTAGGCAAGCTGCAGATGGTGCTGATGAAGTCTTGGCAGAAGAACCGCAAGCAAATGCACTTTGCCAATTACTTTTAATTGTGACAACCCTTCCCCGTAAATAAACGTTTTGGAGCATGAACAGAGTCATATATTCCAGCACTAAAGCTTGCTGCTCACGCGAATGCATTCCAGTACTTGTTTCTGGCACATCACTGGCCAATCAGTTTATTTCATTTGCCATTAGGACCGGATGAATTTCATTCCCAGAATATGCCCGCCACAAACGTGTAGTAGCGCCTAGCTCGCGATAACGCGTCTAGATGTTACTGCATCGGGTTCTGCCCGTGCGGCGGGACGCTATAACCGCTCATTCTAGCGCCCATTCGATAATTCGAACAATTTTCCTGTCCTCTCCGAGTTCGAATTAACGAGCATTTACTGTATAGCTTCAACCACAGCTGCCTCAGTACTGAACAAAGAAGCGTGGCGCTCCTCGGGTGCCAGTGCCCATATCATTGCTGTTGTGCGTCTACCCTCTCTGGCACCTCTGAAGGAGTTGCCTGGCAAATGGGAAGGAGAGCCTTGCTGACATGGGGAGGGAGGTTGTAACGGTATTTGGGTGAAGGGAGGCCTCTTGCCTCTGCTGCATTATGGAGACACCAGGAGTCTGGGCCTGCTGATGCAATGTCGGTTGATGTGCACTGCGCATGGCCTCTATGTACCCTGTATGTCACCTTATTGCCCAGCCGCAATGTGAGGTCACCTTTGCTATCAGATCGCCAGTTTGATTCTGTCGGGACTGTCTCTGTGTACGGCAACCAGGCTGCGTAAAGCTGTGCCCATGTGCTTTTGCACGTGGTTTATGCACTCTTCCTTGCTGACAGGAATGAAGCCATACACCTTGGCTTCTTGCAGAGCTAAGAATGTACGGCTGTCACCATCTAAGCTATTAATGTACAAATCTCTAATTCGTCCCGTAGTTGAATACACATCTCCCGTCTCGAATCCTCATAAACAATGCGAAATTGATCAAATCGAGAGCATCGAAAGGAAAGCCACCAGGTTGATATATCATCGGTATGATCACCATTTTTCACCTTCTTGTACCTTGTCCGCTCTGAATCTAACCCCCCTGTCCATGCGCCATCACGTGTATTCCCGGAAGTTCTTGCACTGCATCGGCAATTGACTTTTGTCGAACCTAATATATATTGTCGGACCCTGATATTATCCAATCAACCAGGAGTCATCACATTCTTAATGTTAAGCCGTACTTCGCCCGTACAAATAATTTAAAACACAGCTATTTTCATTGTACAATTGAACATTGGAACTTAATTCTTGGCATAACGCGGTCTCTTCCATTAAACTCGTTTTTAACAGCTATCGGTGCCACATGATGTTTTCTTTTGTGTTGTGTTCATTGTGCATTGCTTCATTTTATTAGTTACAGCCTATTGCATTGTTCGTGCTATGTATTCAAGCATGTAATCTTTGTGTGTGTGCGTGTGTGTGTTCTGTGTTGCCATTTTTACATGATTTGCTAAACCCACTCCTGCAATAATAGCCCCAATACGGGCTGCAATATGTAAAAATAAATAAAATTAATTTTACAGAACAGTGGTATAGCGCAAGTTGTTTTGCTGGAGCGACCTCTGGAACAATATGAGGCCAGCCTCCACCTCCATCTCTCCAGCTTTCTTTTCAGTACTTTTTTGGCAGGCATGATACTGTTTCCATGTCGAGTAGGCGGAGTCGCCCTCTTTTGGCCCTCGCTCACATGTGGCACAGAAATTTGAGAGCACCACAAAGTCTAATACGAGGCCTGAAAAAAGTTCTATCACAGTGCCCACACAGATATGTGAAGAATGACCATGTGTCATCCATGTCCCATCATACAAGACCGCGATGTTGTCCGGATTTCCCAAGTGTAACTCCGCGTAAAAGTCCCAAATGGAGCTCGCACACTTGGCAGTCACTTTTTTGGCTGCACGCACTGCCAATGACGTCAGCTTCGTTTTCATGTACAGTACTGCTGCCATGTCTCTGCATAGCACATGCAGCAAGAATGTTCACTGTGAATGGATTCACGTTTTGATCACCGTTTACTTATGGCGGGCTACACGCCGACGCTACGGCGCCGCACATCCTGCACATAAGAACAATACCCACAGTGAATACATATTCACACGTGGCTTTTTCCACTGCGGCATCACCATCACATGCTTTGCACTTGACATGGTGCAGAAGCGTGTTCATTGATTCCAGGCACATGATCATGAACCTAGTATCGTCGGCTGGGGCAGCTGCGGCATCACTCATGTTTGAGAAAACCCGATTTCCGGTCCGTAGCACAAACAGATGCGATTTCACTTAGTCTAGAATCGGCCTTGGTCTTAATCTCTTCGAGATCTGAGAGCACCAGCATAGCTGTGTCGCAGTGAACGCGGCCGCTGTTTGGAGCATTGAGTGACGCATCCGGGACTGGTAGGCTTAGCTCGTTCTCGGTGGCCCCGGGCACAGGTCGTAGGAGCAGGCATGTCGTTGCTGCTTCCTGGCACCGCAGAATGCTTCTTGCAGTTGTTGTTGCCTTCGTGACATGGTGCATTGCCACGACGGGGGATAGCCAGGGTTCAGTAAGGAGAGCCAAAAGAAGAGTGTAAACTAATGGGTAAGCTTATGGTTGTGCCTTTGGTGATGTCCGCGACTGACATTTTTTCTTTTCTTGCCGAACTTGTGGCACGTACAAAATTTGGCCCGTGGATGCAACATCATTCAGAAACTTTCAATGCCGATGCTGAAGAGACAAAACGGCGCCTCGCGTGCAGTGCGGAGTGCCCTGCAGACGAGACGAGCCGGGATCCACCAATCAGAAGAGCTGATTTTAGTCATGTGGGCTCAGTAACGAATGAAAATGAATGCTGTGACCCTCTTTTGGCGCTGTATTTCTTGTCAACCAATGTGCGAAAAGCAGGGAACATGGCGGGAAATTGCAAACCAAAAATCGCTCTTTCAAATGAGACTAAGATGAGCGATTGAAATGGGTGCTGCACATTTTTTGAAAAACGTAGTTTTTGCGCAAGTTGAGGCACGAATTTAGCTCGTTTGCACCTTATCAAGTGAAATTACAGCAAAAATACTGACCCAGGCAATGAATAAATTCGTAGGTATGTAGACGATGGGCTGTCATTTTGAAAATGTCATTTTCAAAAAGATCAATTTTTTCGCGATTTTCGGGCCCTCAAGACCCCTGTCCCCCTTTCCGGAAATTTCGATCACCTGGAACTCTTAAACATACATTTACATTACACTGTACTGCCGTGCTCAGTACTGAGCAACATCATGCGAGCTCGCGATGTAGTTCATACTGAGCGCAATAGTACATGGGCACATTGCATTTCGCCTCCATCAAAACGTGGCCGCCGCATCCTCGGGATCATCAGGTGAGCGCCCTAACCATTGAGCCACTGCGGCAGGGCAAGATGGAGGGGAGTTTATATCAAATATTGTTCACAAATTAAAAACCTTTGTTGTACAAGCTTTGCACAAGCTTTGCATAAGGCAACCCACTTCATGGTGAGGTCAGTTATTTTTTGCCTGAAGCTGTTCATTGGTAGCAGTAGGAACATTCACATTTTTAACTTAAGAGAGTGGTGGATTTAGCCCAAATTTTCTTTTAGTGCTTGCAAAAACTTTGTTGTACCGAAACTGCGGCACGAAACTATTCTGTTAAGTTGAGTGAAAGAATATATGCATTTCAATGAAAGTAAGAAACTGAAACAGAAAAAGTTCATTGCATCGCGAAGTTCATTTTAACGAGGTTCGTTATATCGACTTTCAAGTGTACCTATAAGCGCGGAGCTCTCGGAAAATTGCCCAGTAATATGAGTTTGACATCGGCAAAAAGTGTGCTAGATACTGATACCGAGGAAAGCAGCGAGAGCACTTTTCATATGCAACAGCAGTGCCAAGCTTGCCATGCACACGAAGTGGATTACTGCAGTTAGTGTGCGACATCGGCATCAGTGCAAACATGGAGGGTGCTTCCCCTGTGACGAAGTGTTGAAGTTATGCTCAGTGTGAAAGCACACTGTATCCGATCATATACGTTTCTCACTGCTCCTCCTCTGCTCCAATATATGATGTGTAGTGCCGGATGCCTTACACCCCTGTGACACGAGCATTTCAAAGGCCCTCGAACTGATAGCCTATCGACTCAAAGGCGATCGAGCGCTGCTACACGGGCAGTTTCAATGGCCATCAAGTCAATAGTCTATCGAGTCAACGGAGCAGCGCGGAACTCCATCAAGATTTCGAGGGCCTTTGTGCGCTGCCCAAGGCTGCTAGCGTTGCTTCGAGCGGCGCCAAGCGCACTTTCGTACACGATACAGCACAAAAGCATGAACACTCCCTCCTTTATCCCTTCCCTTACGGCGCGGTTCAGGTGTCCAACGATATATGAGACAGATACTGCGCCATTTCCTTTCCCCCAAAACCAATTATTAATTATTTATTATTCTTCACCTAAACTTTAATGCAAGCAGTCTGTACAATAATTACAAAATTGTATCAGACTGGTTTTAAGCGCATTAAGCACATTAATTTTGCGTTGCGGTCTTTGCATTGCTTGCGTGCTTAGCGTTGACAACATGCCGGCGCCCTGCCCGTCCGCTTCACAGCAATAACAGCTTCATCGCTAATCCCTAAAAGCAATATCGTGTTCTGAACCGTTGTATTTGCCTTCGATTTTCCCATTCTAAAAACCTCGCATAAAGTTTCAAGAGACTAATAGGTTTTGTTTTTCAGATATCATGGCGAATTCCCAGGTGTTAAGCCTTACGAAACAGCGCTCTGTCGCAGTTGGAATGGCTTGGTATTGGCTCGTCTTGTATTAGAATGGCTACAGCAGTGTCCGCATCTGTCCGTCGCATACGTGAAATTAAAAGGGTTTTAAACGACATGCGCGTATGCGTGTATTTAAGCATTTAGTATACATTTATTTTTGTTATTTTTGCAAAATCCAAAGTAGCGATTGTGGCGACACACAAGCTTGGCGTAAGACACGAGAACCATTTCAATGGCCATTGAGATTTGCCGTGTAGCAGAGACCCAACTCCTTCGAGTTCGATGGCGATTGAGAATGTCGAAGGCCCTCAACTCGATGGCCATTGACACTGGCCATGTGACAGGGGTTTTAGTTGGATGTCTGTGGTTTGGAAGTTCCGTTGGCTGACCGACAAAACATTCATCTTTTTATATTTGTTTGTTTAGTCTTCCATTTTCCCTAAGTTGGGGGTTGAGCTGCATGATGCCAAATAAGTTCAGTGTGCCTTTACCTCTGCATGCTACCTGATTATAACTTGTATTTCCAGTAAAAAAAATCGGTAGTGGCTTAGCTCGGCTATGCCTGGTTATACGTAGCGAAAAATTGATCTTTTCCTGTCAATACTGCCGCTGAACAGCGGCCGGACTCTCCTTCTCTTCACCCATGCGAAACGACTGTGATATGGCTGCTGTGTCACCTCCGCATTTTACACACGCAGCTCTGTATGCGCTGTTATATGCATAGCTAGCACGTGGCATCCATGTGTGTCATGCGCGGCCCCAGCGGCGAAGGCCAGACAGCTGCTCCTCTCTGGTTGCCGTGCATGTGCACAACCACTCTTCCACGTGACGTCATGCGCGACACCGGTGGTGGAGTTGGCGCGCGGCCGCAGCGAAGCTCTGACGTCACACGCGGTGCACCTGCTGCTCCTCTCTAGCCGCCGCGCATGCGCACAACTGGCCACTCCTGGCCAGAGCGAAATACCCGACTGGTAGCCAAGTGTAGCTTTCGCTACAATAAAAGAAACTTTCATTATATCTGACTAAATATGCTAACAACTGAAGCATCCACGGGAATGAAAAGTAAGGCGGCACCACAGGGTTGAAAGCGCTCACCTGGTGGCGGTAGGCAGCAGCAGCGGTGGTGCAGCATCCCTCTGGGGCTCGGGCTTGATGGCCTTGGCGGCCAGCACAGAGCTCGTGAAGCTGGGCAGGGCACGGGCAGGGCTGTAGTGCCCCTCCGAGTCAGAGTCTGGCACCGTGATGCAGCTTGCCATGCGAGGAATGCGTCCACAGGAACCACTGCCACTGGTGACCACTGCCTGCTGGCCTCCTCCAGACGATGATGTGGGCAGCATTACTGCGTATCGCAGGAAGAAAAAAAACCAGGAAGCAACGTGGACATTCTGTCTGAGAGAAAAACCTAAGTGCACTTGCATGGGTACTCTGTTGTTCACCACTTGGCAGAGAACCCTGTGCAAGTGCTGCAGTTTGGCAAGCAGTGAACCACCTATGAGGCCTTTGTCCTGCAGCAGGCGTAATCAGGCTGATGGTGATGACGTTGAGAATATGTTTTTCATGCTGAGCAGATATTAGACATTCCAAGACATTCTTTTACATTCCCATTGAAATATTTCAGTATTCGTACACTCCTAATAATTACTGCTGCCACCTAATCCACCATTCTCTGATGTGAGAAAAGTGCAGTGGCTGCTCACAAAGGCTAAATACTTGATGATGACCGAACAGCAGACCTGGACAGCCACAGGTGGCCACGTGCCGCTCTCCCCCTCCACAGTCACAGAACGGTGGGCAAGATGTACCCACCTGTGGCACTGCCACGGCGCTGGAAGACTGACGGGGTGGCTTCGGACGAGGTGCTGGGTTCCCCAGCGGGGGGCACTGCCCAGCTACCCAGAGGTTGGCTCCAGCTGGAACTATCCGCCTGGGCACGTGCCCGGCTGCCACAGCCTGTGTGCACCAAGCAAATCCCTGTTACCGTCAAACCTACAAATATTGAGGTCCCCAAGAAATATCACTGCTATAACTGAGAAAAAGAAAACATGCGAAACTTGTGAGCATTTAATGACAGGAAGTCCAGGCCTCTTTATAGGACATACTTGCGCACGTTGCTGTTTGTTTTCCATGCTGGTGACCCAGTGACGAGTGTGATGATTATCCTGTGGTTGAGCTCTTTTGTCATCATCACTGCTCACCAATGGTCAAAGCACTGCCATCACTGCATCAGTGGAAACTTCACAAGACTCTGCATCACTGGAATTCCTAACGAAGCCCCTTTTCCAGAAGTAATTCTTGACTGGAAGTCCAAGGAGCTTGCAGGACCGAGCGAATGGCAGCACCAAGCAGGTGAAATATCATGCAGGAAATGAACATGCGCCTCATCGACCTACTGAGAGTACTTATGGCGCAACATGGCCAATGCAGTGCCGCACCAGCTTGCACATGTAACCCACAAAGCAGGGGATGGGGCTAGTTCTGAGTGAAGGAAAGGTGCATAACTGCCTTAATTTGTAGGTGGACTCTACTTAAAGTGCGAATGAGGTGTCACTGACCCAGTGAGCGAGTTACACTTGCTACTCAGAGGCTTCATACAAATACTCAGACACACACCGGGGAGTGGGGCTTGGAGTGCTTCACACCAAAAAAATGCACTGGTGCATTTTTGCATCCTCAGAAATGTTGATAATGGACTACTCCTCCGAAAAAGACTCACCACCTCCTCTCCTTTGCCTGAAGCATCTGTCTTATCTCCTCCTCTGCGTCGCCATGGTGGCGCTGTGACATGAAAACATCCCCAACGCAGCTGGTGTCTCAGAGTGCGTGGTCACATGCTCTTTTTGCTGTACTAGCTCAATCCGTCGATCGCCACCACACCGCAGTGTGGTTTGGCTGGTGTGGTCATAGCATTTTTTTTTCTTATAAGGTTGCCTCTCAGTTACCAGATCTAATTGGTATAACTGATAATGTGCTATTACAGCACCAGCAGCCTGATAAAACTGAACCCACTGTCACTACTAGCTTCCTTGTAGACAAGGTTATCAATCTGCTCCAAAAGTGACCGACTGGTGAACAGTGTGCACCTACTTGCGGTAAGGTGATTTTCGTTTGCACACTGTGCTTGGCACCCCCACCACCGAGAACGCAGCTTTCAACCTGTGACAATTTCAAGGAACTGGAATCTACTTCCCTTGGATTCCAGACCAGCATCAGCGCAGTACGTCAGTTGCAGAGAGCCAACATCGGGTGAAGGTAACCACCTCTTCCTCCGTGTCACCGGATGCCAGCAACAATTTCTCAATCCAATGGGATCACAGGTAAGTTCACCGATAAGACCACAGATAAGATGGCGTCTCCCCATTATCAGATAAAGTCGATGCACTGTTTCATGCTCCAGAACAAACCAATAGCTGCAATCGTTCATGGACGCCGTCAGCTAGTACGGCAGGTTTGTTCTCCACATGGCAACGTTCGCAATGTTGGCAACATGGGTCACATACCATGAGCCACTACAGACAATCTCAGCTAATATGGCAAGTTTGTTCTCCACATGGCAAAGTTTGCAAAGTTGGCAACATTGGTCACATACAATGAGCCACTGCAGACAATCTTTGGCCAGACAACTGGCATTCTAACGATCGCGGCTGCTCGCTTGCAGCAGTGGGCAGCAACATCTGCATATGCATACAATTTTACCTTCAAGAAATCGAGCGAAAATGTGGAAGCCGATTTCTACTCGTGTCTGCCGCTGCCACATCTTGAAGATGACGCGAAAGACACAAGCATTTTATTCTTTACGATTACAGCCGCTGCCTGTTTCGAGCTATGACATCACACCATATCTCGGCAAAATCCCGAGTGCTCACTCAGGCTCACTCACTGAAGTTTGGTCAACCTACAGGCTCATTTAAACTCGTACTAACAGAGGCCCGGGCTCACTCGAACTCACTCATTTAGGCTCAACTCATTTGGGCTCACTCAGAATCGCTAGTCATCCGGGGTCAACCACCCATTGCGACTCGCGTCTCACTCAGACTCACAACTCATCTAGGCTCATTTCAACTCACAACTCATTTGGGTTAGCTCATTATGACTCATGACTCATCTGAACTCACTCATTTCAACTCATGACTCACCTGGGCTCTCTCATTCGGGCTCACTCACACATTTAAACTTACAACTAAGCAAGACTCACCTAGATCCAGGAGCCTATAAGCTGGCACATCAGAAACCTGTATCATTTTTACACCGAACAGCCCTAGTTATGTGCCCAAAGTGCCAAAAATGATGTTAAAAACGCGGTAGTGGCATGAGCTCTTAACTGCAGCCAGCCTGTAGCCAGGCCTGGCTGAGATGCTCGGTCATCGACAATCTGTCGTCGACTGTACTGCTGACGACTGTACGGCAACATAGGAATGGTCAAAATCAGGAGAGCCGCAACACACTACTAGGCCACAATGCAATGAATAAAAAACAAAGGAGCACGACTGGCATGGAGAAAAGAAATGATTGCTGAGGAAAGGCACAGCTTAACTTCTCTGTGGACACCAGAACCATGTCGTGAGGGAAGGGGTGGAGCAGGTGGCGAAAGGAGACAAAGGGCTCCAGACAGACTTACACCACCTGGGAAACACTGCACAGCCCCTTTTCCCTTCTCTCCTGTTGCCCGACACCACCTCTGTCCAGTCACGTTCCCAAGGTGTAACAAGCCTGGAGCTGCTTGCACATAATGTCATCATGGAATGGGTAGGGGCCGAGCAGGATTGCTGTGAAATGAAAGGCAGGCCGAAGGCGCAGAGCCCCAGTCTCAACAAACCCTGCAGAGCAGCATGATCAGGCCTGACTGCTGGACGCCAGCGCAATTGCAATGGCACATATGGCTGTCAACCGATCGCAGGCACTCATAGAATTTCCAGTATACAGTCAAACCCACTTATAATACCACTTAGAACAATATATCGGATATAACAATGGACAACCGTGGCACCATCAGCGGCAGTAAAATAAACCTCTCATAACAATGCTGTCATAGCACAATATTAGTTACAGTATAATCTCGTTACAACAGATCCGGTTACAACGGATATTCGGATATAACATACCGATTTGCAATGTTTGGTTGATTTTCCTCTCTCTTCCATTGACTGAACTTCGCTTACTGCGGATTCGGCTACAACGGACATTCGGATAGAGCGGACCAAATTTTGGAGATAATTTGGAATTGCACTTCGTTATAGTGGACTTTTTGTCAGTAAACGCGGCCCATATCCAAACGTTCCTCGGATCGCGGCGACTGACGGCATCAGCAATGACGGCGGGTGCCATTTTGCTATCGCCGTCTACAATTGCTGCGTACCAACAAACTCCGAACGTAAATCTGTCAATGCTCAGCTCGTGGCCACGGCTCGCCGAAAAAAAAAAAAAAAGCAGAGAACAACTTTAAACATAAATTGACAACCCCTGCTCCGTTTTCAGCCAGACTGGTCAAGAAAAGATTGTCTGCTGCGTGCACCTCGGTACGTTTTTCGCGATCCAGTGCTCACTCACCTTTCTTTTATGGACCATTGGAGCAGTACAGTACACTTTTTCCAGAGCACTTTTTCGACGTACAGAGGTGATGAAAAGAAATTCAAGCTGCGCGGCATTACGCGCTCCGCTGCTCGAATTTTCATTTGTCACGTTTGGGACCCGGTGGTAACAAAGAGATGCTAGAATCATCCATGATGAAATTGATGCAATGATAGACGACGACGTAAGTATACAAGAGCGATGGAAGGAAATCTGAGCAGCGGAGCACGTACTAGGCGCCCCGTTGTTCTAGATATCTTGTCGCATTTTTATCTGCTGGTCAGTGGCGGGTTGACATCGTGGCATGCGCACATATGATACAGCCTCAGAAGACCAACTGCTGGAAGGAGACTGAAGGCAATAAAACCGCGTATCTCTCATACTCGCATGCTCCAACTTCTGAAATAACTACTCGGTTGACTCGGTAAACAGTATACCGAACAGACAGACAAGCAAACTGCTATAGACAGTGCTTGCACCGCGCGGCTGCATACCAGCACGCTCCGCTGGATTACGCTAGATTCTGGAAGCATGCTCCGGAAGTTACATCTTGAGAACACAGCGCTTGCAGACAAAGGACCAGAACAAGAAGGACACACACCTGCGCTAACTAACAACTTTTATTTCGGAAGGGGGCCGATCCGCGCCTTTTATACAGAATTGGAGGGAATGATGCGCACGCGCACAACACAGCCAGGTGGGAGCATGGAAAGAGCCAACACATAGACCAACTATTCTTATCGCCACTGATAACCAACAACGCAGCCAAAACAAGCAAGAAAAGAAAAAAGAAAAAAGAAAGAAAAAAGAAAAAAGAAAAGAAGAGAAAGAACCAACGGGGGGAGCAAAGGCAGGGAACGTAAGAAACAATTCCAAAACGTACCAAAAGATCCCGAAGAAGCCAACAACCAACACGGCTAAACGACTGACGATGAAAGGTAACAAGATGAAGGCACTAAAAACTGAACAAACAGGCATAAAAGGTGCAGGAAAACCTGCGGGAGAGTAAAAGATTCGGCACAGCTAAAAGATGACGGAAACTAAAGGCGTTAAAACAGATACAAGCAAAAACCCAAGAAGCCGATGCGAAAGAGTACAAGCAGAAAAGGTGGTCACTAAAATATGACATTGAACAGACAACAGATCTCTAAAAACAAGCAAGGAATCGTAAAAAACGTGTGGGCGATAAAACATAACAGAGAAGAATACAGAAGAGTTTAAAAAGGAAAACATCGCAAAAAAAGAGGGCGCAAAAAAATCATCACGGAATGAAACGAAAAGAATACACTGAATCAAATCAAAGCAGAGAGGAATGAACACTCTTTGTCTAACAATGCAACTGATGGTGTGCTAACGCACTCATCTTTTAGCTTGGTAATAGTGGCTGCTTCAATGATTTCTCGAGTCAGTTGATTTAAGTTTTTTGCCAAAATATCTGTTTCCTTGAAAGTGGGGGAGACGCGTCGGCAAGGACTGCAATCACGGCAGTGTATGGCCAAATTACCGGACCTTTTATCCTCAGCATTAGCTTTATGCTCCAGTAACCGCTTATTGATACATCGGCCTGTTTGGCCGACGTACTTCCTGCCGCAGGGTAAAGGAATCGAATAGACGACACCAGACGAGCATGCTACGAACGGATCCCGATGCTTAATTGTGCAGTCTGGAACTTTTTCCCCAGAGCCGTTGACCTTCCTGCAGAGTCTAGAAAGCCGGTGAGGAGCAGAGAAAATAACGTCTACTCCTGCCCTTTTTCCAATTCTTTTTAGGTTGTGCGACAGTTGGTGGATGTAGGGGATTACAGCTACCTTTTTGTTGCGACTCTGCCCTTCCCTTGAGGTTAGGCTCTTTCCTTGCCTCGTTTTCAACATTTTTTGAGCAACTGAGGATAGGAGTAGGGCCGGGTACCCAGAGCTGAGAAGCCTCTGCGCTTGGTTAAAGAAACTGCTTTCAAGACTGTACGCGCAGGACTTGAGTAATGCGTTATTGAAGGTGGCCTGGATTATGTTTCTCTTGACCAATTTCGAATGAGCTGACTCATACGGTAAAAGTGGCTTATTGGCCCTTGGTTCGAAGATCCAGCATACGTGATCGGGTAAGAAGTGCAGCTTAAGTTCAAGAAAGCGAAGACAGCTATTTTCTGGAACTTCATGCGATAAAACGAGGGGATGAAAAGACTCCCTAAAAATGCCTAGAACCTTGGAAACTTCAGTCATGAAAGCATTGCCTGGGCAGTCGAGAAAAATTAGATAATCATCGACATATCTGAATATCTTTAGTACCGGTGAATTTGCAATCTTTGTGCTTACTTCTCTGTCACGCATGGCCAAGAAGAGGTCGCTCAGGATAGGGGCGATGCACGACCCAATACATATGCCCTGCTTCTGTATAAAAAGAGATCCATTCCACTCAGCATAGGTAGACCTAAGATATACAGACAATAATTCTAAAAAGCCACTAGCAGAAACGCCACATGCATTTTGAAAAGCCACAGCTCCGTGTTTGTCGATACACTCGTTTACACAAAGGAGCAGATCGTCGTGCGGAATTGAATAGTAGAGGTCTTTCACGTCAACGGAGAAACCTAGGTAGGCCCTGCTGCCATGTTCTCGCAAGAAGTGAATGGTATCACTTGAGTTTTTTACTAGGAACGGGTCTTCTACTGCGAGAACGCTGAGATAGGCTTGAAGAAAGTTAGCAACCAATTTTTGCCAAGTGTCATTCTCTGAAACGATTACACGAAGCGGGCACTCGGGTTTATGTGTTTTTGCAGTAAAAAATAAGCTGAGGGACATTCTTCTGCTATCTGTTATCGAGCGGGAAAGTTTATCGAGGTTCAACCGTTGGCACAACTTTCCTGCTGTACTCTTAACTTTTGTCAAGGCAACGTTCTGACATTTGTCAAAGCAGGAATTGAGTGCGGACGATGCTTTTTCACAATAGACAACCTTCGGCAGTAAAACAAAACCCCCTTCCTTGTCAGCGGTTAGCAGGGACAAGTTGTTGTTTTTCAAGTAAGCGATAGTCTTCCCAATAGGTGGCTTTTTGCTGGTACGACTGTGGCGGTTGAGTACGTCAACGCCTTCGGAGACGCAACGATCTATGTCGGCTGCAGGAGCTGACCTTGAGACTTGCCTGACCATGGTCAGTAATTCCGGGGCTGAGGGGCTTGGTTCGATGGCGAACTTGGGCCCGCACTGGAGCAACTGCTGGAATTCCTTGGGAATGTTACTGGCGCCTCCTAAAAGATGAAGACGATTGATGGCCGGTGCTTGCTAGGAGGCGCCAGTAACATTCCCAAGGAATTCCAGCAGTTGCTCCAGTGCGGGCCCAAGTTCGCCATCGAACCAAGCCCCTCAGCCCCGGAATTACTGACCATGGTCAGGCAAGTCTCAAGGTCAGCTCCTGCAGCCGACATAGATCGTTGCGTCTCCGAAGGCGTTGACGTACTCAACCGCCACAGTCGTACCAGCAAAAAGCCACCTATTGGGAAGACTATCGCTTACTTGAAAAACAACAACTTGTCCCTGCTAACCGCTGACAAGGAAGGGGGTTTTGTTTTACTGCCGAAGGTTGTCTATTGTAAAAAAGCATCGTCCGCACTCAATTCCTGCTTTGACAAATGTCAGAACGTTGCCTTGACAAAAGTTAAGAGTACAGCAGGAAAGTTGTGCCAACGGTTGAACCTCGATAAACTTTCCCGCTCGATAACAGATAGCAGAAGAATGTCCCTCAGCTTATTTTTTACTGCAAAAACACATAAACCCGAGTGCCCGCTTCGTGTAATCGTTTCAGAGAATGACACTTGGCAAAAATTGGTTGCTAACTTTCTTCAAGCCTATCTCAGCGTTCTCGCAGTAGAAGACCCGTTCCTAGTAAAAAACTCAAGTGATACCATTCACTTCTTGCGAGAACATGGCAGCAGGGCCTACCTAGGTTTCTCCGTTGACGTGAAAGACCTCTACTATTCAATTCCGCACGACGATCTGCTCCTTTGTGTAAACGAGTGTATCGACAAACACGGAGCTGTGGCTTTTCAAAATGCATGTGGCGTTTCTGCTAGTGGCTTTTTAGAATTATTGTCTGTATATCTTAGGTCTACCTATGCTGAGTGGAATGGATCTCTTTTTATACAGAAGCAGGGCATATGTATTGGGTCGTGCATCGCCCCTATCCTGAGCGACCTCTTCTTGGCCATGCGTGACAGAGAAGTAAGCACAAAGATTGCAAATTCACCGGTACTAAAGATATTCAGATATGTCGATGATTATCTAATTTTTCTCGACTGCCCAGGCAATGCTTTCATGACTGAAGTTTCCAAGGTTCTAGGCATTTTTAGGGAGTCTTTTCATCCCCTCGTTTTATCGCATGAAGTTCCAGAAAATAGCTGTCTTCGCTTTCTTGAACTTAAGCTGCACTTCTTACCCGATCACGTATGCTGGATCTTCGAACCAAGGGCCAATAAGCCACTTTTACCGTATGAGTCAGCTCATTCGAAATTGGTCAAGAGAAACATAATCCAGGCCACCTTCAATAACGCATTACTCAAGTCCTGCGCGCACAGTCTTGAAAGCAGTTTCTTTAACCAAGCGCAGAGGCTTCTCAGCTCTGGGTACCCGGCCCTACTCCTATCCTCAGTTGCTCAAAAAATGTTGAAAACGAGGCAAGGAAAGAGCCTAACCTCAAGGGAAGGGCAGAGTCGCAACAAAAAGGTAGCTGTAATCCCCTACATCCACCAACTGTCGCACAACCTAAAAAGAATTGGAAAAAGGGCAGGAGTAGACGTTATTTTCTCTGCTCCTCACCGGCTTTCTAGACTCTGCAGGAAGGTCAACGGCTCTGGGGAAAAAGTTCCAGACTGCACAATTAAGCATCGGGATCCGTTCGTAGCATGCTCGTCGGGTGTCGTCTATTCGATTCCTTTACCCTGCGGCAGGAAGTACGTCGGCCAAACAGGCCGATGTATCAATAAGCGGTTACTGGAGCATAAAGCTAATGCTGAGGATAAAAGGTCCGGTAATTTGGCCATACACTGCCGTGATTGCAGTCCTTGCCGACGCGTCTCCCCCACTTTCAAGGAAACAGATATTTTGGCAAAAAACTTAAATCAACTGACTCGAGAAATCATTGAAGCCACTATTACCAAGCTAAAAGATGAGTGCGTTAGCACACCATCAGTTGCATTGTTAGACAAAGAGTGTTCATTCCTCTCTGCTTTGATTTGATTCAGTGTATTCTTTTCGTTTCATTCCGTGATGATTTTCTTGCGCCCTCTTTTTTTGCGATGTTTTCCTTTTTAAACTCTTCTGTATTCTTCTCTGTTATGTTTTATCGCCCACACGTTTTTTACGATTCCTTGCTTGTTTTTAGAGATCTGTTGTCTGTTCAATGTCATATTTTAGTGACCACCTTTTCTGCTTGTACTCTTTCGCGTCGGCTTCTTGGGTTTTTGCTTGTATCTGTTTTAACGCCTTTAGTTTCCGTCATCTTTTAGCTGTGCCGAATCTTTTACTCTCCCGCAGGTTTTCCTGCACCTTTTATGCCTGTTTGTTCAGTTTTTAGTGCCTTCATCTTGTTACCTTTCATCGTCAGTCGTTTAGCCGTGTTGGTTGTTGGCTTCTTCGGGATCTTTTGGTACGTTTTGGAATTGTTTCTTACGTTCCCTGCCTTTGCTCCCCCCGTTGGTTCTTTCTCTTCTTTTCTTTTTTCTTTCTTCTTTCTTTTTTCTTTTTTCTTTTCTTGCTTGTTTTGGCTGCGTTGTTGGTTATCAGTGGCGATAAGAATAGTTGGTCTATGTGTTGGCTCTTTCCATGCTCCCACCTGGCTGTGTTGTGCGCGTGCGCATCATTCCCTCCAATTCTGTATAAAAGGCGCGGATCGGCCCCTTTCCGAAATAAAAGTTGTTAGTTAGCGCAGGTGTGTGTCCTTCTTGTTCTGGTCCTTTGTCTGCAAGCGCTGTGTTCTCAAGATGTACCCCAACCAACTCGCCCAGCAACAAACCTTGCTCCGGAAGTTACTAGGTAACCTTCAAAAGCAGAGAGGTGACATGAGGTTAGAAGTGTAGGAAGACGTATTTAAAGTAAATGCTGAGTTTTAATAACAAAAAATTGCTACCCAGTTAAACAAAAATAAAGGGAAAAAAGCCGAGCATGGTGGCAACGTCCATCACCCCGTTTCAAGGGGGCGCTCCTACCTTCCATCCATCCATCCATGGAGGGAAAAAAATGGATGGATGGATGGATGGATGAATACGGCTGAACCCTTTAAATCGGGCGGTGGCTCAAGCCACCTAGCCATGACTTGTGAAATTTTACTCCTGTCTTGCTTTTAGCCACCAATCATACAATCTTCGCTTGGTTACTTCTACCCGCTTAAAATCTACTTTCCCTTCACTATCCTTAAACCTCAATGCCTTGGGTAAATCAGTCCCACTGCATTCCGCTGTAGGGTGAAGCCCTTTACAGAAAAGTATCAAGTGTACAGCCGTTTCCTCCTCCTCTCCGCACGCAACGCACAACGTGTCTATCTCGTGGTACCTGACTCAATACGTCTTAGTCCGCAAAATTCCCGTCCTGTCCTCAAAGAACAAAGAGCTTCTCCTACAATTATCATAGATATTTTCTTTGACAATTTCCTGCTTAAAAATCCTGTATGTTCCCAGTGCTGATTTCGTCAGCAATCCTGTTTTCCACAGAGCTCTCTCTGTTTCTTTAACCTTTTTCTTAACCGATAATTGCTGATTTGCTCCCCTACTGCTGTCCAGATATTTGCTTGTCAATTTTCTAGTTCGCCTTCTCCATTTCGTGTCAACATTCTTTATATACAGGTATCTTAAACTTTCCTAGCCCACTGCTTTTCCTCCATCTTTCTCAATCGTTCCTCAAATGCTATCTTACTGCTAGCCTCTCTGCTCTCGAAAGACGCCCATCCCATATCACCCTGTACCGCCTGATTTGGTGTATTGCCATGTGCTCCCAAAGCTAACCTCCCTACTCCTCGTTGCCTAATTTCCAGCCTTGCTTGAACATCTGGCCTCATACACAGGACCGCATTCCCGAAGGTCAGGCTAGGGACCATCACCCCTTTCCAGATCCCTCTTACCACCTCATACCTATTGTAATTCCACAGTGCCCTATTTTTCATGACAGCTGAATTCCTACTAGCTTTATTCATTACATATTTTTCATGCTCTGTCAGATACTCAGCACTGTTATTGATCCACACCCCAAGATACTTGTACTCATCCACTACTTCTGGCGTGAACTCCTGTATTCTATGTTCGCCGACCTCTTCATTAAATATCATGACTGCAGATTTTTCCTTACTAAACTTCAAACCTAATCTATCTCCCTCTGTACCACATATGTCTATCAACTTCTGAAAGTCTTCCTTGTTATCAGCCATTAGCACTATACCATCCGCGTATATTAGTCCCGGTAATGACTGTTTAATCCATTCCCCTTGCTTGAAGAAAGAAAGGTTGAAGCCTAGTCCGCTCCCCTCTAGCTTGGTCTCCAACCCTTGCAGGTACAACATGAACAACAAAGGGGACAGAGGACATCCTTGCCCAAGCCCCCGCTGTATCCCTACAGGCCCAGATACATTTTTTTCCCATTTTATAAGCACTCTGGTACCTTTATATATATCTTTTAAAAGATTAATTACTCCATCTTTGACATCTAATGTGCCCAGTATGACCCACAAATATTCCTGAATAACATTGTCGTAGGCTCTCCTAATATCCAAAAATGCTAGCCATAGGGGCCTGTGTTCCTTTTCAGCGATCTCTATACACTGCGTCAATGAAAACAGATTGTCCTCCAACCTCCTTTGTTTCCATAATCAATGGTTCGACGAAAGTTCGTCTGGTCAGGCATTGTATTAAAGAAAAAGGAATGCGGTCACTGACCATGTCATGAAATTCAAAGACGTTTCGGAACCTCGTACGGGTTCCTTGATCACTGAGCGGTACAAGAAATTGTCGCGACTTATATATACGTGGCGCAAGGAGCGTGCGTAGATGGGTGGCATGGTTCCTTCCACCCGGTTCATGGTAGCTGGTGTCGATTGTATGATTAGAGATTCCATCAGCCGCCGAGATGACACGTTCCTTTCCTTCGCGATGACAGTGGCGTGGTCCCAGTCAATCGTACGAGTATACTCTTGCACATGCTCGGCAATGGCGTTCGTCGTGTGATTATTATTTCTGACGTCACGTTTGTGGTCGTTAAGCCTTCTGGAGAACTTTCCTGTTTCGCCAACGTAAACCTGGGGGCAATCAGCACATGGGATCTGTAGATGAAACCTGGAAATGCTTCAATCGGCAGTTTATCTTTCACGTTCACGAGCTGGTTACGGAGCTTGCTGGTCGGGATGTGGGCAATGCGCATGTCATATTTTGAAAACACGCGGGATAGTGCTTCGCTGATTCCCTGCACGTAAGGAATGGCAGCACGCGCCGGGAATGTCTTGTTGCTTTGTGTTTCCGGCTGCAAGATCCGCTTCTGAATATTGTGGACAAAGCGACTAGAATAACTGTTATTAGTCAGTTCTCGGTGAATCGTCCTCAGCTCGTTTTGCAATGAATTTTCATCTGAGCATATGCGTACGGCACGTGTTATTTAAGACGATACCACTGACGTCTTGTGGCCAGCCGGATGACACGACATAAAATTGAGGTAGCGACCTGTATGCGTAGGCTTCCTATAGACCGAGAAGGTGAGGGCGCCCTCATCCCTGCGAACCAGTACATCCAGGAATGGCAAAGAGCCGTCTTTCTCAAGTTCAAGGGTGAACTGTATATGCGCATTCTGGGCATTTAGGCTGTCCAGGAAGCGTGTGACGTCTTGTTTCTTCAAAATGCAGAAGCAGTCGTCTACGTAGCGGTAGAATACTTTGGGTGCAGGAATGAAGGTGGCTAGCACTTTTTCTTCCAGGGCTTCCATTACTAAATTGGCCGTTGTAACTGATATTGACGCCCCCATTAACGTGCCTTGTGTCTGCTGATAGAAACTGCCGCCGTAGGAAAAATAAGTGTTGCCAAGGCAAAATCTCAGCAGCTCGCAAAGTTCCGGAACGTCGAAGGGTGTGCGGCCAGGGAGACCAGTGTCAGCTTCCAGGGCTTTTTCACATGTAGCTACTGCTAGATCCACTAGTACGCTAGTAAAAAGCGATGTCACGTCAAACGAAACCATAATGTCGTCTTCACTCAGCGAGATGCCATGTAACTTAGATGCAAACGTGGACGAATTTCCGACATGCGTTGATGTCTTACCGGCTAGAGGACTCAACAACTGGTGAAGATAGCCTGATAGTCTATAAAGTGGCGATCTGGTGAAGTCGACAATAGGTCGAAGCGGTACCCCAGGCTTGTGGACATTAGGCAGGCCGTAAATTGCAGGAGCTGGACCGTTTGTGCACAGCAGCCGGTAATAAAGGCTCTTCTGGTGCGAAGGAACCAAACTGAACAGTCTGGCCAGCAGTTGTTGCAGCTTGGTTTGTAGTCTGCTTGTTGGGTCACGGGCTAGAGGAGTGTAAGTCCGATGGTCTCCGAGAAGGGCCAACAATTTCTTGTTGTAGTCGCTCCTGTCAAGCAAGACTGTGGTGTTGCCTTTGTCGGAAGGAAGGATGGCGATGCTACTGTTATTCCGCAGGCTGCGAATGGCTTGCTTTTCTGCTACCCACGACCGCGTTCTTGCACTGTGTTTCCGCAAACCGGAGAGCACACCAATGGCACGGGTGCGTGCCTCTTCTCGAACGGCAGAGGGAAGTTGACTAACCGCTCTTTCGAACGCGCACACAACTTTGCTTGGCCTCGGTGATGCTTGTGTGTTGAAATTCAAACCACGGGACAGCACCACAGCCTCCTTCTCCGTCGGCGTATAGGAGGAAAGGTTGATGACGTCTTGTGCGCCTTGGAACACTTCTGGTCGGAGTGCCTGCAGTTTCCTCTCGTGACGTTCTATGGCGACGTTCCCTCATAGTAGCGGTAAAGTTCGCGTGCAACTGCACTTCTGGAAAGTCCTCCGGCATCAGATGCTCCAGATGCCGACGAGCAAAGAACGTTTGTGTTTCCAAAGTCCGTAGCTTCTGGCACTCCAGAACACGCGCCTGCGGTAGCTTCCACTCGGCCTGTCGAATAATCTGGTGGCCCCAAGACGTGGCGACCGGTCTTCCTAGCCGCAGACTCTTCGGCGTTAAGTCCTACCATTTGCACGTGAGGTTGAAGTCCAGGTGCGTCTTGAACGCAGCTACCTTTGAACTCACCGAGACGAATCGGCGTATCTTCGTAACGACGTCATGTCCATATGTGCTCCGGTAGTTAACATAATCAATGTTTCGACGAAAGTTCGTCTGGTCAGGCATTGTATTAAAGAAAAAGGAATGCGGTCACTGACCATGTCATGAAATTCAAAGAAGTTTCGGAACCTCGTACGGGTTCCTTGATCACTGAGCGGTATAAGAAATCGTCGCGACTTATATATGTAACACGTTGTGCAAGGAGCGTGCGTTCCCGGCATTCCCGGCGCGTGCTGCCATTCCTTACGTGCAGGGAATCAGCGAAACACTATCCCGCGTGTTTTCAAAATATGACATGCGCATTGCCCACATCCCGACCAGCAAGCTCCATAACCAGCTCGTGAACGTGAAAGATAAACTGCCGATTGAAGCATTTCCAGGTGTCATCTACAGATCCCATGTGCTGATTGCCCCCAGGTTTACGTTGGCGAAACAGGAAAGTTCTCCAGAAGGCTTAACGACCACAAACGTGACGTCAGAAATAATAATCACACGACGAACGCCATTGCCGAGCATGTGCAAGAGTATACTCGTACGACTGACTGGGACCACGCCACTGTCATCGCGAAGGAAAGGAACGTGTCATCTCGGCGGCTGATGGAATCTCTAATCATACAATCGACAGCAGCTACCATGAACCGGGTGCAAGGAACCATGCCACCCATCTACGCACGCTCCTTGCGCCACGTGTTACATATATAAGTCGTGACAATTTCTTGTACCGCTCAGTGATCAAGGAACCCGTACGAGGTTCCGAAACGTCTTTGAATTTCATGGCATGGTCAGTGACCGCATTCCTTTTTCTCCTTTGTTTCCGGAACCCATTTTGTAGTTCCCCTAGCACGCCCTCGTTCTCCACCCAAGCCTGCAATCTGTCCTTTATAGTCTGCATCACCACCCTGTAAACCACAGATATCACTGTTATGGGACGATAGTTACTTACGTCGGCTTTGTCCCCCTTTCCCTTATATATCATGTTCATTCTACTTAATCGCCATTCATCGGGGACTTTCTCATCCACTATCATTTTGTTCACTACCTGTATTAATGTTTGCTTGAATTTTGGTCCTAGCTTCTTTATTAACATAATCGGAATACCATCTGGTCCTGTTGATGTGCCACTAGGAACCTTCTTCTCTGCCCTTTCCCACTCTGTTTGCTCAAGTGAAGCAATTGCAGTAACCGGTCTATCCTCCTTCGATAAATTGTATGCAACATTTCTTTCTTTAAAATTTTCTGTCATCCTTTTTCCTATATATGTGTTGCATTGCTTTATCCCCTTCTAGTTGAATACCCTTGAATACCCTCATCTGCAACAATAAACCTTTGTTCTAGCCTAGTCTTATTACTCATTGCATTTAAATACCGTATAAACGCGTGTAAGGGCCGCACTTTTTTTCCCAGATTCGGGAGGAAAATTTCGGGGTGCAGCCCATACACGCGATTTTCGAAAAAAAAATTTTTTTTCAAGTGAAAGCAAACCAATCTGGAATGCGCGGCATTTATTTACCGTTCAGGCATCACTCACGGAGTCTTCAGACTCCGAGCTGGTGCTGTGTTCAGGTAAATGTTCAGCCCACAGAAAGTCGTCTTCGGTCCCGTCTAAACTGTTTGAAATTCCGGTCACTTTGAAACTCCGGGTTACAATGTCGGTTGACACGGAATTCCACGCGGATAAAATCCATCCAAGCACAGTCGCGAGCGGTGCCCTCTTAAGCCGCCCTGTCGGCGTCTCGTCGTGATTGCCATTGGCCATCCATTCCGAATACTGCCTTCGAAATTTAACCTTAAAAGACCGATTGACGCTTACATCCAGGGGTTACAGCATGCCGGTGAGGCCGCCCGGTATCACGGCCATGTCTGTGCGGATACCGCGCAGGCGTTCCTTAACCCTACCCGTCAAGTGACCGCGGAAGCTGTCCAAGACGAGGAGCGATCGTCGGGCCAGCTTGGCGCCTGGGCGCTTCTCCCAAACGCTTTTTACCCAGTCGAGCACAAGCTCATCGTCCATCCAGCCCTTTTCTTGGGTGCAAACTACAATTCCCTTGGGGAAAACGCCTTTAGGAATCGTTTTTCTTTTCAGGATGACATAGGGGGGCAGCTTCCGCCCGTCCGCGGTGACGCACAGCATAACGGTACACCGTTGGCGCTCCGCGCCAGTTGTCCGCACGAAAACACTCTTCTTTCCTCTCCGTTCAACTGTGCAGCTCTCGGGACAGTCGAACGACACGGGGGTCTGGTCGGCGTTCGCTATATGCGAAAATATATAGTTGTGCTCACGATGCACACCGATGACATACTTCTGAAAGCTGAGCACCTTGTCGGTGTAGTCGGGGGGGCAGCCGCTGACACAGCGTGGTCCTTCGCCGAAATGATAGGCCCTTCCTCTTCAGAAATCTGCGTACCCAGCCGGCACTAGCCTTGAAGTCCTCGTGCGGTATGCTTTTAGCACGCGCCAAGGCTTGTGCCCTCACGCGCAGCATGTCAGTTGTCAACGCGTAGCCGTTGTTCCGCACTTCCATTGAATAGCATAGCAGCTCTTCTTCTAGCTCAGGAAATTTGCATGGCTTGCCTCGGAAAGCGCGCTTTTTGGAGCTGGTATTCTTCAACGCATCCCTTTGTCCGCACCACCGTCGGACACACTTCTCGTCCACGTCAAATTTCCTGCCCGCGGCACGCTTGCCGTGTTCAAAGCGAACTCCACTACTTTCAGTTTAAAGCCCGCCGTGTAGCTGTTGAGGTGCTTGCCCATCGTGCAACAGTGACAATGCTCGGAGGCAGTTCATGAAAAAGTGAAGAACGACAGCGCACGAGAGCAACAACTATGCCGAGCGACCACGCTAACACAACCACCAAAAAACGCATGCTTTGCAAGCCAGAACAGAACAAAGTTAGACCTGGCGATACCGATGCCGATACAGATAGCAGAAGTACAGTAGCAAAAGCTCGCGGCAGAAGAAAAGATGATGATGATGACCCGCGGCCTCGGGCGCCATCCATGGGCGGCACCTCGAAGCTCCTGTGCGGATGTATTTCGAAGGCTATTCTTGCATGTTTCCTGGAAAGTTTGGGTGCGGCCCTTACACGGATTTTTTTTTTTTTTTCAAATATTTCCTTTGGGAATACGGGGTGCGGCCCTTACACGGGTGCGGCCCTTACACGCGTTTATACGGTAGTTCGAGAATTTTTGAGCTGCTTTTCTATCCTTTTTATTTATATTTGACATCCATTGGGCACCCTTTCTTCTAATTTTCTCATTAAACAAATAGGATTCTTGCCTTCTACACTTTATGAAGGTATCCCATTTTCTGTCTACTTCAACTTCTGGTTCCCCCTCTTTTTGGAATATCTGTGTTCCCTGGACGCTTCCAGACGTTTCTCTATCGCCCTTTTGACCTCCTCATCCCACCAACTCTTGTGTTTACGTCTTTTCCCTTTTAGCTTTACTCGCGCCTTAGCTAGCTCTAGCTCAAGCAATCCAGTTAATTTGGTATAAGTCCATTCTGTTTCACTATCCTCAAAAATTTCTTTCTCAATTTGTTTGGCTACTGCTTCCAATCGCTTTCCTGAGTAAAAATTCCCCTCTAATGGTTCATCCCGCTTCAGTCCTACATTGGTTTCTCTTCTGAAAGTACACTTGATATGCTTGTGCTCACTACCTAGACTTCTGGAACCATGTTCATCTATGCTCGTTACCCCTAATCTATTATACATCCTCTGTGACATTAGTGCATAATCTATCGTCAAGTGCAGACTCCTTGCCTCCCATGTTATGAGCCCTTCACACTTCTCGGTACTGTTGCATACAACTAAATCATGCCTGTCACACATGTCCTGCAGCATGCTTCCTGTTGAATCCGTGTACCCATCCAGGTCTGAGGAGGGAGCGCGACGCCAAGTGGCCAACCTTCGCAAGCCAAGCGCTCGTGAAGCCGCTCCTTATCCCTTTTTTTCGCTTTCCCAGTCAGTCCTTGGTGTTTTGGTGTTGGTATGTTTTAGTGCGCGTGTCTGCGCGGCCCGTGGCGCGGGCATCTACAGCAAGGAGGTTGAACTACAATCAGTCTGCCGCGCTAGTCCGCGCATGCGCGCGCACTGCGGGGCTAGATTAGAGAGTTTTATGGTGTCTTCGGCTGAGCCGCACTGCCTCCGTGCCGATGCTTAGGAAGTGACATCAAATACCACACGAGTGGCACAACCACTTGCACCTCAGCCGAACGTGCAAAACATTCTCAGAGTGCCGTTGCTCTTTCTGCCCTCTGTTCACCGTGGCCTCTGAGACCCTCGAAAATCTTGGAGGCCATTCTTACGAGCTGCCGACGCAAACGACTGCAGGCAGCAATTTGTACAGTTAGCAACAACCTCTTCAGAAAGAGCACACAGGACCGGCGTTCATAGAAACGGTGGGAAATGCGGGAACCACATGCATGGTCGTTAAATACTGCGATTGTGCTTGTGCAGGTTTGTCAGACACACCACGGTGTTATGCATGCTGGTTTTGATGCATAAGCTTTAAAGCAGCTAGAGTGACTTCCGAAAATATCTCCCAACGATTTTCAATTCAATCTCAGCTCCCCACATTGTCACTGTATTGATATATCTTTTAACCTATGCTCACGTTGACAAAAAGTATGATAAAGTGCAGGCGTTCCAGATGAACCGCATTTGCCGTTCGCCACACTAAAAATATTGACGAACCTTTAAACGGTCAAGGCACAGCGCTCACCAGCCGGTGGCTGCATGATTGCAGCGCGAATAAATGCACTGCAGCCGCTACAATATTCAACATTTCTTTAAAATATGCCCCCTTGTTATGTTTTGTTTTTTTCCTCTTCGTCAATGCTTCTTATCGGCCATTGTGCAGTGATATTGTCTGCGCCAAGAGCATCGTCCGCCCGCGACATCTGCTAGCGCGAGCTGCACGACGGGATTGCACCGCACTCCACCGTCGGCCTCCACGGTGGCGCGGTGGCTCGCACTCGTGTCGTGCTCGTCCCAGCCGAACGTAAGGCACTGCACGAGTGCGTGGAAAACTCCACGAGTGCCGTCAGCCGAAGACACTATTAGTTTCACGTACGTACCGAGTTCTTGTACGCAAACGTGAGAAGTCTACGCAGCATACGTGCCTGCCACTTCAAACCCTTTCTACTGAGAAATTCAGACACTGCTGTGACAACACAAGACAACACAAGTCAAAGCCAAGCCAAACTGCATCGGAGCGCTGCTTCTTTAGGCTGAACAGCTGCGAAATCGCCTTTATATCTGAAAAACAAAAGCTATTTGTCGCTTGAAACTTTATGCGAGGGTAAGAATGGGCAAATCGAGGGCGAATACAACAGTTTAGAACACTGGATGGACGCGGATGATTCAGTGAGAGCAGGGCCTTCTAAGGCTTCACAGTCAACGAAACGGAAGCAAATATCCCTGAAAGAAAAGCTCCAAATTACTGAGCAGGTTGAAAAGGGGAAGAAGCAGTCGGATGTCGCAGAGGCTTTTGGTCTGTCGAAACAGACCGTCCACATGATCGTGAAGAAAAAGGATGCGGTTCTGACAAAGCAGGTGACCGGCGACCTGCAACCGAAGAGGTTCCGATTCCGCGAGGCTTCGTATCCGGACGTCGAGGAGTCACTGCTGGTATGGCTTCGTGACGCCCGTTCTCGAAACATACCCGTGAATGGTTTTCTGCTTCACGGTTTTCTGCCGTGAATGGTTTTCGGGCGGAACAACTTGCCGTCGTTTTAGACCACAACGACTTCAAATGCAGTGAAGGGTGGCTAAACCGATTCAAATTGCGGCACGGAATCTCCTTTAAGTGCATTTCTGGAGAGTCTGACAGTGTCGACGACAGTGTGGTGGCGGGCTGGAAAGACCATTCGCCGCCGGATCTGCTTGCAGGCTACACTCCACGAGATATTTTCAACACTGACGAAAGCGGACTTTTTTACGAACTGAAACCTGGAAAGACGCTCGCTTTCTCTGCAGATGCATGTCACGGGGGGAAGCAGTCTAAAGAACGTGTGAGCATTCTTCTCTGCTGCAATATGGATGGGAGCGAGAAAGTAAAGCTCCATGTCATAGGGAAGTCTAAAAGGCCCTTATGCTTGCGCAAAGTGCACATTCCTGTAGATTGGGAGTCCAACAAAAGGCCTGGATGACGAAAGACATCTTTAACAAATGGCTGCTGAACTTTGACAGCAAGATGAGGAAAGAGAAGAGGAATGTGGTACTGTTCCTTGACAACTGCTCGAGCCATATGCAAGTACCAGAGCTGCAAGCCACCAAAGTATTATATTTTCCTCCTGGTACAACTTCAAAAGCACAGCCAATAGACCAGGGCGTTGTTCACTCTCTGACGGCAAGACACTGCACTCGCCTGGCAGAGTGCCTGCTCTATGACATGCAACAGAAGAGGGAGTCTGTGATAGACTTGAAATTTGCTGTACAGTTAATCTCAGCATTGTGGGAGCAACTCGATGCAAACATTATTAAGAATTGTTTCCATAAAGCTGGATTTATTATGGACAACAATGAGCCACCAGCCCCCCTGGCAGAGTATCCAGACCAGCCAGATCCAGCACTATGGGCAGCTGTGCAAGAAGCATTCGGCACACAAGATTTTGCAGAGTATGCGGGCGTGGATGCTGAGTTGGTCAGCACGGAACAGCTGACGGACGACGAGATTGTTGCCCAAGTCAGGAAAGTGCCTGCCATTGACCAAGGCCAGGATGACGAAGAGAATGAAGGTGTCACTGTCCCTCGAAAGGTTACCACCTCCGAAGCACTCCAGCATATCCAAGGCCTAAAATCATACTTTGAGCAAAACGCTGCACCTGAAGAAGTCAATCACCTTGTGCTAATGGAGGCACAAATTGTGTCAAAAGCTGTTACTCATTCGGTTCAGCCAAAGTTGACGAACTTCTTTAAGAAGTGCTAAGTTATCAATAAAGCATATGTTGTCGGCAGGCATTGCATGTTGTGTATTCTGTTTATAACACTCATGTGTGGTTATAGACCAAAGTCTGTTGTAACAGTATTTGGATTCCACAGACTTCTCTTACAACAGACCAAAACCCTGGGCACTATCGAGGTCTGTTTTAATTAGATTATTCTGCATAAGAATTCAATCTGGTCACTGACAGCCAACCTTAAAAGAAATAAAACCATGAAAACATTACAGACACACCGCGCTTACAACGCAAAAGCACAGCCAATTTATGGAGCGAGCCGGCCCAGCAAAAGCGATAAGATCATGTGACCATGCAATCAGAGACACCAGCCACATTGTGAGGCCTGCATGCAACGGCAACACAGAGGAGGAGAAAATACAGACACTTCCCCTGCGCCAAGGCAGCGGAGAGGAGTCTTTCAATGCATAATTGCATTATTAACATTTCTGAGGGTGTGTCGCTCATAGAAAACGTGCCGGATCCCCCTGTCTAGCACGAGGGCTGGCAGCGAGGGCACGTGCTGTGCCTCATGGCCCCGGCCCCTGCTTTGTGGCTCGCTCGCACGTGTCCCAAGCAGGCAAGCTGCTGCAGTACTGCATTGGCCACGTGTGCTGTATGTACTGCCAGCGCACTGCCAGCATGGTTTTCTCCTGCCTGCCGTCACCGTTTCCTCGGTTCTGCAAGCTCCTTGCATCTCCTGTCAAGAAATCTTTCGGGCTTCACTCGTGATGCCAGTGATATGATGGACGCTCACAAAGGTCCCGCCGATGATGGTGCTGGGCCAGGTCTTGAATAATTCTTGCAGGTTGAAGATTGTGACAAGGCGATCATTTCTGCTGCAACAACGCAGACGACAACGAACAGGAGCCTATACAAGTTGTGCAATATCAAAAAGCCTTACGAATGATCATGTACCTCCAGGACTTCATTTTTGATAAAAATCTCTCACTCGGCTATGTGCAACAGTTATGACGCCCTGCAGAAAGATGTGAGCAAAATAACTGTGAAGCAATCAAAGCTGACTGGTAAGCCACTTTTTTGTCATTAAATGTTAAGTTTGTCACGTTTCTTTGGGGGGGTGTAATCTGGTTATAACAATGATATTTTTTTGGCAATTCACTACTGTCACAAATCCTGTTCTGGTGACACCAGAACCTTCTAGGAACAAGGCAAAATAACTGCAGGTCCTTAAGGGTAACGGAGTGGATTCCAAGAGAAGGCAAACGTAACAGGTGGCGGCAGAAAGTTAGGTGGGCGGATGAGATAATGAAGTTTGCGGGCATACGGTGGGCGCAGCTGGCAAAGGACAGGGTTAAATGGAGAGGCATGGGAGAGGCCTTTGCCCTGCGGTGGGCGTGCACAGTCAGGCTGATGATGATGACGATGATGACTCTCACAAGTGGGTTTGACTGTATCTGATGTACAGATTTTTACAAAAAGAATACTCAGGGGTGGAACTGCACAAAGTCACTTTGAAGCAATTTTTGGAGCAAGTAAAATCGTGTTTTGCAGCAATATGGCTCAGGAAAATTTGCATTTTGGTGCAGCCGAAATTGCACTTTGCAGCTTCTTTGAGCAAAATAAATTCCATTTGCGAGTAATTTGAAACGGATAAAATTTAATTTTGAAGCAGTTTGTATATTAATTGCTGTGTCAAAACTAATTTATTATGAGGCATGCCCTAGTGGGAGTTCTTTGATATGAACTGACATCATACAATACAAGTGCCTCCGTAACACTTCATCTCTATCAAAATGTAGCTGCCTGGACCGGGATTGAACTCCCGTCTTTCGGTTTAGCAGGTGAGCATCATAAGCACTGTACCATCACGGCGCCTCTTGAAGCAATTTGAAGCTAAATTTCTGCAAAATAATCTAACATAGAAGCACATTTTGAACCCCCCCAAAAAATAATAATAATAAACCAATAGGAGCATTGGACTGCAAGTTTCACTCAATGACATCAGCCTAATTTTGAAGCAGCTATACCCCACACTGAAACCACCTAATGAATGCAAATTTCAGTAATAGGCACTACAGGTTTTTAACAGTGATAGCAGTCATAAAAAGTATATAGTCTGCAACAATGAATCTGAAATTTTGAAATGTAGGGTAAGACATTTGTTTATCAATTCATTTTCGTTCAATGCCTCAGCAGTGGTGGTGAAACGCCTGGAAATGCATTTCACCAACAAATCATACAAAGTAGCTAGAGTAGCCAGAGCTGGTTTATTGAAAGCCATATTTCCACATAATAAACCAGGGCGACTCCAATGCACCTAACACTTTACTTTCTTCCACATTATCTGCTTTTCCATTTCTCGAAGCTAGTAAATGTAAAACTGTTGCAATCTATCTTCATTCTAAATCCATCATGCCCACAGAATCAACATGGCTCAGCACCCCATTAACATCAAGTTTTCTTGCAGCGCCCTCAGCCTTCCTTTCAATGTTTTGTACATAAGTTATGAAAGGCCGCGCACTTGGCCGCGTTGCTCGGCCGACTCAACCCCATTCAATTCCTTGGCGTCAACAGCGATGACAGCCGGGACTCCGGAGTGGCCACGCGCGTGCCATTGCTAGCTGGAACCGCCTAAAAGAGCGCGAAAATTATCAGAAACCGTGCGGGAGGCACCCACCGCGCGGAATATGAACGAACACGCTGTATGCGACTGCTGCCAGAGCACAGATGCCGAAGTCGTTCTGGCCGTTCTAGCACGAAGTGGAGCAATTTTCATCCCTTCTCTATGGTTGGCACAGTTTCACACAAGAAGTTGCGTTTGTATCAAAATGGCGCCATTCAAGCAGGAGTCCCCCCCCCACCCCTGAATACCTCTAACAGACAATGATAAAAGTCTCGAGTGTTTGATATAAAATACAGTTCACTCTACCTGGGTTTGTGAAACTGGGTTTGAGAGTATACCACTCAGTACACCACTTTTGTCATGTCCAAAGTACTCAGGCTTTAGGATTTCACTACTGCCCTCCCACAACACAGTTCTCACACTGCAGGACAAAGGCCTCTCCCTCCTACTAACCTTGTCCCACCTGACACTGTGGGACCCCCTGCGGCACATGCCTTCTATTGGGATCCAGTCCATTACCCCTGTTGGGCCCCACTCGTTCATGCCATCACGGAAGGTGCACTTACCCTGTCGGGGCGTTGACTGGTAGGAGCAGCGGTGCTCCTCTTCAGGCGTCAGAGGCACCACGCTGGCACACGAGGAGCTCACCAGGGGCGCTGCCTGCAACGGCCGTAGCGAGGGCGCCAGGCACTGGCGGCAACCACGGCTGCTGCCACCCTTGCATGAGCCACCACTGCAGGCATCGCAGTAGCAAGCATGTTACAGGAAAACCTCACTGACATACTCCCGGTTCAAACTCAAAATCGTGGGCAATAACAATTTCCCAACGTTAAAACTATTCTTTCCGGTCAGTTAATACGTTCCCAACTAGGTAGCTGGGGCACTCAACTACTGAGTTGGAGAACCTGGGTTCAATCTCTTAAAAAAAACTGTGCTCATGTCCTATTTGGTGCACTATGAAAAACAGAGGGACAAGGCCACTTCCTTATGGCGGCACCATTTAGGCCTAATTGCAAACAGCAGTAGCCCCTAGTCGTGGCACTGGGTGGGTGAAACGTGATTTAGTCTGATCTTTATAGCTTGAATTTTCTAAACGGAATAGCTTTTGTTTGCATGCTCAGAGATCAGTAATTGTTATCACAATGGTGTCCCAAACACATGAGGAATCTCTGGAAAAATCACTACACAGAAGTGCCCATTTAGTACTGGAATATTCTTTTTCCTGCCCTTCAATTCAATCTCAGAATGCCAAGATGGGAAAGGACCTTGTGATCACAGTTTAGAACATATTCCTGAAAAACAGAGCGAACTTGAACACGGACAGAAGGAAGACAACGGACGGGCGCTGTCTGTTGTCTTCCTTCTGTCCGTGTTCAAGTTCGCGCTGTTTTTCAGGAATATGTCGTACCAACTCGCCCAAGCATCTGTTTTAACACAGTTTAGAAGTGTAGCCTAGCCTCAGCAATCCGCCAACAAAAAACCATTTTCAAGCACTCCAGTGCACTTGTGAAGATGGCCAGTGGTGGCAACACATCATTTCTTTGCCGTTTCTAGCACTCAAGGCTTTGTTTCCATTGAAAAATATGACAAAATTTTTGCCTAAATTCTATAAACATGGCTCTTTGAGACGAAAAAAATCGCGAAAAAAATCGATTTTTTTGAAACTTACTTTTTCGAAACCTACAGCTAAAAATCCCTTAATTCACCAGGTTTCCAGTCCCGTGGTTCAGTATTTTGAGCGCACGATCAATTTATAACATCCCTGTGAGCTGAATTCTATGCAAGAACAACGCTTTTTGTCGCGGCGCGTAGCTCTTTTTCCACGCGCGCGATCGCAGCCATCTTGGTCTTGTTGGAAAGAGCGGCTTTTTTTCCATTCCTCAATTTCCCGCTACAAACGGCTCCGACCGCTCGCTGGTGACGTCGAAATCCGCGCACAAAGAAAAGTCCCAACGCGTGGCCCTATTCGTCTAGCTAGCGCACGTGACCAAAAAGCGTGCTGTGATTGGCTGCGCGAGGCTCCCGTCGGCTGCTCTACTCCGCAGGCAACATGACGGCGCGTCTCTTCGTTCTTTGTGAGAAGTGTGCAACGATGTCCGATCCAACGGGAAAGTTCGCCACGAGGAACAAGTTCGTCAGAAGAAAGAAGCGCTCCCATTATAACCTCCAGAAGCGTGCCATTCCTTTGGAGGGCATCGAGAACAGTCCGCCGCCACAGGCAAGCGATGCCGAAGCCGCGGACAGTGCTGAAGTAGGCCTAGCCAGCTCGTCGACGAGTTCAAGTGTTGCGGACAGCGGCCGCATTCGGCGTGACACTGCAATGTTGCAGCGTGCGGATTTGGTGCAGAGAGAGTTTGAAACACATGAAACTTAAGTTCTTGCTTCAACGCCCGCAACGACGCGAAAGCTGGATTTTCTCACTCGCGCTGACAACGATGCGGTCGCGCCAGTTGACATCGAGCCGAGCTTCGTTATCGTCAACTTGAACTCCGTGAACGCGACGATGCCATGCGTAAAGTGCAAAGTGTGCGGCGGTAGCGTCACTGTAGGCAAAGGCGAACGAGAATATGGCCTCGCCATAAAGATCGTTATCAGGTGTGCTTGCTGCGGTGATGTTGCGTCGGCGTGGAGTTCGCCCCGCGTGAACGGCAAGAAGGCCAACCCTTTCGTTGTGAACATTCTTGCTGCGCGCGCGATGCAAGCCACTGGGAATCGGCAAACGGCGCTAAACGACGTTTTTGCCGCGATGAACATTTCACACCGCGGATTTCACACCAAAACATGGCAGAGGTATGTGAAGACGAAGTTGGCGCCCGCGGCGCCTCTTGCTGCCGAGAAGCAGTGCGCGCAATAAGTTCGGGAGCTGTACGACGACTTGAAGCTTGGGAATCCCGGAAACATTGCCGTGTCCTGCAATGGTTCCTGGATGACGCACGGCCACTCGTCGCACATTGGCGTCGGCACGGTCATCGAGCTCTTCACGGGGCTTGCTGGTTGTGAGCATGGGCCAAAGGAAGATTATCCGACGTACAAGGCTTGGAAGGAGAGCCACACCTGCCAGAAAAACACCGCTAAGAAGGCCGGTGAAATGGAAGTTGAAGCCACCCTCATCCTTTTCCAGAGGTCACTACAATGACATAACCTGAGGTACACCACCCTACTCTCAGATGGTGACAGCCGTGCTTTCCTTGCGCTGCAGGAAGCCAAAGTGTATGGGTACATTTCGGTGGAAAAAGAAGACTGTACCAACCACGTACAGAAACAGATGGGCACAAGCTTGCGAAACCTCATCACAAAACATAAAGGACCTGGATTAGAGAGCCTTGGCGGTAAAGACAAACTGACCCCTGACCTAGTTGCAAAGCTGATGCGGTACTGTGGCTGGGCCCTGAAGACTCACAAGGGTGATGTGCAGGGAATGAAGAAAGCAGTGATGGCCGCTTATCATCACACGTCAAATGACCTGGTGTCAGACCACAGCCATTGCCCACCAGGACCGACCTCATGGTGCCGCCAAAATGCAGCAAGCGCTAAGGGCGAGACAGCTCCTAAGCACCGCTACAATCTGCCTCCATACATATGTGAGGCCCTGTTGCCCATTTATGAGCGCCTTTCCAACGAGACCCTTCTTGAGCGATGCCAAAGGGGCAGTACTCAAAACAGCAACGAGTCCCTTCACTCCTTGATATGGGCATTGGCTCCGAAGGAAAAGCATGCCTGCCTGTTCACTGTACAAGCTGCAGCGGCTGAGGCTGTGATGAAATTCAATGCTGGCTTTGAGAGGACATCCGCAGCAATACTGAAAGAGCTGCACCTCAACCCTGGAGCACTGAGCACGAAGTGCATGGCGGAGAAAGACCACCGCCGAGCAGTGGCATCTGCAAAGAAGCGCAAAACCACTTTGGACATGCAGCATGCTTTCAAAAAGCGTCATTTGGGTGGCTGTAGTCAGACTGACTACATTCCTGGTGGCTTTTAGCTACATAGAATGCAATATATGGCACTATTTTTTCTGCATTTTTGATTAAAAGTGGGTTTATTTCTTTTTTCTCATTTTCTCAAAACACACATTTTCGACTTCTTGCTCATTTGCGGAAGCGATATCTCGGCCTTCAAAGCAGGTAGAACCATAATTTTTGTTGTGGAATGTAGCTAAGAGTGCAGAGCACACAATGTTAGGAGCAGATTTCGGAATTTCGGCTTTAAAATTTAGCAGTGCTGCTCTATATCAGACAATAGGGTACCCACGTTTTGAACAGTGAACTTTGGATTGCTCTAGCATCGCTAATATTTGTTACATCAAAAAAGTACTCCTGACATTGTATTCCCTACGCTTTCTAGCACCTAGCCATATGTTATTATCAATTTCTGTAGTGCGGTTATATTTTCATTGTTTCTGCAAATTATGAACCATTAATTTCATATATCTTCGTAAGTAATTGACCTATTGAAAAACAAATAAGATATTTGAAATCAGTGCAAGAAACTGAATAAGACTTAAAAATTTAATCAAATTTGGCCAAAAAAAATAGCTTTAAGAGCCATGTCCCCCCTTAAAGGCAACTGCATGAAGACATGGCACGAGCAGTGCACGTCCATCGCCGCCACACATTTGCTCGCATGATTCCAATGCCAATGGCACTCGTACGTCGGGAGCGGGGATGGCAGAGTGTGCCGGCATTGCGGTGTGGGTGGAAGAATCAGCTAAGTGAAGGCGCTACGAGTGTAAACGACGTTCTGGGATGATGGCATCGTCAGCAGTGACGGCACGAACCCACAAACATTGCAAATATCGCAAGATCCTTCTCGGGGTTAGCCCCTCAGTATAGCGCTTTCGCATTAATAGCGTCTGTCGTGAGAATGCTGTGCCACCCTGCCCCTTTCTCATCGCACACCCACCAGGCGGGCGTGTCGCAGTCATCTTCCGAGTCAGAGCTGATGGTGATGACACTGATGGCAGGGCTTGGAGTGTCCCGGATCACGATGGCACTGCGTTGGCTCTCTTTGGCCCTGCCACCACCGCCCATTGAGCTGCGCACCCTGCACAGTGAAGAAAGAGACCGTGGTGAGCGCACTACACAATGCCAAGCAGTGCATCCCTTCTCACAAACACATACAGTTACTAGAGGCACCACAGGCATTTTAACTTGTGAGGGCGTCTGCCCTCTCTGCAGATGCACTTGCTAAAAAAACTGTTGCATCCGTGCTCGTGGAAGAACTGTCACTAACTGTCACAGAGTGGGCCAGCTATTGCAGCAAAACAATGGTGAGGGCCGACACAAAGGAACACCTGCAACCAATATACTGGCAGAGATACGGTGCAGAAAAGCCCGAATGTGCCTTTACCAAGTCGTTGCGGTTAAAACGTAGTTGTGATGAGAATTCCCCTGCTTAGCTACTAATGAAACCCATGTATTGGATAGCCAATTAAGGCGCAGTGGCTTGTGAAATGCCTACCGGCTAATATGTACTTTCCGTCGCAGTTCAGCTGACCCCATGGTGTGATGCAAAACATCTTCTGCCTTTCTAAAAATCAGCACCAATGTGCAGACACAACGCTGCTGCCACCTCAGTCGCTTCTGTTTATGTGCAAATGCATTCGTAAGTACAGCAAAACCTCGTTGATATGTTCCTGATTCATACAATTTCCCGGTTTCTACGCATAAAATCACGGGCTTAAAAAATGTCAAACAGAGTTACACTATATTTTTCCCGGTTAATACGTTCCCAGAAAACACAATATCCTAGCAACTAAGTTTAGGATTTTGAAAAATTGTGGTCGTATAATATGTTAATTGACCAACCGCGCATGTGCAAACATACAAGTGGGCCAATCAAGAGGGCACGCGACATGTTTTTTGCGGCAGTCACTCGCCGTGGTGGGTTCTCTGCAACGCTTCAATTCAACGAGGCGAAGCACCACCACTATCACGAAGAACAAAAACAATGAAAACTGCGCGCTAGCATTCGTGACGGCCGTTTCTGCGAAGACGCAATATGAAGAGGAGAAAGACTGAGGTTTCTTCGCGGTACATAAGGGAAAGGAGGCGAAACTTCTACGAACTACACCCAGGCGCTTATATACGAACGGGCCGGGTCTGGGAAACGCAGCTTAAAAAAGCCGAAACACTGCGACAATCAGCCGCCGCGGTGGCTTTCCCACAGTTCTTGGGAGCAAAGGGGCGAAACATCCGAAAATGGCATGGAAGAGATTTTGCGTTACTTTCGTCATTGCCGTCGATGGACCGGATGCGTTACGAATTTCCTTCCACGCTAACAACAGCGCGAACGCGGACTGAATTCAGCGAGCACTGGAAGAGGATCTGTTCAGCTCTTGTGCCAACAAATGCCCATCGACATTTTTATAAAGTGAAATTGTCAATAAATGTCTTTTTACCTCATTCAACAGTTACATTTCTCAAAATCAGGCGGTTTGGACTGATCGGACAGCGATATTGTTGCTGCTACTGCACCTCCCTAAGGTGACGAGGGTATTGAGAACGAGGACAGTTTCAACAAATGGAAAAAAGAACATTCAGGTCCCACTGAGACAGAAGCTGTTTAAACATTAGCTGTTATGAAGGGATTCGCCAAGAAGATGGGGCTCAGTGAAAAGCTTCCTCCCAGTCCCAATGACCTCGCAACTGCTGTTGTCGTTGCACGGCCGCCACGGTGGCAACAGAAAATTACTGACTTCTGGTCTGCAGGACACGAATAAGTGCACGTAGGTGCACTTGTGGAAAATTTACTGTGCCTGAATTTTTCTTCACTTTTGGGGGGTGATGGCAAATTTGTAGTAAACTGTAATCCACTTATAACGATGCCAGACATAACGATATATCGCTTATAATCATCAAATTCTTCAAGATTTGTAGCGATCAACATCGCGGCACGGTGCCTCTCGTGCCAGCGAGCATGAGCTTGGAATGCTGGGCTGTGTCAAGCGCGAACATCGAACGCCGGAGAGCTCTGGAGGCCTAGCCAGCAGAGGAACGAGGCATCCGAGCTGCTTGCCAACCTCCAGAGCTCTCCAGCGTTCGAGTAAGGAGTTGAGTGCCGCAGCCGGTGGAAGGGCCAGGCGAGGGAAAACTCCGGCGGTAAGGCCTCACGGATGAGGAGAGCCTGCGCTGGCGGCGATGCGACGCCGTCAAGGTAGAAGGTCGCTTCCGTCTGGACGGCTGGATGGGGTTCGTAGAACGGTGTAAGAATGACCATGGAGTTCCACCATTCAGATCCAGTGCCATGGCGTGGTGTAAGTGGCGGAAGGTGGGAGCGGAGATGGGCAGTAAGTCAGGAATGAGCTGCACCTACGCCGCTTGCGAGGGCTCGTTAGCTGTCCGTGGTCACCAGAAATGTGGGCGTGGAGGTGGCCACATTTACCTCACTGCATTAGTTCCCGTCGTACAGCGAAATAAATGCGGCCGACTCTGCGCCCACAGATTTATCAATTCTCCCATTGCCCCAATGTAAAAATACCGTATTTACACGATTGTAAGTCGACCCTTTTTTTGAAATTTAAAATTCCGAAGTGGGGGGGGGTCGACTTACAATCGAAACGAAACCTTGAACTGCCAATAAAAGCAAGAAAAACAATCTATCAGGGACGCTACTGCGATAATATAAGTTTTTGTTTGCTCTACGGCTCCAAGCGTAGCATTCAGGTATTCCGCGGGCTTTTTGGCCAGGATTTTTCATTTTTTACTTTTTACTGCGCACACCGTTACCCACCGCGATGGTTCAGTGCTACTGAACAGGATACCCGGGTTAGAACCCGACCGCGGCGGCAGCGTTTCGATGGAAGTGAAACACAAAGGCCCCCGTGTGCTGTGCGATGTCAGTACAGCAGGTTAAAGATCCACAGGTGGTCGAAATTATTCAGGAGCCCTTCACTACGGCACCTCGTTCTTCCTTTCTTCTTTCACTCCCTCCTTTATCTCTTCCCTTACAACTGGGTTTGATATTTGAGACAAATACTGCGCCACTTCCTTTCCCCCAAAACCAATTTCATTTCATTTCACTCGCAGGAAGGGCCGCTGCCCTGCTGTTCCAATCGCAGAGTCTGCACCAGCACCCGGGAGTGTCGCTAGCTGATGGAAGAGCCGCTATTTCAGTTGGCTGCGCAATACGCAACAGCGGTGCTTCTGGGGAATGCCGATGTTTGCTGGAAGAGCCGACGCCCCGACACCGATCACTCTTTGTTTGGTGGTGCTTGGAGTTGGTGCTTATGACTCGACTGCCGGCCACGTGCTTCGCCATGAGCTCTCCAGGTTCGAAAAGCATTCGGCGCTCATTCACTGCAGCGTTCAAGAGGGAGGCCATCATTTACGCCGAAGAAACCAACAACTGCGCGGCGGGCCGCAAGTTCGATGTTTCTGAACAGTTGGTGCATGCGGGAGTGGCGGAAGCAGCGAGACAAAATTTTCGATTGCGACTCCAAGCGAAGAGGTTTCCGCAGGCCGAAGTCGGGACGCTTTCTGGAGCTGGAGGTCAAGCTTGCAGCATATGTCACCGAAATACGTGATCGGTCCCTTCCAGTGACATGCGAAATCATCAAGCAACAAGCCCGGATCTTTGCTGCGGAAGCTGGAATACTCCGAACAGACTTCAAAGTCAGCAGGGCTTGGGCTTCGAAATTTATGAAGAGGGCTGGCTTCTCTCTTCGTCGGCGTACTAGTGTATGCCAGAAGCTGCCTGCTGCTTACGAGGAGAAAGTTCTCGCCTTCCATAGGCACTACCTCAAGCTCCGCGACTCGCGGCGATACCTGCTCGGCCAAATCGGCAATACGGACCAGACTCCCGTCTAATTCAACATGACGAGCAACTCAACAGTGAGCGTGAGGGGAGCTCGCGAGGTTAAGCTTCTCACGACAGGAAACGAGAAACTTCGGTTAACTGTTATGCTATCATGCTTGGCAGATGGCACAAAGCTCCGACCGTACAGCGTCTTCAAAAGAAAAACTATGCCAAAGGAAATGTTCCCGAAAGGTGTGATTGTGCGAGTGAACGAAAAAGGCTTTATGACGGACGACTTACCGTAAAAACCGGACTATAGGTCGGACCGGAATATAGGTCGACCCCCTAACTAACCAATTCTAAAAATGAAAAAGACATTTTTCAATGGGAAAAGTACCGAAAGACATCCTTACTTTGAAACAAATGCGACTCGAGAGGTTGCACAATGGTGACAGTATTTAATTTCATTTAAATGCTGCTTGTATGTACACCCGGCAAATTTTTTAACAATATCGCGCACCAATCGGCCCGCGTGTTCGTTTCTGGCACAGGCAAGTACGGCGCCGTAGAGCAAAGCCCTCCTCTTCATGAATCGCCGCAACCAGGATGGTGAGCCTTTGAATTGCGCCCTCGTGAGTCTAGAGGCACGCGCGATCTCTGCCGCTTTCACGCGGATGCATTCGGCAGTCACAGGCAGCGATCTTGCTCGCAGCGCAACGTTTCCTTCCTATTCTCGATACACTACGGTCTGCCCACGAAATGTTTTCTTCTGGTTGCTGCAAGTTGTAATACGCAGCTTCTGCCTCCGCCAGTATTGAATGCTCTTTTCGGATACTCCAAATTCGCGCTGTGCCGCCAGGTTCCCGTGAGCTTCCTCGTACTTAATCGTGTTTTTCTTGAAGGCGACGGTAAATTGCCGTTAGCTTCCGCTTTGCATCTACTGAAACGCAAAATGGCGGCACTGCTGCTGATGGCGATGGTGATGGAGGCTGCTGACTTCAGCCACCCATTGTTGCAAGACTTCCGTATTTTTTCCGCCAATGACCGGTATATAAGACGGGGGTCGACTTTTCACCATGGTTTTTTGAAAAAAAATTTGACCTATATTCCGGTTTTTACGGTAGTTATTGATTGGTACCGTCGGGTGTGGCTTTTGAGGACAGGGGCATCCCTCAAAAATCGCAATCCGAACCTCCTCGTGCTGGACTCATTTCGCGGCCACCTTACCGCGAAAGTGAAGGCAGAGCTCCGAAGAGAAGATACAGATATGCTGGTTATTCCCGGCGGTCTGACGGGGCAGCTGCAGCCGCTAGACATTGGCATTAACAAGCCATTCAAGGACTTGCTCCGGTGTGAGTACGAGTGGCTGGTGGCGGAAGGGCAGGAACTTACGCCAACGGGGCACGTGAAGAGAGCCTCCCAGACAGCTGTGTGCGGGTGGGTGATTTCCGCTTAGGCGGCCGTACCACGCGATGTCGTGGTGCGGTCATTTAGGAAGTGCGGGTTTTCCATGGAGGAAGATGTGCTGTGGGATCGCAGCGGCGACGACGACGACAGCAGTACCACTGAAGATGACTCAAGTGAGGATGAATAGCCCATCTATGCAATAAATTTTCGTTTTTGAAGCGCTCCACCGGTGTTTTTTTTTCGGACATGTGATTGGGGGGGTCGACTTACATTCACGTCAACTTTTTTTTTTTTTTTGCGGACATGCGATTTCGGGGGTCGACTTACATTCGAGTGGACTTACAATCGTGTAAATACGGTAAACCGTATATAACGATACAATTACCGGCAAAATAAAGGATACAATGATAGATTCTGTCCACCCGGATGGTGTTTACTACCAAAATTTTTCAGAAAATTTGATAAAAAATAAAATACTTTGAAGTGAATGAGGTAAAAGCCATTGAGAACGGACCAGCGTGATGAAATCCTTGAGGGAGCGTTGCCTATGGCCTAGGGAACCAAGCGCTATTGTGGTCACAATCGCTGGGGGGAGGAGCTTACTTGCCCTTTGCCGTTCCAACGCTACAGTGCTCTAGAATACTATAGCAAAGCTGTCTCAAGCAAACTTAGTTTCCGCCTGAGATGGTTAAGAATTTACTTTTTTTTTTAAGCATTCGCTTTTCTTGCGAGGTCCCCCGTTCACGCTGTAAGCAGCGCTGTCCTTGGCAGTGCGCCAAGATGCTGTGTGCACTGACATCATCATGGCGTGTTTATCTCTTGATGGGAGCTCCTGAGGGGGTGGGTGTGGCTGGCTCGGCGAACTTAGCGGAACGCCCCGACGCTGTGCGCGCTTGACAGGAGCACTGGTGGCAGTGGGTACATGCATGGGGGAATACATGGGTGTGCTCTTTTGGCCTTTTTTTTTTTTTGCTGGTCCAGATATAACAATAATCAGTTATAGCAATCGGATTTTTTGGTTTTCTCAATATCGTTATAAGTGGATTGCACTGTAGTGGGTGTACTACCGGATAGTGCGTACTTCTTCTGCATCCCTGCCAACTGCATATTAACAATGGTTTACTGTACATGAAAGTTCTTTACACAAGGGTCCGTTTAAGGAAGTACTGTACTACTTGGTGCATGTCCTTTCGGTGCCACAGCAGAGTGACACTGCACCGACACTGCCCAGACAGCAGTAAAATGGCAGCCATTTAGTGTGGTCAGCTCAAATGCAAGTCAGGTACACTAGCACTTTAGTTTTCACTTTGCTTTCGGTTCGAGGCCATTTCTTTGAAGGCCCGACAGACAAACATGGCCAAAATTTGCATACATGGACACATTAACACGCATACCCCTAAGGCGGAGCTTATGTCATCCTCTGCATTACATTCATAGATTGCTGGGAGGGCTCATTCCCCTCCTGGCGCAGCGGTTAAGCGATGTGACGGCAGGTGGGGCTTGGGAGACCCAGGTTGCTCTTCCCTTTAGGACCCGAAGAGAACCTTTCAACAGAAAAAATATCCGAGACTGGAGGTAGTGGTGTCACTGCACAAGCACTGTGTGCCACCACCACCACCACCTACCCGTGTGCTGCTGTTGCAGCGGGCAGCAGTGCGGTACCCTCCCCCCACTTGGGTGGGCTGCTCTCCTTGACACGCTTTTTGACAGGCGACAGCTGCTGGTGCGCAGCTGCCAGCTGGGGCTGGAGGCCACCCCGATGCTGCTGCTGGTCCACAGAGGCATGGCTGCGCTGTGTCTGATGCCGGTATGATGCCAGAGAGGACGACGAGTGCTGCAGCGACTGCAGCGTTGTCGGCTGCGGCTGCTGGGCTTGCTGCTGGTGCTGGTGGTGGTGCAGAGCCACGTCCTCCTCCCGGTGGTACAGACTGCTGCTGCGGCTGCACACCAGAGACAGGCGCCACCTTCACTCACCTCAACACTGCGGCTGCCTCACTAATAAGTCACTTTGCAAAGCAAGACTGATGGTATATGCACGCAACGTTGCAAGCAGACATCTAAATTACAGTTCACATGAATTTGTAAAATTCCGTCACCAAGGTGTGCAATGTGCACCATTCCACATGTTCCCAACACTCCCCGCCCCACTGTGGATGATACAAATGCACAAGCCACAACTGCACCCTCGAAGACTGAAGCACTAACTGCATGGGATGATAATTCACGGCATGGCTTCGCGCAGTGGGCTGACAGCTGGTGAACTGCTGTCAATCATCATGTCGCTCCAGTTCAGTCAATAGCAGAAGGCTTTGCATCCCATCCAGCTATTTTGCAAGCAAAGTTTGTCATTCTCGTGCAGTTTCAGTGAAGGAGCTGACAATGCTCGCTTTGTCATAAGCCATACACCTAAACAGGCTTGTTTTCCTCAGGCATGGTTCTTCAGTCACCTTGCTGTGAGCACCACATTGAATGGGCTGCTAGACCTATATCATTAGCTAAACTTAAGAACTGCTCCTTGCACTGCATTTCTTTCACACTGTAGTATCCACCTATATACCATACAGCTGACCATTTATAACGCCACCGCTTATAATCCGGGACCCCATTATAAGTGGTTTTTGTGACAACTGCTTCACTTCTCACAAAGTTCAATGGATTGGCGTACCGCTTAATACGTGCCAGTGCGTAACCGAAAGCCGCGTATAGTGCGCGTTCTGGAAAGTCTGGCGGCCTGCGTACCGGCGGGCGCGAGGAGCATGCTTTCCAGATTGCGCAAGGAGGGGGCAACAGGCAGGGCGAGGGAGCGATGTCAGAAGGCAAGGCGGAAGGCAAGAGAGGATAGAAAAAAAAATATAAGCCGCAAAGCAGGTGTTTTTTCTCTCACTGTCCAATGCGCCTACACTGGGCACACTGATTGGACAACACTTGAAAGCACGTGATGGCATGGCCAGATGAGCATGTTGGAGCAGCGGCCACGGTGGCGAGCACATGCAACACCCTCTCAATGCTAAGGCCTCTCCACCGGCCGCGTGACGTCACGCCAAGGGACCGTGCAGGCCCCGCGCTCCGCGATTTCAGCGCGCCGCGCCCGTCTGCACTATTCGGGTACTGCCGTACGTAGCTGCCTTATAAGTGATTCCTTCATTTTCATTTTTGTCGTTGCTGCAGAAAAGAAATTCGCTAGTTTGTGCGCGCCTTAGGCTATCATTTTATCTGCTTTATATATTTTTTTTATTGCAGAACACCTTATTGTCAAGAAAGTTCGAGCTGCTAATACAGTTTTTTATAATAAACAATTTAGCATACGGCCGCCAATTTCGCATTATTGGTCATTATAATAAAAAATTGATTAGTTAATTTCAATTAATCATCTAATTATTAGGTTCTATCACGTACATGATGTCTGCCGTGCGGTAAAATCCATCCGCACAGACCGCACATGCGTATATCTAGTTGTTAAAGTAGAAGTTCGTGAACATTGAAAAAAAAAACACCGTCTACTGCGCATTGTGTTAGTTTTATTCTGTATTGTGTTTTGCTTAAAGCTTTCACACACAGCAATAATGACACTCACAATAATGTTGCGCTGTTGAGTATTTGTACAGCTAATCTGACCCTTACAATAAAAAACGACGAGACACCAGCAATGAAGTGTGCGCAAAGCATTTTTATTGCTTGGGAATAAAACTTACTTCTTCTTAAGCGTTGCTGCTTTCCGGGCTGCGGCCTTCTGCTGCGCATTGTCTTGTATGGCATCATTTCTTAGTTTGCAAAAGTTGTTTAGAACAACGTTGGTTGCAACGCGTACTACCAAGCGCAGGAGAGTTTGTGCAGTGTGGCCATTTTCACATGTCTCAATGTCGTGTTCGTCCAGGAGGGAAATCGTCTGTGAAATCACGACACCACGTTGATTTCTACAGGAGAGAAAATCTTCCGCGGTTGCTCCAAAAGACAACTTCTCTGCAACTAGTTTAGTCATCAGTACCATGTGAACTGTGCATGGCTGGGGAAACTTCAGCCCTCCTCTCGACAGGTTAGCTATCATGGCAGTATTTTCCGCTTCGATCTCTCGATTTTCAATCACCAATGTGCTGAAGCAAGCAGAACATGAAAGCTTCTTTAAAGCAGCATGAGCAGCGTATCCTGCAATGTAGACAATAGCATCCATGTCAGAGTGGGCGTGTGTAATATCGTCGTCGCTGACAGCCACAGAAAAGTTGCATGGGACAAGATCCTCACTTACGTCTTCAAACTCTGTTTCCTCGCGTGGAAATGTCAAAAGTTTTTGAAGACGAAGCTTCTTCTCACATTCGTAGAGCTGACGCACGGAAATGTGGTACTGTGATCCTGCCAGCTGGCGGTAACGGCCGAACCGGTCTTCTAGCGCATCCGTCTGAAATTTGCCCAGCAGTACGTACTTGAAGTGAAGTTCTTCTAAGCAGTAGCGCGAGAGTTCTACCAGAGAATAGCATGTCAGTCGCAAAGCACTGTGAGTCTCTTTCGTCAGCGAGCCACTGGTGATGTTTATTCTTGCCCAAGCGTCCAACCAGTCCACAACGCCGCTCAGGAAAGCTAACTGTGTGTCATCAACAGACCTTACAGGGTCTTGCATGCTGTCCCTTAGCCTCTGGCCTTTGCAAGGGGTCTTAACATTGACTATTTGCCACCATGTGAGGATAACGTCAATGAAAAGAGCAGTCGACTCAGCTTGAGGAATCTTGAACGCGGAACCATGTGTCCTGAGGGCATTTGAAACAAACTGATTAATGACGTCGAGAGCGAGCTTTACATTTTGCCGCTCCATTGAGGTTGGATTCACGGCTTTTGCGTTCAGTCTGTAAGCAGCCTTCACAAGCGACGTCTTCTCTGAAGAATAAAGCTGCCGCACAGCTGCGAAAGAAGCAGCTTTCATACGAGGAGGCCCTTCGGGCATTGCTCCACTCAAGTCCATTTCAGGGAAATAGAGGCATGTTCCAGGGTTTTTCTGGTTAATCCAATTGTTCCTAATGCACTTCAAGAGATGCACAGGATCGACCACGTAGAAAAGAGGGCGAGCGTTATCGGCTGGATGGGGATAGACAATGCTCACCTGAGGACTTGTAGCAAATAACGACATCATCTTGCGGTTCAGAGCATTGTTGTCCGTTAACGCAGCGATAATTTTGAGCCCCATTTTCTCAACATTAATGATTATGTTCTTAGCATGCTCGTGCAAAATTTCTGCGCTCAGTTTGCTCACAGGTAATATGTGAATGACGTCCTTGTTTGCAGAAAGGAGTGATTGTACCATGAACACATGGGCTGTTGTTGCTGGTTCCGTTGAATGAACCGACGATCCTACTATTGTGCCCCCTTTGTAGTCGAAGTATGGTTTTATGTGGATCTCATCGATCATCAGGGTCACTGTCTTCTCGTGGTCTTTCATTGATTTGACTCGTTCTCGGATGTAGGAGAGACAGTGCGGTTGATTTTGCTCCACAAGAGGGTCAGCTTTGTAATTTGAGCAAACACGGCGCAGTGTGGAAGGATGGGGCAGAATGATTCTTGATGCAGCTCTTGTGAAGTGATATGCGTGAGGAGAAATTGAATTCAAAATACTGGCGAATACCAGCAGCTCTGCGCTATACACATGCTGTTTCGCGAGGAGAAGCTCTATCTGCTCAACCAGAAATTTCAGCAAAGAAGACTGTTCTTTCGTCGTATCACTGTCCTCAATGAGGTCTGCAAGCAGTGAACCGACAAACTGCAATACTTTAGTATGTTTCGACTCTTTCGTCACCTCAGGTATATTATGCAAGCCTATCTCGAGTTCTTCTAGCAGCAAGGACAGGCTGGAGGTGTCGCATACTTGAGCTGGCAGAATCCTGCCTGAAGGAAGCGACAGAAGCTTCACTCCATTCAAGAAAACAGAAAGTGACAGATCAGGGAGAACTACCAAGGCGCATTTCACATTAGGTGAAGGATCATTCTCGATGAGAAGGAACCTAACGCACTGCTCATCGACAGAAACGGTCCAGAATTTCGTGTTGCAGATTCCAGGCAACTTAGATTTGAACTCCTCGTAAGATGAAACTTTGTTTCTTTTCTGTTCAAGCTCATTAGACTGAAGTGACTTCCTCATAGCCTCCTGCAAAGCAGCGTTTTCCCTTCTTGCTTTTTTCGTCTCTGGCGATTCACTCCGTCCAGGCGTTGAGGACAAGTATTTTGGGCAGTTTGGAAAAACAGAAGGCGCAGCATCAATCTTCAACTGTAGCCTGTCACGCTTCACCTCTATTATTTTCCCTGTCAGTTCATCTTGGTGTGACAACGTCGTAATGAAGTCGCCTGCGTGGAAGTGCAGTTCACACACCTGCACGAGAAAATGAAGCAAGGCCATTCGCCATGACTCTCCATTGCCTAAAACACTAAGTAAAAAGAGTCTGAATAGTGAACAGCTTTTACATATTTACACAGCTTTTACACAAGCCTTATGCACATCCACAGAACTAAATGCTTCCTGGACAATTCATACATAAGTGTAAGAAGTGATATCATTGCCTACAAAGACAGCATGCCTTTCCGGGAGCGACAGCTCACAACTAAGATAATTACCAGCGCCTATTAAGCAATATTTCAGAGTCTTACCCTCGAATGCTCTGTAGGTGTGAAATCCTTCCGTGGAATGGCTCGCAACCAGGCTTTTCTTCGTACTTCGTCTCTTGGGAAGCAATAAACACGTACTTTGGGACCATTCTGGTAGTTCCCGCGGCACCCGGGAACACAGCACCGGCCCATGTTTCACGAAGTTGCACTCGCTACACGGCAGGCAATCAGTTTCCCATTCGTGCGCTAGCACAGGTACGCACGCCACACAAGAAACGGCCACACGAAACAGACACAGCCGTGCGAGGAGCGAACGGAAATGCACCCAACGCCAGGCTGAAAGACTCAAGCAGCAGCTAGACGCTCACTGCAAGACTGCGTTCGTGTCTGTGCTTGCCCGGGCAAGCGCGAGCACATCGAGGGAGACAACCGAGCGGAGCGGAGCCGCGCTTGGTGAGCAGCCTGACCGGACACTTGGCGTGACGTAGCGCGTGTGGAAAGGAGGGCCTGGAGAGGCCTGAAGAAAGTATTTAGAGGGTGTTGGCACATGGCATGAATGATGCTGCAAGCGCTGCTCGTACCACGCGTGCGTGCAGCAGCATCTTGTCACGCGTGGGCCCATGAGCGAGAATTGTGTCGTCGTGTATGTGTAGCGAAAAATTGACAATGTAGGCAAGTCAGCTGACAGCGTGAGCAAGTCTGCCAGCCTCGGCTTTCTTCAGTTCCGATGGCGTCTGCTCCTCCGAAAGCCAGGAAACTGCAAGCTCTCGAAACCAAGCACAGCAATGTGAGGGACGTCGAGAGCGGTTTGAAAAAGGCTACAGTGGCAAAACAGCACGGTGTTGCCGCCGCTACTGTGTCCGCCACTTGGAAGAACACCGACAAGTTGCGACAACAGATGCAGGAAGACACCGCAAAGCTTGCAAAAAAGCGGATTTGTGCGTCAAAGTACAAAGATGTCGCCGCTTTGTTTGAATGGTTTCGCAAGGTCTGGGCTCAGAGCGTTCTTGTGACTGGCTTGATATTGCTACATGGCCTGAAGTGCAAGTCAAGGACAGGTGCCTTGCAAACATTTTGGGGCACGATGGCTTTAACCCACTGAACGGTTATATCCAGCGTTTCAAGGACTGGCAGGGCCTGGCAAGGTCGTCGCTGTCACCAACCCCGACGGCGTTGTGTGTGATGTAGCCGCCACAGATGAAGACATCGTGGCAGCGAAACCTCAGCGAGCAAGCGCTAAGTGCCTCACTGTTTTTGAAGATGAAGTCATTAGCAACGCAGTTCTGTCGCAATGCCAGGCTGAGCAGAAACTTTTTTCAAAATCCGGGCAAAAGTTTGGGGTGCGCAAATTATGCGTGGGCACAAATTACACGAGTAAATACGGTAGTTGTCCATCCACAGGAAAAAGTTTCATTCAGCAAACTTTTTTTCTTCTCGATTTTGACCAAAGTGATTTTCAGTCTCAAAAACCATTTGGCGAACCCAAGGCGATCGAGAAAATAGAATATTGACCAAAACGACCATTTTATTTGCCCTGCAAGTAAAGGAAGCTGGAAAGTACAAACTGCATCGAGCCACTCTGAGCTCCCTACAAACAGTGAAGAACCCGTGGGTGGAATATACATGGCCACCATTAGCACCCCTGCTGCCAAAAGCCACCGTGCGCATCTAACTCCGGAGCGACACGCATGCCACTAGCGGCGGCGCGTGCATCCAGGCACGCGAACTCACCGGAGTGGCAGTGAGCGAAGCAGAATTTTGCGCCACGCCGGTGATGTTATTTCAGGCAACAATGAACTTTGTAAAGAGTACAAGAATATGTTAAGCCACCGTGGTGGCTCGGTGATTATGGCCCTCGGCTGCTCATCTGAAAGACGAGAGTTTGATCCCGGCCGCGGCGGCCGAATTTCGCTGGAGGCAAAATTATAGAGGCTCGTGTACTGTGCGATGTGAGTGCATGTTAAAGGACCCCAGGTTGGTCAAAATTTACGAAGCTCTCCACTATGGCGTCCCTCATAGCCTAAGATGCTTTGGGACGTTAAACCACATAAAGCTAAACCAAACCAAAAAATTGTTGTGCTGTTGGCTGCAACAGCAGTTACTGCAATTCACCTGGGACCCAGTTTTATGTGCACCTCCCGACCAAAAAGTGACACAGAAACGTTGTTTTCATTTAAGAATGCAAGGCGAACTTTTACTTCCATTACTTCCATATCGCGTAGCTGGCGTTGTGAAACATCTCGTGAAGATAACAGATCTTTCTCTGTCTTCTAAATTTTAGGGTCGACAGGAAAGTGAGCCTCAAAAAAAAAAAAATGGAAGCCTACTGGCTCGGCAATGAATTGTATTCAACCGCTTCTACCGAGCACAATATGCGTCCCTTGCTGTGAGGCTGCTGAAAAACATATACTTTTTCTTTTTGCCTTTTTTTTTCTAAGCAGCGCATACTTTCGTGAATGTACCTTACACCTTCAGTTTTCAGCACAAGAGGGATGCAGAATGTTAGTAGTTGTCGTGCGACATGCTACCAGCCATTGCGTCACGTCATACCACAGTTATCTCTGATTAATTATTAGTTTACGACTGCCCACCTTAGTTGTAGCTATATGCTGAATCTTTTCTTCTTTCCAATGAACTTTCTTCTGGGTGCTTATAGAGAGCTCTGCCAGGTTCTCTGGAGCTACTATGACACGTTTTTGATAATTTTTGCTCCTGCATCTGACAGACCGAGACATATTCAGGAGATACATTACACAACCTTGCACCAAGTAAACAAACCTTCCGGGAAAACCCTGTTTCTTCCGTGTCAAAGTTAAGCCATTCGGAAGTGTCTCATAGCTAGGGCAATCGAGCCACGATCGCTTGTCCCATTCAAACCGTTCTATTGTGCCTTCTTGATTGTTTTTACTAGTAGGAAGGCCTTCGCACTCTTCATATTCTTCGGCTCGCAACAGGTCATTCAGGCCGTACTTAATGCCTCCAAAATGGTTGAGCACATACTCCCACCTTCACTGGGTTTGCAGTTCCCAATAAGAACGACCATGCAACATAATGCCCTTAAGTACCGTGTTTACTCGAATGTAACGCGACCGCGATTGTAACGCGAGAGGTGACTTTACATGCTGCCCAGCGGAAAAAAATAAAACAACGAATGTAACGCGAGGCTTACGGACACAAAACAAAGTATCTTTAATAGACATCATGGCCAACATGTTTACTATTCTTCTTCACTTTCGGAGGCAGTTCTCAGAAACGGAGTCCCCCTTTTCGCTATCGAAGTCTCCCGGTAACTTCTGCCGCATCGAATTTGTTTGCCGCAGAGAGAATCCATTCCTCTTCATGAACATTTGGGCCCACCTACGAGATGCTCTGAACTTCCCATCTCCCGAGCAATGTCTCTAACTTTCCAACGGATCAGCTCGACACCGACCCCCATGAGATAGTTGCACTGCTCGATAACAAAGTCCGCCACCTTTTTCTCCAGCTGGACGTGATGGCCATGGCGAGGCTCACGAAATCCTTTGCAGTCGGGCTCGCATTTAAAAAGCCCCTCCCGCTGCAGCCGCGATCCGCAGATGGTTGACTCGTTGAGGTTAAGTCTTCCAGCTGCCGCAGAATTCACAACCTCTTGAGCTAACAGGATCGCTTTTCTCTTAAAATGAGCATCGCACTGAGCAGGACGTGTTGCCATCGTGTGCACTGAATCAATACACCGCGAGCGACGCCACAAGAGCACGACGCGACGATGCGTTGAACCCGAGGATTTGGCATTGAGACTGAGGATGGATGAGAATTTGGCTTCCGTGGTACCCTTGTTGCCAGCATAAGATCGCAAACCTGCGGAAACCGAAACCAAGCTGATTGCTTTGAAATGACTGCACCACGGCACTGCTTTAGGCCAATCGAAGCATGGTATTCGATTATAATGCGAGGGTAGACTTTAAGGGGAAGAAATCCGGGAAAAAACTCTCATTATATTCGAGTAAATACGATATATCTTCGAACCATTGCTATTTGCCATTTATCTTAACACGTAATGTAGGATGCTATGAGATAAGCTCACACACATAAAATGTAAAAGCTCTTCACTGTTCGCGAGAACAGGATTTCGTAAGGGCTTTTAATATGTCTAGTTCGTCTGATTTGGCCATCTTTAAAAATTTTGGGTACGATTTCTTGCAGCTCGTATTCCCTATGCTTAAGGGTCACTAGTTTTCGACAGTGTGTCGCCGCGCTCCAAAAAGCTGCCACAACAGCGTCATGTTTCGATTTTCCTGCAACACCTGCCCTGCACCTGCAGGTTGCTTTGACCGGGTGCCTGGTCAGCGACAGTTGTGTGAGAAAGAGGAACCGTGAAAACTTGCCGAAGCAAACAAATGAATATTTCCTCAAGTTGCTTGATTTCAAGGGCGCAGAGAAGCATATCTGCGCGATGCATCGGGCCGACACTTCACGCCAGTCTTCTGCCGAAATTTCTTTCACTTCACGAACAAAAAAAAGCTTGATACTTTAAGCCAAGTTTCCTCCTCGAAAAAAACTTTTCAGCCCAAAGGCAGACTTCTATAAGCAGCGGCGCGCAGGTCCCTGTTGCCATACAGTCACGGAAAATCGTCTGCTGACGACAAACTAGCGCCGCCGGTGGAGGTGCCTTTAGGCAATGGGCCACCACAAGCACAATGGGCTCCCACCTGGCCTTGGTGTGACGCTTGGAAGACGACAGCGAAGCGGCCGACACGGGTACAGCATGGTGTTGTGCTGCCACGAGCTGCCCCGTCGTGGCCGCCGGCTGGTGGCGGGCAGCAGCCGCCACCACGTGGCCCCAGGCCGGAGCCCCTGCCAAGGGAATGACCGCTCGCTCAGGGAGCAGGGCAGCCCGCTCCAGCACTAGCGACCGGCTCCAGGCGTCCTCAGACAGGACAGCCGCTGGCGCACCACGGGGCGCAGGCTGCCACGTCGCAGGCACCAGCATCTGCCGATTGCTGCTCCAGGCTGGCTGCACCGGATTGGTCAGCAGAACCTAGAGGCAGAGAGGGCAACTGCTACACCAATATCTTCTATCCCGCACCCCCATCACTACCCTGCTCTGCTCGTGTTTTCTACATGGGACACCACAACTAAGCTTCAGAGCTGAGGCATTTTTCAGCCGCTACCTGGCTGCGCAGGACAGGGGTTGCCAGTGCTCATCCTTTTCCACCGTCTCTTTGCACACACAGCCTCTTAAAGACAGCCAACACAAAGCAGGAATTAGGCCACTTTTCTTGAGCTATTCATTCCAAAATGCATCAAGACACTTGGCCAACCTCCATGCGCCTTCAGCAACGTACACCGTGCACAGACAGTTCATTCACTAAGCCGGCCCTTCATATTTTACCCCACAGAGGCAACAACTGCAAGTACTGCATTTATTCATGCAAGACCCCCCCAGTTTTTCTGGTTGCGGGGTTTAAACGAGTCAGGCCTTCTTGCACCACAGAATACCTGCAGAAACAACCCAGTGTTAATGCAACAGCTGGTGAAACATGTTGATTCACTATTCCTCCCACTCTCGCTGCTGTGCGACGATGTCACCTCATCAGTGCACTCCCAGAGATGATCATTACCTGTGCCATCCATGGCATAAGAAATGTTGGTCACCTCAAAGGTCTACGAGACCATGTCGGAAAAATCAGGCAGTCCGGAAAATCAAACTTCACCGAAAAATATGCTGAACTTATTACCAATATATCAATAGTTGTTACCAATTGTTACCAATTTCCAAAAGTTGCCAGTTCAGCGCACTGTGTGACTCGTCCTCCCTTTGTCCATCATCTGCCAGTGCTTCAGTGTTCAGAATGTCAAACCAACTCGCCCAGCATACCACACCCTGCTCTTTAACACTTTCGTGACCGCGTCTAGTCCCATCGACAGTATGTTGTCGATGGTACAAGTTTGAATTTTGGTGCCTCTCCAAGCGTTATGAACAGCTAGCGGCATCGAGCGGGTTAAAGAGAGGCTATTTTATCTGTTTCGGAGTTGTGTTTCTCTTTTCCACCGCGCGGGAATTTTTAAAGCACCTTCATAGTCGGGGTGACGAGCACTCGTTTCCGAGATGGCATCTATGTCGCGCGTGTCTGCTCCACGGAAACGGCGAGTTTCATTGGATTCCGACGCATCTGAGCTCAAATTTGCGGATGATCGTAGCAGCACAAACTCGGAAGATGACTTCGATTCGTCGGACTGCAGTACTGACGGCGAAAGTTCGCCAAACCGCCCCAGAACATCGACAGGTATCTGCCGGTGAGTTTTGCTTTCTACTCGGACCGTGTTATCGCGTCGTAAGGATTTCCGGCGTGTTCTAAAGGTCACAGTTCTTATCTGCAGGGTGTCAACGTCGTTCAGACGGGACCATTCGCCGGCGGCCGCACAGAGAGTGGAGTTTTGTCCACGAAGACCGCCGGGAGTGGACCTTGGAATCGGGCTCTGGAGTGCTGCGCGGCGGTCCCTACTCGATGGTCCTTGTGTACCTGAACAGCTTTTGTAGATGCAGAGCTAATATTTGCAGGCTGATTTCATATGGCTCTTTTGTTGAAAATGTATATTTCGATTTTTTTAAATACTTTTTTGTGCAAAGCAGCATTGATGTTTTTATCGATCTTTCTCGTTCTTGTTGCGATTTTTTTGCTTTGATAATTTTATCTCACTATCATTAATGAATATGTTGTTCGAAATCAATACCGTTGGAACGATAATTTCTTCTTCTACAATTTGATACCATACACTTCAACATGAATCATTTTCTGTGGCAGGGAAAAAAATAATTACTAGAATATACGAAAACTACCGTTTTTCCCGCGGTCACGAAAGTGTTAACGGGCACTGACATTGCACCGCACATGGGCCTCGTAGCATTTCACCTCCATCAAAAAGCGACCCGCCGCGGCCAGGGTCGAACCCACGACTTTCAGGTCAGCAGTCGAGCTTGAACTACATAACGATAGCGGCTTAGTAGGTCTTGACATTTTAGATAACAAACGTTGCATTTTGAAATCAATTTTCAATCTTTTCTGCAATGCACATGCTCCCATTTTTTAAACTCAGTGGGTTTTTTCAATAAAGATTTTGGTCTGGGCTAGCTGGCTCACTGTTTTCTGTCGACAGAATACCACAGCACTACGGAACATGGGCACAATAACACGGACACAGTGCCTGTCCTGTCTTGCGTGTCTTCTTGTGTCCGTGTCCGACAGCGCTGGGGTCTTTCGGCAACCGAAAGAAATGACGACTCTCCCAGTCATAGTTGCGATACTCGCAATTGCCCCCCCCTCCCCCCCTCCCCTCCCCCCAGTGAAAAGCACGTCGGCATGGAGAGGCCAGATGTCACAAAATACAAAAAAAAAAGCCGAGAAACAGATGACGCGCAGCGGCGGTCGCGGCAGTGAGCGGCGGCGGCGAAGACGAGGGACCAAGACTTGACCGCAGCGCCACTAGTTCGCATGACCGCCACCGGGGACACCTATCCGTGCGGAGCTGTGAAACTGAGTTTGTTCTAGTAACGTTGCTCCCGCGCTCATGTCTCCATGAAGCCGTACGCCTCCTATGCGCTTTGCTGCTACCTTTTTCCGTATTTGGGACGAAAAACTCGGCACAGATGAGTTCCGCAAACTCTGACTACTGTTCCAAGTTTGTGTGGTGGAAGACATTCAAGAACAATACGAATTTAAAACCATGTAGGCGCAATGTACCGACTCGCGCAGAATGCAGCATTGCAAGAGGCTCCCCTTGAGCTTGAATTTCGTTTTGCTTGATCAAGTTTTTGATCCAGCCTGCAGTTTGAATTAATGAGGTTCCACTACACATTATATGGCGGCTTGGGTACTGGCGGCGAGTGCGAACAAGGTCCGAAAAATCGAGCAGTCAGTTGCAGTGTGTCCAAAATTTCATGCGTTCTTACACATTGGCTCCAAGGGGCATGTCACGGTGCTGCGAAAAAGTCCGAATAATCAAGCATGTCCGGAAAATCTGGCGTTAGAATTTTCGGCCACTGACTGTATACCATTCAGTATTCCTTAAGGGGAGACGTGGGTCTTAGAACAGTCAAAAATGGTCAAAAAATAGATTTTGAGCAAAACTCATTTTCGGAACGTTTGACCCTTCGAGCACCTATTCTCAAATTATTAACGCTAAATTCGGTCGGGAAATGCGATAAAATATGCTTTCAATATACCACGGCAGCCACGAAATGCCCCCAAAAAGGCGAAATTTGTTCGAACTTCCCGCACGCGCCATGGACACTGCAGTCGGCCGATCACCGCCATCATTGGCTGGTGTGACCGGCACATCTTTTTTTTTTTCTTTCTCTTTTGCGTTCACCAGCGTCACTGCCGCTAAGTGCGCGGCTGCTTTTGTGCTTGTTTTTTCTCAACGCGCCGTGTTTCTGATTTGTGCCGGGAGTTTTTCCATGCGATCAAGATGACGGTAGACAGTCGACTTAAACCGTGCACGCAACGAGCTTTTGGAAGCTGTTAGAAACGGGTGTGGATCAAAAAGCCGAAGGCGTCGGCCACAAGCGCGCTGTCGGGACCTTCGTTAGAGCCGGTGCCGGACTCGCTGGATCTGCCGGGAACATCAACCACGCTGCTCACTGACGACACTGCAGGACCGAGTTCCAGCACGAATTGCATCCCGGATCACGGTACAGTTCGTATTGATGCCGTATACTACTCTGCGTCGGAGCAGGCGCAGCTTGTTGAGCGATCGGCGCACACGAAGTCTGCTCTGCCAGAAAAGTCAGCGACCCAGTGCAAGTTTGAACTTCTTGGCATCAGCGCGGAGTGCCAGACCGGTGATGCTGGTACCGAGTTCGTGATTGTGGACATGAAAGTTTTAAACAACCTTTTTGCGCAAGCGAAGTGCGGAACCTGTGGCGCAGGAAGTCTGACTTAGAGCAAGGCAACCGACAAGGAGTATGGCTTAGCTGTAAAGCTCCAGCTCGTCTGCGGCAGCTGAAACTTCGAGAGGAAACAATTTTCTTCCCCACGAGTAAGTGGAACTGCCAGCACAACTCCCCTTCAAGGTCAACATGAGGGCCATGAAGGGAATAGAGACGACAGGCAAAGGTGTGACTGCCCTTGCAGACTTTTGCGCCTGTATGAACCTGTCACACCGAGGTCTGCACCACAAGACCTTTCAGGGACACCTGAAAACTTTTGTGAAAGCCTGCGAGAGCACAGCGACCGCAAGCAAAGCTGCCAGCGTGGCAGTCATCAAGAATCTCTATAGAGACTTCTTGAATCCAGTTGGGAACATTGACGTTACTTTTGATGGTTCGTGGATGACCCGAGGTCGTAGCTCTCACATCAGTGTGGGCTGCATTGTTGAGCTTTACACTGGTCTTGTGATCGACCACATTGTTTGCTCGAACTTTCGTCTTGGATGTGCCTTGGGACCACAGCCACAAGATGAAGGCTACAGTGACTGGCTCGCCGCCCCCGAGTGCCAGCGAAACATCAATTGTAACTCTGGCCGCATGGAAGTGGAGGCTGCGCTGACCATGTTTCAGAGGTCTCTGACCAAGTATGGTCTGCACTGAACGACCATCCTCTCTGATGGAGACAGCCGAACTTTTCATGCTTTGTCAGAAGCAAAAGTGTACGGATTGATAAAGATTGACAAGAAGGATTGCATCAAACACGTTCATAAGCGAATGGGGACTGCTCTGCGGAACCTGGTTGATAAAAAGAAGGCTCAAGTTGAATCTCTTGGCGGAAGAGGCAAGCTGATGCAGGAAAAGGTCAAGAAGATCACCAACTACTACGGCTATGCCCTCAGGAGCAACAGTAATGACGTTCCAGGCATGAAGAAGGCAGTGGAAGCTACACTCCTGCACATGACTTCTACAGATGATGTCCCGAACTACTCCAAGTGCCCTGAGGGTGCTGTCTCTTGGTGCAAATTCAACAGAGCCTTGGCCAATGTTGAACTTCCACCTCCACACAAGAGTGCCCTCCCGGCTTGTGTTGGGGCTGCTCTGGAGCCAGTGTTTGCAAGGCTCAGCGATGAGAACCTGTTGGCTTGGTGCAGTGAAGGAAAGACTCAGAATGCGAGAGAGAGCCTACACTCTCTCATTTGGACACAAGCTTCAAAGAATAGGAATGCTTCTTTGAAAAGTGTGAAGCGGGCTGCTGCTGAAGCTGTTGCCATCTACAACCAAGGAAGGAGGGCAACTAATGAATCCATCACTGCAAGTCTGGGCTATGCTGCTGGTGGATGCCTTGTTCGCTGAAGCCTAGAAAAAGACGCCCTGCATTTGCGCAAGGCAAATGGAGCTCAGCCAAAAAGCACTAATACGAAAGAGAGACTGACAAGGCGGCACAAAACAGGAGCAACTGAAGATTACAGTCCTGGACTGCTATGAAGATGTTCTCCAGCAGAACAGGGCAGCGTGCTGCCTAACATCCAGGCAATTCTTCACAAAGACGGAGTAGGAGACGTGTCGAGTGTCGCACCCAACGGTCCTTTTCAGGATCACCCAACTGCTTGCCATTGTGGAGGCTCGAATCTCCTTGGCTCCGGACCGCTAGGTCTCTCAAAAAACAGTTTTCAGGATTCAAAATATTGTCTTTAGAGCTCAACAACCTAGCTCTGCACTCCATTGTCTCTAAACTAAAAAAATGTACCGATACCTTCATCAGAAACCATTTTTTTACAACTTCATCACACTTACACCTTCGACATTTTTTTAATTAATGTTAGACACTTTTTGTTTTGCTTTGTAGGGAAACAGATAGGGAACATCTAAATAAAATCCGTTGTTGAAGATTCCTCCCAAAATTTTCTGTAGTCAGCGTTAAAACTTTAAATTCAGCTTTCTCAGCTTCATGTTTTTTGCCAACGTCACTAGCCTTACGGACCTTTTCCTTATGTTTTTGTGGTGCAATTTTAATAAATTTTACACCGTTGAATTCAGAAAGAATTGAACTGTGGAGCTATGCTATTTTCATGTGGCTAAGTTGAACATATCAAATTTTGTGAACAATAATACCAGCTAATTATATTCCAGAATTGTGATGCATCGACATAATTGAACATTTTTATACGATGACGTATCTTAATAACAATATAAATAGCATAGCTCCGCATGGCAGGTCTTTGGCTACGGCTGCATTTTAATCGGAACCATAATATGTTGAGGGAAAGTGTCTTAATGACCTGTAAGAAATTACCTAATTAGGATTCAGTTATTTTTCCATAAGTAGAGAACTAATTGAGATAAGCTGAAACTAATTACATTTTTGAAAACAGGAGGAAGAAATACACACACATACCTAACTTCATTACAATATCTCTAATCAAAAATTTTCGTTTTAAGACCAGTGTCTCCCTTTAAGTTCATTTGCACTCTTTGCTAAGCTCTCAGATTCTGAAGCACTGAAAGTCTTTATCGACAGAGTACATGCTTCTGCTTGTCAGCTTCTCAGCTCTTCTAAATCGTTACCCCTGGAGCATAAGTACGCATCTGCACACAAAATGAAGAAACATTTTGCTCTAATCATGCGGATACAGCCCGAGACAAAAAGGAGTGTGAGGCTGTTTTGGTGCTAGATTTTCAGGTCTCTACATCACACTTACCTCCTCCTCAGCACGCTCCTTGGTTCTATAATTTTCCACGCTCGATATTACCAAGCCTTACATTTCCCTATAATCGTAGTATTATTTCTTCTCCTTTGCGGTAATACTACCCCAGGTTTCCCAGTGCATGGAGGAGGCTGTGCATGAGGGAAAATCTGGGCCATAGAGGGCGCATCTGATAAATCCTTAGCTCACAGCACCCATGTAGTGTGATTTCTCTCCTTTCGGTCTGTGTGTTAGTGTGAGCGAAGCGGCACGCAACAGCTGCAACAAACAGCTGCGCGCATGTGCCGTGTCAAGTGGGACGAAAATGAAAAAGGAACGCCCAGCGAAACGGAGCGGCGAAAGACTGACTTTGCAATTCGACTGAGCTTGTTCCACTCGGCCAGCTGTAGCTATCACATCACTCCAGCTTTAACCAGAGTTAAACCACAGCCATTTTTTTTGGGGCTTGAAGCGAATTCGAATCGAACAGCAATTTTCTTTGAATAATTCCGAAGTGAACATTTTAAATACTTCTAGCAAACAAAAATGGTGGAATGGCACAATAAGCATTTTTAAAATCATGTATTTTCCGAACACAAAAGGCCATTACATGAAAAGAAGAGAGAATGCACTGAACTTTATAACACTCAGTCAAGCTGTGTCGACATCCTGCAAAAGTAGCCATTGGAAATTGGGAAGCTGGCCTATATGCGGAGCCAACATACTTCAGGGGTGTGAGACCTATCACGAGACCCCAAAAGTGCTGGAGTATTGACACCAAATTTTTTCTTAAGTGTTTTCTTTTTTTTGAATCATGCATTAGGCGTCAGTATACATGGATCACCCCGTAGTATTCCCCTACGACCGTTAAATAATTTAAAATTAATTTCTTCTTCATGCTGTTTCAGTGCAGTTGGTGTTCAGGTCACGTGATGCACAAAAAAAAAAAAGCACTATAACTGCTGATACGTCATTTATTGTCGCTGCAGCTATTGAAGCAACCTTGCTTAAGTGTTGTAGTGAATTACAGTTGCATATCAGCGACTATATTTTGGGCTTTTTTGCAGCTAACATGACCTAAACAGCAATTACACACCACAGCACCGTTGGGTTGGTGAAAGTGAAACTGAAAAAAAGCATCAAGAAGAAATTCAATAATAAATTATTTAGTGGTTGTAGTCAAATACCACATGTTGAACTACATAATTTAAGGGGGGAGACGGCTTCTGGGGGCGAAAAACGCGAAATAAATAGATTTTTCAGAAATAAAATTTTTTAAATATGCAGCTGTTTTTCTACTAGTCTGTGAATTTACAGAACTCCAGAGTCAATATTTCGACTGTAATACGATTAAAAACATAGATCCACGCACACTTTGGGCAGATACGTGAAAATCACGCTCTTTCCGTAACACGCAACAGTCATTCTCCGGCAGTGATCGCCGCCATCTTGGTTTCCTTCGAAAGAACAGCTTTTCGTGTTCAATTCCGCGCCATTGCTGTGCTTTTACACTTATTGGCTGCAAAAAAAAAGGCACAAAAAAAAAGTCGCAACATGCACTGCTATTCACTAGTCAGTGCACGTGACTGGAACGTGTCATCCGATTAGCTGACAAGCAAGCAGGAGCCATCTTGTCTGAGTATTGGAAAGAAGAGTTCGGAAAGAATTTTGGAAAGAAGAAAAAGTCACTCATTGACAACTTCAAGAACTCCCCAGAAACTGCAAGTATCGCGGATATACCACCGTCCGAATTGCACTGCGATGTGGGGACCGGGTTAGGCCTAACCGCAACAGCAGTTGCGTACACGGAAACCTGGGGTGGTGGTCCCGTTCGGCGAGACACCTCGATTCTGCAATCTTCATACATTCTGGGAGGCTATTAGCAATTTCCCAAGGCCACTGAATGGATAACTTTGAATTTTACTTCAATAAACAGCACATTTACTTCAATAAACAGCACACGCAAAGCGCTTGTTCTGTGTGTTCGTCCCTTTCCGTATTTTGGTAGCGCTCACCAATACCTTCAAGAATAAAAAGCACTCTGTTTGTTTCTCTCATTTTTCTCAGAATGCAAATTTTAGACTCTGAGCAAATTTCGAAGTGGCATATTTCAGCATCTATAGCTGAGAGAACTACAATTGTTTTTTTACCATGTAGCTAGGTGATCTGAGAATGCAGTATTGGGAGCAGCTTTTTCAATTAAGGCTTAGAATTTTTTTTAATGATCTAGTTCTTAATTGCATGTTAGAACGATGGTTATATTAGAAAACTGTCTCCAACACTGTGTGCCATTTTCTTTCTGGAGTCTAACAAAGTGTCATTTTCAAGCTTGTATGTTTTACTTCTCTCTCTATTGTTCTGGCGAACAATAGGGGGCTAATTATTTACATCTTGAGAACGAATTAACCTGTCAAAAAAGTAATCCCATTTTTTTTTTAAATCGGCATGAGGAGCTGGTGAAGGGTATGCAATTTCATGAAGTTTGGTGGAGAAATAAATTTTTCTCCAGAAGCAGTCGTCCCCCTCAATGGCTAACACATAAAAAATGCAACTAAAATTAGTGTCTATGACCTTGAATTGCAACTGCATCGCTGCGCACATAGTGCTTTAAGCAATGGCTCCATGAATGCCTGCTAGGTGTATGCCACCCTGCATCAGGTGCTGGAAAAGAGCGATCACCACAATGTGCCTTGTGCTAGCTTCCGCTCGTGCGACGGCGCCCGATTCATGAACTTCACACGGAGAAGAGCACCTGCAGTCTGCTCAAACTCACTCCGCAAAAATAAAAAGAACCGCATGTCTTGCACAGAGTAATACCCCTGTCACATGGGACTCCTTCTCGGCCTTTGCCGTAAAGTTGTCTTATTGCACTAAAGGAGGAAAACCGAAAAGGAGCAGCGACGCTGCTACACGGCAAATCCAAAGGAGCTAGAACGCGGCCTCCGTGAATGCCAAAAGTCACTGCTGTGTGTGAAGCGGCGCTAGTAACATTATGGAATTAAAGCAGACGGCAGCACTTCAGCTAAGAGTGCATTCGTTTATGTTGGAAAAAGTAGCTATCACGATAATAAACGAGCGTTCTGGCGGTGAGAAAAAGATATTCTGAAACAAAGTTTCTTTCTTTTTTTTTTCATCGTTCTCGGTCCGACCACGGTAGGCGCGCTTTTCCGTTCGGCTCCTCGTTGTGTTCGAGAAGCGTGCTTTGTTGCTTGTGTTTTTGTGCACACAAGCAAACTCAAAACACGCACTCAACAAAGAGCAAACGAAGAAAAAACAGCAAAGCGAGATGCGCAAGCACGTGTGTGTCGATGCGGCTGCTGAAAAGCGTTCAAGTCCTTTCTTAGCTGTGTGGATGTCTTTAGTCATAGCTTCCTCTACGGTTAAGTGCACTGTAACGCAAAATTAACCATTGAATAAGATAAATTAGATTTTTTTTACGGTTTCAAAACTAAAAATTGCGTCAATTTTTTATTCTTTGAGCTCGCTAGCTGGCGCTGCCGTCTGGGTTGCTCCTTTAAGCAACTTTAAGGCCGCTGACGGCCGCCTTTATTGCTACGGAACTTTATCGCAAAGGTCTCGACGCTTTGCCGTGTAGATGCGCGTCACGCGCCTTTGGGGCAAAGGACCTTAATTTCTAAGGCCTTACAAGTGCCCGTGTGACAGGGGTATTACACCCTTATGCACTGACCTGGCGTCCGTTCTGCTCGACGACTGACACTGGCACGTACTGCTGCAGCTGGAGCGCTGCTGCCGCCGGCGCCTGTTGTGCAGCAGCAGCTGCCGCAGCCGCCGCGACAACCACATGCTTGGCGGGCGAGCCAACCCCATACGCGCCACCAGGCGGGCACAGGATCGATGACACACACAAGCTGCCAGGAGGCGCTGCGGCAGCTGCCCGGCCCTGTGCTGCGTACAAGGTGGCGCTGGGCGAGGGCCCGCGGGTGGAGAAGTGGGCAGTGGCTGTGCCTGGCCGACGACAGGCCTCCATCGTCTGCACCGAGGCCCGCACATTGGCGCAGTGCGCGTAGTCCATCAGGTGGCTCAGGCTGACAAAGCTGTGATTGAGGGCCTCGCCGGGAGCGACGCGCCGCTCCTGATCCAACGTCAGCATGCGCTTCAGCAGGTCCACAAACTCACGTCGGTCCGCCTTCTCGGCGAGCAGCTCACCGCCCTCCAGGTCCGTCGGCACGTTAACCTGCAGACAAGATAGAAATCGAAGTGGTGTCTTACTATGACGAAAAACCACGCAGAGGTGATCAACCATTTTCATTTTGCAGCAGCGGAGATCACCTACAGGGCATGTAAGCCAGAATGTTTTTCCCTGCACTCAAAACAGAAATCATTGAGGCTGACCTAACATTTCCAAGTGCTGGTACTGTAAAACCTCGGTGATTAGGACCATGTTAATTTGGATAATAGGAGTGTCAGTGCAGCCCTGGCCAACGCTTACCTATGTACCCATGTGTCCATGCTGTTGGACACTGCTCGGCTCGTGCCGGTTTAGCTGTGACCGGCACGGCAAGCAATCATCCAAATATCCGTTCAGAATCGTTTTTGGAGTATCATCGCCAGCCTGACCAACCCACGCGACTACCAGCCATGCCTTGGCCAGCCAAGATCAACTGAGCATCATTTAGAATACCAATTGATTTGTTGCTGGTCTTTTCATTTCCTTTACCGCAAACGTGCATTTCCCTTGTTTCCATCCATGTGGTTCTTCTGTTCTTTCACTGAGCTAAAACTTCGTGCACATCACGTACTGTTCACAATTAGTGTGGTGAACGCTGCTCACACGACGCCACATGTGAAAAGGCTACAGCGCTACCAAGTCACGCCATGAAAGAAGCCTCAAAGACACTTACCATTATGAAGTAGTCCTGCTTCTGGCACTCCCGACAGTGTGTATGCATTAATTTAAGCATTTGACAGGACTGTGAAAAACTGTCGTTGCTGCCCACTCTTCCTTTCAAAAACAGATGACCACTGCAAACTTTTCTTACACCCACGCGAATAGCTTTTTGAGGGCCATTCAAACTGCACTTAATCGTGTAATTGCGTACTTCTTTTTTCCTAAATTTAAGGATTCAAAAAGAGGGTGCACAAATTAGCGGGGATTTCGCGAATGCGTCCTTAAAAACCGCTACAAATGTCATAACGCGGAATTTATATAGCATGTTGCCACATGTAAGTCAACCCTGCAATTCGCGCCCCTTGCTGGCCACAAAAAAATAATACCAACGTTGCGTGATGGCATGACAGTGCGTGTGCAAGGCAATAAACACAGAATAATAAAATCACTAAGCCAACATTCGAGAGGCAAATGGAGGTACAAGGTGATAAAGCGGTGCCCGGCTGAGTAGCGGCAGAGTAGCTAACGGCCCAGTAGTTTCGAATTTTGGCGTGACGCACGCTTCAGAGGTTACCGTTTGTAAGGGAAAGCGACTGCTGGCACAAGCAAGCCAACAGAGCGCAATTGACTTTTTCTCACCGGAAACAATTTGCAAACGAATTACCGACTTAAAATTTTGACACCACTCACTCACTCACCTTTTGCAACCCCCAGGCAGCAATGCGGCCACATCAATGTTCCCAAGCCTGCCCTACGCAACCCCACGATTGCTGGTGTGCTTGCACAGCAGGGAGTGCAAAATAATGTGAGAAAAAGTTGTTTTTTTTGGGGGGGGGTAAAAAGTTGGGGGTGTGCAAACTACATGAGTAAATATGGTAATTCGACCTCTAGATACATTTTTCCCTGCAGAATGGCGCACATCTCTCACCTGTGCCATGTCGTCGAGGCAGTTGAAGATGTACTTGCGGGCCTCCTTGGAGCGCACACCGGTCTCGGCTTCGTGCTCCTCGGGGCTCTTAAGCCGCCAGAAGGGGTAGTTGGAGTCAGTCTCGCGGTGGAAGAAGCGCGTCGTCTTGGCGGCCGCGTTAAGAAGGTGCTCAGCAGGCAGCCCCTGTGTCTGGCTGATGTAGCGGATCTGGTCATACTCGGATGAACCCGGGTAGAGGGGCCAGCCGAGGAAGAGCTCGGCCACCACACACCCCAGTGACCACATGTCAATGGCCTCGCAAAAGGGCAACCCCAGGATGATTTCAGGCGCCCGATAGTAGCGCGACTGCAGGTACGTTGAGCAGACCGCCTTGGACACGTGCGAGGCCGAGCCGAAGTCGATGACCTTGACACGGAAGGGCTGCCGCACAGGGTCCACCAGCATGATGTTCTCGGGCTTGAGGTCAGCGTGGATGAGGCCCAGCTGCTTGAGCTTCAGCAGTGCCGTTAGCACCTGCTGAAGCACGGGCCGGATGCACTTGAGCGGCAGCGGTGAGAACTTGTTCTGCTTGAGGAAATCGTACAGGTTCTGCTCCAGCATCTCGAACACGAGGCAGGTGTGCGACTTGTGCGAGAAGCACTCGAAGGCGCGCACAAAATTGAAGTCGTCGGCGGGCTCTTGGGCCAGCCGATGCAGGATGCTGACCTCAATTTGACCCTGGCGGGCGTACGAGGGGTGGTTCTTGAGGATCTTGATGGCGACGATCTCATTGGTGCCCTTCTTCCAGCATTTGACCACCTGGCCAAAGGTGCCACGGCCGAGGAACTCGAGCACCTCGTACTGGTGCGAGGCCGAGTAGAGCACCTCATGCTGCACCAGCTGGTAGTCGCCCTCCGAAGTGCTTGCCTTGGACGTGTTGGGCGCCACGGTGGCGGCCTTGGGCTGGCGGCCAGAGCCCCAGGCGTGGTGATGAGAGGAGGAGGGTTGGCGTCGGCTGGCCGGCCCAGGCGCATGGTCCGGTGCCCGCCGCTTGAGGCCCGCACGCTTCAGCTCCCCCCCATCCCAGCACGGCTGCGGCTGCTGGGGCCCCGACGAGGACGACGATGAGACGTCGCTCACCTGCTGCTGCTGCTGGCCACTGCACCAAGTAATCAAGTTACATTACTTCCTAAATACCAGACAACTATGCTCACAATAGGTTCCAAGAAGTAATGAAATCACTTTCAATGTGGACATAGAAACAGACTGGTCACAGCTGCTACAAGTCTTTCAGATTTCCTTGCTGAACTGCGATAAGAGTTCAGCTTCAAAGTGGCCACCAAAACATTTGGCCCGCTTTGAGGAAAGTGTATGTTCTTGACAAAGCTGAATAGCCTCTCTGCTAACACAGTTCAAGGCATTCTATTTGTTACCTGGTTAAAGCTTTTACAAAGGCTAAAATAAAAAATCGCGGCCCAGTGCGCTGAAAAGAGAAAGCTACGTAGCTTCTAGCATTACATACACATAGCTTTCCCTTTCCTTAATGCCAAGGTGGCAGTCACATCACCACTTGCACACACGTGCAACTTAACTGTCTTGCTGGCCCAGGCCATTGGCATGTCACCCTCGCTTTCGAGGCACTCAACCCAGCAAACGAGAAATGGCACACCCCTAATAAAATTAATTTACTTTCACTGCTTAAAATTATTTAAATTCCTATAATTTCACATTCATTCCTGGCATGTTTACACCTAAGTTCCACGGCCCAATGTGCATCAGGTGAATGCGTGCAGCACTGGCAAAGTGAACAGGACCAAACGCACCTTAACTCTTTCCTTACCGTGGTAAATATGGACAGTTTTATAGGTTATTGACTGAAAAAATTGTTAGTTACATTAGTAAGTATACAGCACATCAAAATGATGCTATATGAATATACTATTTGTTAGCATGCACTTCAAATAGAAATGCTGAGCAGTAAAACCTTGCTGAAAATTACTACACATATTTTTAACATTAATTATAACACAGAACGACAAAACATTTTTTTCAAATTCTGAAATCTACAAAGATTTACTTGCTTCATTACTAAAGTTTCTGAAAGTTGCAGTGCTCCGACTGTCAAATACTTCGAGGGGACACTTAAGCTCTGCTTTGAAGGGTCCCTGAAAAGAGTGAGGTTGGCGATAATACGCGTGCATTATGCAGAGTATAGGCCACCGAGCGTTTATGCCGCGTACAAGACGTGAAAAGCGAGACAATCATTTACAATATATTTTTAAAAAGTCACGCTTCTATATCTCAGGGCGACCAGCGGGGCTGGGCTTTCGCCCCAATCCACGCAAGTTAGGTCAGCAGTGGAGGGCCACCATTGTTTCGCCGTGCCAACTCTTTCTAACGTCACGCAGCCACCATGGCCACAACCCGGAGAACTCCCGCGTGCTTCGGCAGCCAGCGGAGGGGCCAAGTGGGTAGGGCTGGCAGAAGAGCGCGGACATTTCAGGGTGCAAAAGTGACGAGGGGAGAGAGATAGGTGCAAAAACGTGAAAATTCTAATCTTTACTGCAGATAACTCAGCCTCCACAAAACGAATTTAAAAAAACTCTTGCTGGAGGAAATTTGTAAAAGCGGCATCCTTTAAAATCCTAGGCATACCGCAACATTATTCAGAGCCCCTTCCAGAGCCCCTTTAAGGGTATGATGTGATTGCTTCAGTGGGCTAACGGCTATATATGTGGAATTGGTCATTCTCGATTTTACACTCATAGATCCGTGGGAGTCCTCACACCACACCTGGCCCAGTGGTGCAGTGGTTAAGCGATACGCCACTGCTCTGAGATAGCAGGTGCTGCCATCAGTTGAGGTTTCGACCCAGGTTGCTCCTCTTGGTGAACTTTTCCCGAGCAATCATTAATATGACAGCGTTAAAGGCCCCGTTACCCAGAAAATCTGGCTTCGGCATTGTCAGCCTTGTGAGCGAAAAATAAGGTGGCATAGGGTGGCCCAGGCAGCCACCCGCCAGAGACGCAACCTAGGTGGGCCACCCAGGTCACGTGACCTTGTGGGGTTATGACTACCTGCCCGTCAAATTGCGACCAAACTGGCCACCATGACAGGTGGCTGTTAAATTAATGGTTGATTGTGAGAGGCTGCTCGGTAAGAGCAACTTAGGTTGCAGAATCCCCACCGGTGGCAGCATCTGCAATCACAGGGCAGTGGCGCACCGCTTAACTGCTGCACCACTGCAGAAAGAGTGGTGTGAGGGCTCCCAGGGACCTACGAATGTAAAGATGAGAATGACATACCCCACATATAATGGGCATTATTAACTCCTTAACGTTATCGCGTCATATCCTTAAGGCAGAGCTTAAGTGTCCTCTCCAAAAATCAGAGCTTAAGTGTCCTCTCCAAATGTTTTATTGCCACCTGCCAACGGTAGTCAGTTTGCTCACTATCTGGCGGACAGGTTGTAATGACGCCACAAGGTCACGTGACCTAAGTGGCCCACCTAGGCTGCTCCTCCAGGGATTTTTTTACTCACAATGACAACGCCGACAGATTTTCTGCATAACAGGAGCCTTAACACTATTGCATTAATGCCATATAGAGAGCAGCTATTTTTGAAGCTGTTACAAACGCCGTTTTCTTCTCCCAATATTTCTGCTGGAAAATGCTAGGAAACAAACACCTTCACTAACATGAATATACTTCTGAATGACAGAAATTTAAAGAGTATATGCAGATTCATAATTCATCAGAAAAAGTGTAAAATACAAAAATTTAGTGAAGACAGCAACAATCCAAGAAATATGCTAATATCATGAAAGAAAAAAATTGGTTAATATGTACCAGGTGCACAAAATATTTGAGATTAAGCATGTGAACGGCTGCATACGGGAGGCCCAGGCTTTGGTGAAAAAGAGCTCACTCCGCCGACTAGTGCGAAAGAGATTTTGCCTGTCTACAAATTTATCGACTCAGGCAGAGAGAGGTCGCGCGCGGCGCCCGATGCGACCGCAGACTTCCCTTCGGCCTGCTGTGCGGTGCCCCCCCACCGGCATGCGCAGACGGGCACATTAGTACATTTGTGTGTGGAGGCCGACAGGCGGCCTTACTAGCAGCAGACACAACAAACAGACTGCATAACGGCTCGAGGTGGCGGGGGATGTTGGAGGCTGTCACCAGATGGGCTGCCAGCAAAGGACACGAGACGCTGACTTCAGGGAAGCGCTGCCCTCCGAGGGACACCTGATCCCCTTCGACACATCCCCAACGAGGCCATCGGACTTCCCGTCTTAATGGCCGCGGCTGCCCTTGGTCAACTGCATGAGCAGCGACGGCGAAAAACCGTTGGGCGAAGAGCACTCTGAGAGAGAGAAGGAGAATTGCCGGAGAGACACGGCGAAGGCAGAAGAGAACGGAAAAAAATTCGAGCAGAGATGGTCGATGCAAACGGATGCAAGATCGCGCTGGTCTACAATCAGCGAAGCAGGACCTCAGGGACCGTAGCAAACCGACCGCCAGCTGAAACACCCAAGAATCCTGTGGCCTCGACCCGTCATAGCACCGCCAGCTGAGACGCCCAAGAATACCGAGGCCTCGACCCATCACAGCACTGCAAGCCGAGACGCCAGGAAGAGAGGCACACCACGGGAGAGCTGAAGCAGCCGTGGCCCGCTGACGCACCACAAGCGGACTGAAGCCCCAACCTGCCGGATGAACAACCAGTTCCCCCAAAAAGCCAGCGGTGAGCGGACCACCAGTTTCGCCTTGAGGCAGAGAGGAATAAATAACGTTTTACCGAGTTACTGCATTGGTTTATGAAAGAAACACTCACAAATACCCTCCATCCGCTCTTATTGTCCCATTATGTGATAATTATTTATTTTGACTTATCACATTTCATCTTATCACGTTTTCGATTTTGTTTACGTCTTGAGGAAGTACCGCATTTGCACAAATACAATGCGGCTACGCATATAACGCGAGTTTGCTTTCATGTGAAAACAGAAGTTTAGCGTGAACACGGCGTCATTTTCCGCAGCCTCAGAGTCGTTTAAGAGGCAACAGTTTTACGCGCGACACATTCGAGGCGCTGTGGTACCGCTCGCGCAGTGCCGCTACCTGCTCGTTTCTTGCCGCCACTTCCCTGTGCTTCACGTTGCGAATGTTCGCCCCTTTTCTTCCCTTCGCCGCATTTTTACTGTCTTTACTTTTTAAGCGACCCGCGCCTCCTTCTTTCTGCGTTCATAGCCCGCTTTACTTTTTTCCCTCCGTGCGCACCGCGCTTTGCCACATGGCCCGAAGGGCTGTAGAAGTTGGCTTTTCCTTACAGCTTACGAGCTTGATGGTGAAGCACTATCTCAAAGAGCACCAGTAATCGTTTTTGGGTATGCATTTACCTCCGAATGTCGGCCTCGCGCATGTCGCGTTGTCATCATTCCGCAGGAGGCACGTCGCCACGGCCAGACCCTCTTTACTATACCCGTTTTATTTGAAAGAAATCTCTACTATAACAGAAAAAAAAATGTACAGTCAGTCTATGGGAGCTGAAATTGGACTGCAGTTTCACTTTCTATATACTATAGTTTACTATAGCGGGGTTCTACTGTACCTGAATAACATTTTTAGCTAAAAACAGAAACAACTCCACTAGCCAAGGCTCCTGTGTCACTGCCCAAAACAGCCTTTTAAGGGGCACAAGGGTGAAAAAATGATTGTCGGAAATTCGAATTTTTTTAGTTCTTGCTTATCTTATTATGTGCAAGACATTTTTCTTTCATGTCCCACAATACCAGTGCCGAATACAGACACAAAATTAGTAAAAAGTGCAATATAAACATGCCAAGTGACTGAAAAATGAGCATTATTGAGCTACCTTCACGACGGCAACAAACTTAAAAAGCGGTGTTTACACCCATTGCAGTGCACCACACAGGCACGGCTGCTCTATTTCCCGTGGAGTGACCCCCGCCTACTGCGTCACACCGCCAGTGATTGCGAAAGTTCCAGTTTGTGCCACTGCGACGGCCGCGGCGCTGGCTATCGGTGAAGGAGGCGAAGCCCTGGCGGGGCAGCGGCCGCAGATGTAACCGAATTAGCACCTTTAATTTTGCGGTATGCACTGCGAGTTCCAACATGGTTTGTTCTAGTGTATGAAATGTCTTACCCTGCCAGGTGGATGCTTGACATTAATGTAGTTAATGTGATATGACGAAGGTACATATCCACCCACTAGCTTGCGTGGGTCGACTTGTGCCCTGCGATTTCGGAAATAAGAAGAATTTTTCATTTAAATGGCTTCTTTTGTGTTAACGATACCCACAGTGACTTAGAATAGGGAACTAGCTGAGTAATTTTTGTAAACGGAACAATGAAAATGAACACGAATTCATACTCGGATCATATTCGCATGGGCAGCCCATTTCAAGTTATAGCACATGAAGTTCTACAGGAGATGTAATTTAACGCGTTGTATTATTTATCGGTGCTGTTTCCAGCACGCTCGCTAAAGGTTTTTCTTTCATGTACTTTTTCAGAGAACATGCTTATTTGCTTGTTTTTTTGTTTTTCGTGGGCAAACGCGCGTTATCAAATAACCCAAGGTATATATTTTTCAGTATTGTGGAAGTTTGTAAGAGATGGCAAGTAGTAATTTAGCTTTCCGGATATAGTTTTGGCCAAGTAAGTGCTTATGTTCGGAACCAAGTGCCATGCTCGTGTTGTTCATTAGCGCAGGAGTCTTTTTTTCTTTTATCTTTATTCTTTTAGCCAATATACTTTTATCACAAAACACTCGTCCGCAGCAAGGCTTTCTGCTCCATCCGGCAGCATTCTGTGATGTTTGCTTCCACCGTTTTCCATAGTCACAACTGTACGTCTGATTCTCTCCTTAGCCTTTGGTGCTTTCAGTATACCTTGTTTTGATATACCGTCCGTATAAGATGTGAGAGCATCAGATTATCATTCTCCGGTTCTTGGAAAGCACTGGTCAATTCTGTCGGAACCGCCGTTGGGTTCTGCACCTTAAAACGGGACATGAATGAAGCCCCTTGTCCTTCATTCCTTTCCTGTAATCTACCTTTTTTAAAAGCAGCGAGCACATAAGAGCCGTGGAGCATTACAGCCAATTAATGGTTGGCCTGGTATTTGCCTTGCCATGAAATATTGTGTAGCCACACATTCTGAACGTTTACATTGGACGGCAGTTCATGGTAAGAAATTTCGGAGTTTCTTGGAGCATTAGAATGTGCAACATGTACGGCATGCAACGTTTTCGGGAATTCTCGAAAATCCCATGGAGGATACGGCAGAAATGTAACTTACATGACTGCGGGAGGTGCGCATACAGGAGAACTTTACCCAAGGACATTCTTTCATTCTTGATGACAATCTTTCATAGCACAGCACCAGCCTGACTCTTTGCAAGAGTGGTGCACAGTAGCACATAGCAGCAGCATGGAGCCCCACGCATGCGTTAAAATTCTTTGAAATATTATTTACCCCTTATAAGTGCGTATAAAAGAAAACAAGACAAGAAAAACAGTAACTGTAGCCGGATACAAGTTAAGGATGAAGGGACAGGTGCCCCACAAAGGAAACCCTCCAGCCAATGACATTGCAGTAAATCTGATAGAGCCCTTTGAACTGCCACCCTCTGGGATGCAACGCTGATAGCCCAACTGGATCAAGCACAACATAGAGGGCCTTGGCCTCGGGGAAGGGGGCATCTGCTGCATCATTCTTGAGTTATCTGTACGGGGCTTAATTTTCTTGAGGATCTTCCCGAAGAAAATGCAGCATCTTCCTAGAAATGCTCTCCTCGCTTCCCATGCTTCGATGCTGGCAGGCATGCGCTAGATTTTGTCCCTTTCTTTCCTGTTTGTTTACAGCTTCATTTCGTCTTCCCCTCTTTTCCGTGAAATTTTTAGAATTGGAATACGCGCTGAAAAGGCTTCTCAGCTTTTGCTGCCTTTTGTGGGTATAATGTTCTGGTCTGGCCATTTGAGCAAGGGGAGTCTACCGAGAAAATGTAAGTTCAGTACCGGCGAGGCTGCAATTCCAAAATTGGTCTCTTCAAAAGGCACCAGCCATCGGTGTGTGCGTACTGCTGAGTTCGTGCTAAGGTGGGTTCAGTGTGGGTGTGGCACCATGTATAATGAGCCACGTATCGGCCTGTCAGAGCTAGGAGGCTCGCAGACTACCACATTCGCTTCGCGAAATATAGTGCTCGTGAAAAATAAGTTCTTTGCGGTACTAGGTGCAAAAACCTTCCAAATCTACTTGCTTTCAACACGTGTACATGTGCACAGCAAAACGAACAAAAACGATAAACAAATGGAAGGAGGCACACACGGCCAGAGCTTCCAAATCTCACTCCGCACCCGCGTCCTGGGAGCTTCAATCACCGATGCGTGGCGCCCCTGGAAGCTGCAACTGCAAACTGCGGTGTCACACACCCCCTATTGTCCGCTCTGCTACTCAGCAGGACATCCAACCACTTGGACACCCAACCACTTCTGGGCGCCACCTCATTTTCACTGCCGAAAATGGCCGCTGCACTGCTACACCATCGGCTTGAAACAAGCACTTCTGGAGAAGATTAAAATATTAAATATAACAATTTTGGCGACTTCTTTAGGCATTCAGGTGTCACAATAGCCCTTAATCTGCATACAAAAAATAAAAACCTCATGCTTTTTCTAGATCGCAGGGCCCCTTTAATGCCTGTGCAGTTAGGGTCCGGTAACACTAGGCATATGCGACATCGATGGACGGCTGATGGGCTGGCCGCCGCTGACGCACTGATCTGTCATGCTCCCACTAAACCGATGATGATGCCAGCATGACCAAAGACCACGCATCGTAGTATTGTGCACTAAAAGGACAGCACCACAATGACGGTAGCGCAGTGAGGACCACCGTTGTTCACTCTGTCACTTAGGGGGGAATCTCATGCTAGCCATGGCGACATATGCAATGCATGTGCATTAGTCAAGATGGGCTTTCGTACAGTGCCTCCACACAGAACCAAGCGGCAAGGTGAAAAACACAGGCCATGCGCCTCACTCGTCACTTGCTGCCGTTGCTTGGGCTTATGCAGCAGAGTGAAAGTTTCATGTCCAGTGAGGCGACATCCTGAAAAACTGTGCTTGTGTCTGTGTCTACCTCATCCATAAAAGAGTGAAACAAGCAGCTGCATTTCATATCTTCCCACTTCAATGCTAATCAGCAATGCACTTTCGTCAGATTCTTAAATTTGAGACGACGGCAGACCATTGGCCCCTTTCGTGGCGAGGCTTAGAGAGTCTGCCGGATGCAAGTGTACAATTTCAGCAATTCGCAAGTAAACTCAACTTCAGGGGGCGCTGAGAAGTCTGGCAACATGGCAGGAGTGGAGGTCCATGCATAGCTCGTCACTTATGAATGGGCATTGCTTGCTTGTGCTGAAATTCTCGCTGTTTTGTGGAGGCCTAATCGCATCTTGATGCTATGCACTCAATTTTGACATTCTCTGTGGGCACCAGAGACTATCAGATTGAATTTGGGGTGATGACGTGGCTGTCGATTTTTGCAGAATCGCGCTAACAGATGAACGTCTTTGCGGAATCTACTGTGGAGAAGGCAAAGTGTTCCTGTGTCCCCGGTAGCTATGAAAACGGAAACGGAACAACAGGACTTGCCGGCCACGCCGCGCTCACTAGAGGTGACTCCAGCCGTCGAGCTATTATCGCCAAAGAAAGAAACGGGCTTACACGCCAATATCTTGAGTCGCTGGCGATACAAACGACTAAAAAAACACTTAATCGCAATGACGGCAATCTCCCGCCAGTGTATGCAAGATGCCTCGGACGATTATTGAAACGTATTTAAGAGCCGGGTTTTTTAGTAAAGCCTTCAGTGAACAAGGCTTCCGTAAGGAGGCCGAAACGTCGTTTATTGACACAAGCCTTTGGTCGGCGATTCATGTATTTTTGTTTTCCTATGACGCTACTACCCGACCAGACAAGATTTCGTCCAACCTTAGACTTCGTCGAGCTTTTTATCTGCCACGTTTGTTGCCGCTAACTTCTTTGTAACAATCAGCAATAGACACGTCGAGTCGACGTTACGTTGTGCTCTCAGTTGAGAATATGCAGCTATCTGTGTCGAGGAGCAGCAGCAAAATAAGTTGGGATGTGAGTCTGCAACGCAATTGCACAAAGATAAATATGCTTTCGAAGAGATTCGGTCTTGTGCATGGATAGGGCATTCACAGTGCATTTTCACTGAAGTAGTCAGACAAAATTGTTGCATCAGCGATTACGTCGGTTGCCTCTCTCGGTGGCGTGAGTTTACCTGTGCTAACGTTGAATCCGAAATAACCCTTCGGAGAAAGTTGAGAAAGCGGAAGTGGCGGAAGTCAAAGCCTAGATTGTGTACGTGGGGGGTGATAATTGATACATGACAGGTGATACTTGCCAAAAGTCCGCGCACTGCAAAGCCTTTCTTTTTCGTCTGTGTATCCATCACAGCTATTGGACACCATAAACTAGTTCCCATTATGCTCAGAAGTCCACCAGTAAACAGGTTTTTAAATGCTACTCGAACAACATACGTCGAAATACATGCTAAGAGAAGCTAAGAGAAGCAGAAGTTGATTGTCTTCATTATGGGCCAGCGGGGGCATAGTCTGTTGTTTTACTTTTCTGAAACATCACATATTGTGATGAGATTAAATAATTCTTTCACCAATTTCATCTGCCAACTCAGTGCAGCAGTCTGATTTGCATGCACTTTGAATTTTTATGAAAACATGACCATGAAAAGATGACCATGAAAACACACAAGTTAGATGCCTTGATACTTTGCCGAGGCTGTGTTCACCCATAATTTTATTTTTATGCAAATTTTTTTTATGCAATTTCTGAAAACTCGAGTGCTCCTTCGTTTACAGCTAACAATTTGCACTGTTTTGATGTTGTTTTTCCCAAAAGTGCAGCTGAAAAGGCCCATCAGCCATGATCAACTATTTTGCCGAAGGTGCCTAGGCCCCAAGCTAAAGAGCTCATGCAGAAGGCTGGAAGACATCTTGAAGCATGTATGTGAAATATATTGCACACAAACAGTGGTAAAACACACATAGAGTCTGTGACACGCAACACTCTCCAGAGTGGCTCAGATATCGAAATGGCCCCTTCACTGCAAGTATTGCAAAATTCCTCATGCAAAATTCACATTACATATTTACAGTTGTGCCCCGTTAATACGGCCCCCGTTAATATGGACGACTCGAATTATGGACAGCTTTTCTGGGGACCAAACTTTTTCAGTGTATTTACGCCTCGTTAATATGGAAACGCACTCTCCGGACAATGGACAGGGTGAAAATGTACGGAACCCACTGGGACCCATGAATTTTTGTGTGTTAATATGGACAGCGATAAGAACAAAATCCCGAGTGCCGTGACCAGATGTTCCGCCCCTTATAATTTGAGTGCAGAACACAAGTGAAAGGCAGGCAAATGTGCAAATGCCTTAGCAGATGCCTTTCTTTGTGTGCATGGCTTCATGCTTTACAGTGGTAAGATGCCAGGTCGATGCAGCTTACCGTTTGCCACTCTGAATGACTATTTTCAAAAAAAAATTATTCGTATGCTTCGTTGAAAACCACATTTAGCAGTTCTCAGCCAAGTGAGTACAGAGTTTTGGGGATGTGAACAGTCGCAGTAGGAGATACATGATAACTTCAACAGGCCCTATCGTCCGTCTCAATGGCCACTAGGCGCTTCAAACGTGCTTCACCCTAAACCGTTTGATTTTCAAAATAATGGCAACCAGAATAATGCACCTGAGCTGCTAAGATTGCCCAATTTCCACTTCACTGCCTGCCACTGTGCTTAGAATGAGTCTGTAATCATAAAACGATTCTTGAAAATATTTGTTTTTGTTTTTATCTTTATTCATGATTTTGTTATTACGGACGACTCATTTTTGGACACTTTACTCGGGAACCAAAATGTCCACATTAACGAGGCACGACTGTATTCATTCCTTACTGAAATCCTGAGAAGAAAACCTATCTGCATCCTAGCCATCGTTACTTGAACCCCGAAAGAAGACAGTGTATTTGTTTCAAACACAAATGGCAAGAAATAGAGCCAAGAACTTGAGACGTGCAAGGCAAGTATCGCTTCATACCAGTTCCATTTAAGAGGGTGCTCTACTGATGGCATTAGACAGTTTTAGCTGTGCGTACGCAAGTGCTTGCATACGCAAAGCGCTACGGCGCTGCGTGCGTTACGCTGTCCGCTCCGAAGTATAGTCTTAGCTGACCGAGCGGTAGCGTCCCTCACGTGCACGTAGCGCCATCTAGTGACAAGACGTCAAACCACATCGACGCTCGGTTGAAGAAAATTTCATCCGTGATTACTGATAACTAGTGTGAGTGCATTGGAAGCCTTTTTTTTGTTCCAAGAAGAAAAACTATGCAAACCGAAGAAAATGCTAGAAAACTGCTTTGGCAGGTGTCGTTACTACGAGGAACACACACCGCATTCAGTTAGGCCTAGGAGCTTGAAAATCGCCAAATTATCTGAAAAAGAAGGGCTAGTTATCCCTTATACCGCTAGGTGTGGACAAGAGTAGGCAAAATAAAAGCAAACCGCTACCATTTGAGCGAGCTATTGCACCGCAGAATCCAGCGGCGACATGTATTTATTCCGAAGCGGGCAAGCAGGGCGCCGCCATCTTGTCAACGTTTGCGTACGCAAGCCACGCAAGCGCCGCAACGCAAAGTCCGCTGGCTAGTGTACGCACGCAAAACGCAAGGCTTGCGCTTGTGTTCTGCGCATGCGCACTACCGTCCCCGCAAACTCCTTGCGTACGCTAAGCCGTTGCGCACGAACAGCTAAAACTGTCTATTGTCCAATTCTCAGGTAAGCACTATCGGGGGAGAGCGATGGTTTAGAGACCGTGTGCCCAATGAAGGCACAAAATATCTTTAGAAGTTATGAAGCATGACCTGAACGGCAGGCGGGTGACGCAGCTCGCCTTAACACCATATAAAAGAGGCCACTTTGCCTTTTGCAGTCATGATTATTTTTGCTGTATTAGAATGCATTATGAGGCTACTGCTTTTCAGGCATTGAAAGACAATTGATGAAATGTACATGGCACAAGTCATGTCACAGTCCCTACAGAAAGTAAGGTTTTAGGCATTCCTAGTTGACACTGGCTTTCGCACAGGTTGTTCATAAAATATTAAATCGTCTCGTACCATCTTGCAGCTTAGTATAGTGTGCATCCACAATAGTAAATGCTACATAAATTTTCCCTGATGTACAAAATTGTAAATAGGATTACACTACACGTAAGAGTTAAATTTATACAGAACACAGTGAAATACAACCAGAATGAATGCTTGTTTGTCAGTTAAACATTTTCTGGAACCTCATGTCCACCACGCACTTTATCTGTCGGGCTCTGTTTTGGTTTCATAACTTAGGAATGACTTATGCTTTCAAGAAGGCTTCATGCGAATTTATGAAAGCAGACATCACTTTACTGCCACCACATTTTATATCTCATTTGCATATTCAGCTTATTGCTTTCAAACCAGTTGCTGTGTGTACTCTGTAGCTCGATATCTGCAAGGATTGAGATGTATAATGTTGTTGTGTTGCTGCTCCGTAGTTCATTCACTTGAGGTTTCACTGTTCATGGATGTTCACCAGTGTTGTGTGAATAGTGCAGGTGGGGACTGGTATGCATTTCCTACAATGGCCTTTAATAAGGGTGATAACATTTTGCAAGTGAATCTGTGTGATTGTTGTGAAGTTCAAATGGCTGAGACAGGTGAGTGCCATAAGACGGCAGTCTCATTTTTCAACAATAAAAGCCACTTTTCACTTACCGTAAACACTAGTGTCGTTTCTTAGACTACTCTGGTGTTTGGTGGGAATGACATCATTGATACTGAATGGCAGTGTTCCTTCCCTTCTGATAACCAGGAGGGGGCTATGACGTGTTTGGCACAGCTGTTTGAAGTGAAAACTTGTGCACCATTCTTCTGTGGTTTATAATAAAAATATTCCATGCATAGTGTCGATGTGAGTATGCTTACTCATGGAAAAACAAAATTCCTTCTCAGTGCAAGCTCATTATAATGATGCTGTGGTTGAGACAGGAGAACACTGGTGTAAAAATTGATAATTCGAAAATAATATTGATGTGTACGCCAGCTCCAAGTGAAGACGTAATGCATCAAGCGTAGCTCCAATGGCAGTGCAAAGACTACGTACGTGCACAGCAGCCTATAGCTAACGTTAACAACCTTGTCTATGTATGTGGTCAAGTTTTGCATTTGATGTAAGCTCCACTGCAGGGCAAGCCATAACAGAGATACTTGTGAGTTATGCCACACGGCTGCTATATTTTTTTTTTGTTTCCCTGGTCATACCATTTTATTATTCTGCACAACTCGAACATTGGCGCATTTGCTAAGTAAACATTTGCTAAGGAGTATACTAAATAAGTGAGACTAGTGAACGAAGTAATATCAAGAGAAGTATGTCGAATGCAGGCACATCCTTTTGTACAGAATGCCCCTATCACGAGGACACTGAAACATCAATGCCTTTGTAGCGACCCGCACGGCTGGCAGTGGAGCAATGCCAAAAAGGACGAAGTATCCCCAGCATGCGCTCGTGAGAACGCTCGGGGCCTTGGCCAGGGCGGGACGCTGCCGCCACCGCTCCACAGCTATCTCCTCTCCGGCAGCCCTCATAAATGTGGCTGCGGTCGGCTTCCGAGGCGACCTCCACATTGTGGTGATCTCGGACAGGCCGAACGCCCTCACAACCGGAGCACTGCCGCTGTACCTTCGAAATCCTGCCCCGCCATGGACCTACCGCAAGATGAGTGGCGCCTGATACCGCCCCAGCAGTGTCCCGTGTACAGCTGTGGCCATTCTGTCGCGCAAGTGGAAGCCCATCTATACGTCAACGGCGTGTCGTCCCAGATTTGGCGGTTCCTCCTCGTCAAGTGGAAGCTGCCCGCCCACATCTTTGACCAGCTTGACTTTCCACCGTCGGACGACAGCCTGTTCGATGGCCTGAAAGAAGCTTTTTTCCGTTTTTACGGCGCTCCACTCCTCCACCCCGCACCCAGCAATCCGCCACATAGTAGGGCACCGGAAGCCAGTACAGCTGATACACCCGTCCGGCAGCAGCTCCAGCTCAGCTTTGCTCTCACACTCCCTTGAGTACTCTAGCGCTTTTACCGGACCTGTGGATCCCCATTGCCTTCCACGCACAGTTCGTTGGCACCTCCGTCCCTGCCTCCGGCGCGGCCCACTCTACCTCCTACCGCCTGCCACACGCACACTCAACACTTTGAATCGCGCTACGCTGCTTGCTGTACATCTGACGCCATAAGCCATACCTGTGCCATTGTGACAGCTTAGACAACCACTGAAGCTTCTGTTTTCCACGCGACATCAAGACACCACCCTGCGTCTCCTTCACTGCAGCCGGTGGCATCTGCACCGTCCCTTACGGCCATCTGTGACCACCCACTGCTGATTCAGGTTCCACCCCCGCTGCCGTTTCATCAGCCGCTGTCTAGCAAGCTGCCTAGGCTCACCAGGCCAGCGGTCGGGCCCCCAGTTGCTGTCGTGGTGCCGAAGCCACCTCCAATTGATGCTACCTCACCAGAGTTCCCCTTCATGAATTGCTCGGAGCCTGTGGCAAGGGCACCACTCGTGCGGCCGGCCGCCACATTGAAGCCAATCAGTCCACAGCTGGCTGTGCGCGTGTGCCAGCAGCCTCATGCAGTCCACCACAGCTATTTCTCTGCCTCACACCTGATCCCATCTGATCACCGGGCAGCTCGGACCGGCAACAGTTGCACGACTCTCGGGACCCCCGACACACCTGGCAATCTCTGCTGCGCCGCACCTAATGCGCGTGCCGGCAGCTGCTGCACCAGAATCTCTGGTGCTTGGTCCACTTAGCAGGTTGCCTCACTTTCTTCACATGCCCCTATGCGTCCCTTGACTGCCCCCGAAAGCTCAGCCACAATGACACAGCCAGGGTCGTCCGCCTGAGCCTGAGGTCGCCTTCCTGGGCAACCTCCACACTTTGTTTCAACAATGTGCAAATCTACTGAAAGGAATTCCTTCAGCTAAGTTGCATGCTGAGCCTGTGTGGTTTATTCAGTGCTTAGCAGGTTTTAACAGCAAGTTCGGCTGGGTATGAATGTTAACACTTCTCTGCATGTGGATGATTCCTGTGGACGCAAATCAAACCTAGAAGGAGCTGCTCCATGCCAACGGTACCTCCTTGCGAGCAGCGCATACCTTCCAGCACACGTCTCGCCACTGTATGTGTCGACTTGGGTTCTAGGCGTGCACCCTTTGCAGACCTTATTTGGAATAAAAGCACTTGTGTAATGGCTGACGTGTCGGCCAGTCGTCGCTTCCTCGCAGTACACTCAATACAAATATGGGGGCATAAATTTACAGCGCAGCGAGCAGCGCCGAATATGCTAACGATCGTGCAACTCGCAGTAACGCGCAGTCCAATATTGATCCCGGTGCCACTGACCCGTAGAGAAAAGATGCTGCGAAAAAAGCAGACAACTACGAATTGCTTTCCTACACAAGTTTATTGATAGCTTTAACTTAAAAGCACGAGCCTGAAGTGCACTCTGATCCCAGCTGTCACAGTTTATGTGTGCCAACGTTGAGACAGCAAAGGCGAGTATGAGCACAACAGCTGCGCAGGAGTTTCGCACCTTAGTATCCTTAAAAGGAGATATTAGGAGACACGAAATCGTACCACCAGAACTGGTGGAAATGGTACTGTCGGTGTGACTTTTTCCAGATCACAGGAGAATCTCAATACGGCCAATCCTGCGGCGCCGATCATTTCAGCACAAAGTTGATTTATAAAATGAGGTGTCAATGTGTCGACACTGACTGTGGAGCAGTGCAGATATGGTTTCCCTTCGCATTTTTCGGCTCTATGAGCGTTATGCTAACGTATTTCCATTAGGCTCGCGAGGGGCGTCTGCTACAGGAACCTCGAGACGATTGCTTACATCGCATGATATGCGTACAATAAAGGACAGGTGTCAGTGTGACCCGGTCTGCAGAGCAGTACTGTGGATGACAAACAGAATGTTTTAATTCACTCAAATGATCACTGAGCCTTTCTTCAGATAGAGCAATTTAAAATCAAGCATTGGTGACATTGGAGGAAGAAAATACAATTAGTGGGAAGCACCGGCCCTACACAAAGCTTTACCCAAGCAGGTGATCGCATCATCGGCTCTTATTGTAGAGTTACTGCAGTAAGCAAGCAAGTAAAGCTACAATATCTGAGCAAGCGAAGATAATATATTTAAGGTAAGGAGAGCCCAGATTGCATTTTAATGCCATGCAAACGAGCAGTACTGCTTTGTGAATGAGTGACAGACAAGGTACAAAGAAGGTCTGTCTAAGAGGCTGATAAAAAGCCATGGACACAGCATCAGTCCAGTTTCCCAAAACACACAACCAAACATACAATGTAAGAAAAAACATGACAGACGTCAAAGGGGCAACCTCGCATTCTGAGTCACGAAATTACACGATTGGTCAAGAGTTGTGATGCCATCAAGGTCACGTGACATCGAGAAGCCAAAATCCATCACCAAAGGAGGAGCCTGAAGGCTGCGGCAGTATGGGCATCTGTACCAGAGAGGGCAACCGTAGCAGCAGGCTGCAAGATAACCGCTGGTGTCTAAGGGTAATGGAATGGATTCCAAGAGAAGGCAAGTGTAGCAGGGGGCGGCGGAAGGTTAAATGGGTGGATGAGATTAATAAGTTTGCGGGCATACAGTGGACACAGTTGACAAAAGACAGGGTTAACTGGAGAGACATGGGAGAGGCCTTTGCCCTACAGTGGGTGTAGTCAGGCTGATGATGATGACAATGACCATCACCACAGCCAAACATCCAACGTGTTTAGCTGCCAGTCTCTCGCATTGTGCTTTGAATGTCATCGCCATCCGACTTCCATCCATGCACAATGGATCCAGAACACTGTTATTGCATAACCCTCTTAAAGGAAAAATTGCAGTGCAGCAGTAACAAATACGAGACGAGAAGGATGCAAACACAAGCGCTGTTCTTAAAACATAGTGACTGGCTAGTTGGTTCTGCATACTGGAAAAATTGCAGCGCAGCAGTAACAAATACGAGACGAGAAGGACGCAAACACAAGCGCTGCGCTGTTACTGCGCTGTTACTGCTGCGCTGCAATTTTTCCAGTATGCAGAACCAACTAGCCAGTCACTATGTTTTAAGCCTCTTAAAGGGGCTGTGAATGGGGCTCTAATAAAGTTGCGGCATGCCTGAGATATTGAAGCATGCCGCTTCACGAATAGTGTCCAGCAAGAATTTTTTTAATGCGGTTTCTAGAAGCTGAGCTATCTGTAGTTAGAATTTGAATTTCGGCGTCGGCCTTTCCCTCTCCTCTCGTCACTTTTTGCACGCTGCAAGGTAGGTGCTCCTTCGCCGACCCCCCCTCTGGGAGCGGAGCTTCCCGACCCGCCGGAGCTAAGCGGCTTATTGGCCGCGGCCACAGTAGCTGCCTGACGTCTGAAAGAATCTAACCAATGGCCACCTCTAACCTTGTCTACGCAGATGCGGGGGACGGAGGAGAGCGCGAGCATGAAAAAGTCGCCGGGAAGAGCTCGCCAACTTTGACGCGTTATTGTGGGCCGTCTGCTGCGTGTAGAAGAGTATTATTTGGCTCTGGTCTTCATGGCAACACAGTGCAGTGACTAAGTGAGTTAATGTGCTCTCCTCGGAAGGCGTTTCAGAGCCCCTTTAAGGTGACTAAAGCAACCCATAGTTTTGCTGCTACTATCATTACCTGCATTTCTGATGACTTTTCAAGGGGAGGCTCATTAGTTTCCACATCAGGGCAAGCTGGCAGGCAACCAAATTGTAGAAAAGAATGCCATACCTGCCAGCAATAACAGGAAAACTACAGTTAAACCTTGATATAACAAACAACGATATTACGAATCATTGGCTACATCCAACTCTTCCTAAAGGGTTAGTCCATGTGAAACATCCCAGACCGTCAATTCAACCATGTGTTTTGAAAAAACTATGCTAGTTGACAAATCTATCAATGGAATTTCAGTGACATTTTTCTTGAAAAGCACAAAAAATGTTTTCCTCACGTAAGCTCTGTTTAAATTTCCTGCGAAGAAGCAAAAGTTGGTTGGAGTAAAAATTTTTTTAATGAGATATGAACCATGGTGCAATGCCAAATATTATTTTAGAGTATTTCACTTGCTTTGTTTCTTCATATGACTTTGCTAATGAAGCCTGCAAGAATTTTCCGTATTTTCTTGATTCAGTAAAAAAGCAAAAAATATGGTGCATTAAGGAATTTTTTCCATAAACATCGTTAAAGGTTCAGCCACAATAATTTTTCCATACTTTCCCCTGTCCCTGTACCTTACGCTAAAAATAAATTAAAATTGCTAAAGATTACTTTTTACGAGAATTACCTCTAAACTTTGCAAAAGGTTACTATTTTGAGATTCAGACCTAAATTAAGGATCACAGCTAATCAGATACATGATACACGAGATGGTGCATAATACACACCAACTTCGTTGCTTGTAATCTAGGAATTTAAATTCGAGTAAATTTTGTTTCAGGCAAGAAAAAAAACTTGTTCACGTAGGCATACTGGTTCCTTGGTTCGAAGCAAATAGCAATTTTCTTCAAATAATTTCGAAGTGAACATTTCGAATACTTCTAGGACACAAAAAAGATTGACCGGCAAAATAGGCACTTTTAAAATCTTGAATTTTTAAAGCACACAAGGCCATTACAAGAAAAAAAGAGAATGCACTAAAGCTTTGTCACACTCACTGAAGCTGAGTGGACTTTCTGCAAAAATAGCCATCGGAAATTGGGGCAGCCAAGCTACATGCAGTGCCAACATATCTGTAGGATGCGAGACCTCCTGCTATGCTAAATCTTTCTGCTGATGCACAGCGCGCAGCTGGTCCGTGAGATAATCGAGGCAGCTGAGATAGCCAGACTATATGTGAACAATGCATCACTACGCCATCCCTATTGCTAGCAAAAAAAGAACTTGAGCTGTTAAACATGCAATGATTTTCATGAATGTGCAGAAGTGAGTGTGCCGCACGGTGTGCAATTCACGTGTCTGTGGTACGCGTGGTGCCACAGACTCAAGGGTTCATGAAGCGGTGTGTTTTTCAAAATAAATGTTGAAAGTCAGCACTCGTTTCTTGTCTCAAGTCCCCAAGGAAGCAAGGGCAGTGAGGCATGCTGTTCAGTCCGGGAATGTGCATCTAAGAGCTGCGCTCTAAAACGAAAAAGGAATCGTGGCACGCCAGTCGGGGTCCGAAAATGGCACGAAGCTGGTTTCGGACAACCACCGAATGTGCGAGCCAACAGCTGCAGTCATCATAGGCTGACGGCAAAAGAACAGACACTGAAACTATGTGGCCAGGCTCTTTTTTGGCTTAGTGACAGGGGACCTCCTGTCTTCGTCACGCCTGCCATTAAGCGCATTTAAGAAGTGCGCGTGTTTCAAGCCACTACGCGATAGGGAACCCAAGCTCAAATTTTGGGTGGCGACGCTAGTGCCGCAGTGGCGAACCGCGGAAAGTCGAGCCATTGCCAGAGCGGCCACTCTGCTAGCCCACGCCAGACTGGCGAAGCGGCAGCACGCGCGCACCCCAAACACTCGTGTCCAGCCTTGGCTAGCTTTGTGTGCATGCACGTGCAACGAACGAGCTGCGTGAGGAGCAATCTTCGCAATGACAAAAGCGGTTCCGCTGAAGCGAAACGGAGGTGCGAAGCATTGTTGTGTCGTGATGCTTGTGTTGTGCCTATGGTTCAGCACCACACACGGAACACCAAATTCACGCCACAGGTCTCATGAGCGTAACGCTAATATTCTCACAGAAATTAAGTGCAAGTATGGCTTAAGGAATGAATTAAATTAGAGGAGTAGTGCACCTGGTTTCACAGAGTTTAAAGCTCACCTGCCTCACGACTCAGCGAGTGGGCTACGTCCCAGAGTGTGAAGCATGTCCCATACTTTAAAAAGCTTTCCAGTTGACTGGCATGTATGACCATGTAATAACACAATTTTAAAGGGAACCAGAAAGGGGTGTTTGAGCTTGGCTTTAAAATGCTTGCACTATGTAGAGTACAGGCCATCGACTGTCCATGCCATGTACGAGACTTCAAAAGCGAGCGGAAAATTTACAATACATTTTGAAAAATTCCCGCTTTCGCACCTCACGGTTCCAGGCTTTCGCGCGAAAACCTGGCATACGACGCCACATCATGCAAGTGACGTCAGCAGCCGAAGGTTATCATTTGTTCACAGCACCAATTCTTTTCGGACGTGACGCATTATTACGGCCACTCCGCGCGCGCCGCAGCCGGCGGAGGTAGGGGAGGGGCCGAGTGGACAAGGCCGGCAGAGGAGCGCGCTTTGGCGTGCAAGAGGAGAGGGAAAGGCGCAAAGACGCGGAAGTTCAAATTTTGTCTGCATATAACTCAGCTTCCACAAAACGCATTAAGATAATTCTTGCTGGGGGATAATTTAAGAAGCGGCGTCTTTTAACATCCCAGACATATCGCAACATTATTAAGAGCCCCTTTCCGGGTCCCTTTAAGGCGTAAGCTTTACTGCCCCGGTGAGTGAAAACCCGTCTTTGTGTGTACATATGTGTGTGGGTGTCAGCACTTGATGGTATGCATAACAGATGCCGTCCTGATTCAACCTAAAAGGTGGTGGTTAACTTAATCATTGGCGGGACAACCTGCATCACACAAGTCCCACCGGTGGCAGCATCTGCCATCCAAGAGCAGTGGTGCACCACTTAACCGCTGCACCACCGCGCCAGGAGACCAGGGATCAGGACTTCCAGGGATCTATGAATGCTAAGTAGAGAAAGGTATGGGCATTAACCCATTACCTATCGCCTCATATCCTTAAGGTGGAGCGCGGGCTGCGGTACGGAGGTGACTACCTTCATGAAGTCAGTGCATCAATTAGAATGAGTGCGGTGGCCTTGCAGCGGCTGCTACATAGAGCCATGCTGAGGCAGAATTCCCAGCTGCGTGGCATTGAGTTACATCACAAAGTGAGCGGGCGGGCTTAAGTCTTCTTATACATAAGCAGTTCTAAGTGCCTCTGCGGAGTTTTCTTTTTCTTTTTCTGCTATGTATACTTTCTTCCCCGGATGTACAAAATTTGCTTTAGTAAGGCTGATATAAAAGCAAAGTGTATGTACAAGGTGACCCACTCTTACTGTGAACACACAAGCAGGCAGCCGCACTCTTCTGACGGCCAGTGCGTCTACACCCCGGCCACACATGAGACTGAGAGTTTAGTGGCAGACAAGGCGAAGCCCCACCTCCAGAACCTCCTGCGCGTACGCCACTTTGCCTCGATGTGCAGCTCAACACGCATGGGCGATCTGAACAATGCAGCCCCCTAGTCGCATTATCCTCTTTATCGCATGCAATAACTGACAACTGCAATTAACGAATGCTTCGCTTCATTTCCAGGAGAAGTAGTACTTTGTATATATCAACATGTATATAACAGGGGCAGCTCTATTTACACGTTGTACTAGCCGTTACCACTGACATGAGAAATGTATTTTGCAGTCAAATGGGCCTCCTCGTCGTCGATCGTCTGCTCCACAGAGTAGACACGACTAATCAGCTTCTCCCCTTTCACTAGGTTTCCTTTGTGGAAGTGCTTGTCAATCTGAACGATCTTCTTGAAGCCGAAATGCAGGCAATACATCGCGACAGCGCATGCATGTGAAAGAAAGCGTGCGTCTAAGACAGCATGGCGAAAGCACCATGTGCAGCGGTCAATATCCCAGTTTTAACTTCCCTTCCATTCCACAGATGGCGCTAGTGCCATTCAGCAATGCTTTGGGAGCCTATAGATGATGGATGGATGAATGGATAAGGCTGAACCCTTTAAATCGGGCGGCGGTTCAAGCCAGTTAGCCATGACGTGTGAAATATTACTTTTGTCTTAATTTTAGCCACCAAACAGATAACCTTCGCTTGGTTACTTCTACCCGCTTAAAATCTACTTTCCCTTCACTGTCCTTACACCCCAATGCCTTCGATAAATCAGCCCCGCTGCTTTCCACTGTAGAGTGAAGCAATTTACAGAAAAATATTAAGTGTTCAACCATTTCCTCCCCCTCTCCGTACGCAACACACAACGTGTCTATCTCGTGGTACTGACTCCAGATGTCTTAGTCTGCAAAACTCCCGTCCAGGCCTCAAACAACAAAGAGCTTCCCCTACAATTATCATAGAGATTTTCTTCGGCAATTTCCTGCTTAAAGATCCCGTATGTTCCCAGTGCCAATTTCGTCAGCATCCCTGTTTTCCACAGAGCTCTCTCCCTCTTTCTTTAACCTTTTTCTTAACCAATAATTGCTGATTTGTCCCCCTACTGCTGTCCAGATATTTGCTTGTCAATTTTCTAGTTCGCTTTCTCCATTTCGTGTCAACATTCCTTATGTACAGGTATCTGAAAACTTTCCTAGCCCACTGCTTTTCCTCCATTTTTCTCAATCGCTCCTCAAATGCTATCTTCCTGCTAGCTTCTCTGCTCTCGAACGACGCCCATCCCATATCACCCTGTACCCCCCGATTTGGTGTATTGCCATGTGCTCCCAAAGCTAGCCTCCTTATGCCACGTTGTTTAATTTCTAACCTTGCTTGAACATCTGGTCTCATGCACAGGACCGCATTACCGGAAGCCAGGCTAGGAACCATCACCCCTTTCCAGATCCCTCTTACCACTTCATAACTATTGTAATTCCACAGTGCCTTATTTTTCATGACAGCTGCATTCCTACTAGCTTTATTCATTACATATTTTTCCTGCTCTATCAGATACTCAGCACCGTTATTTATCCACACCCCAAGATACTTGTACTCATCCAATACTTCTAGCGTGAACTTCTGCATTCTATGCTCACCATCCTCATCATTAAATATCATAACTGCAGATTTTTACTTACTAAAATTGAAACCTAATCTATCTCCCTCTGTACCACAAATGTCTATCAACTTCTGCAAAGCTTCCTTAATTGTTGTCAGCCATTAGCACTATCCTATCATCCGCGTACATTAGTCCCGGTAATGACTGTTTAATCCATTCTCCTTGCTTGAAAAAAGAAAGGTTGAAGCCTAGTCCGCTCCTCTCTAGCTTGGTCTCCAACCGTTGCAGGTACAACATGAACAACAAAGGGGACAGAGGACAGCCTTGCCTAAGCCCCTGCTGTATCTCTACAGGCTCTGATCCATTTTTTTCCCATTTTATAAGCACTCTGTTACCTTTATATATATCTTTTAAAAGATTAATTACTCCATCTTCCCCATCCAATGTGGGCAGTATGTCCCACAAATCCTCTTGAATAACGTACGTTGTCGCAGGCTCCCCTAATATCCAGAAATGCTAGCCATATGGGCCTGTGTTCCTTTTCAGCAATCTCCATACACTGTGTCAATGAAAACAGATTGTTTTCCAACCTCCTTTGTTTCCGGAACCCATTTTGTAGCTCCCCTAGCACCCCCTTGTTCTCCACCCAAGCCTCCAATCTGTCCTTTATAGTCTGCATCACCACCCTGTAAACCACAGATGTCACTGTTATGGGACGGTAGTTGCTAATGTCAGCTTTGTCCCCCTTTCCCTTATATATCATGTTCATTCTACTTAATCGCCATTCATCGCGGGCTTTGCCATCCACTGTCATTTTGTTCACTGCCTCTGTTAAGGTTTGCTTGGATTTTAGTCCCAGCTTCTTTATTAACATAATTGGGATACCATCTGGTCCTGTCGTCGTGCCATTAGGTACCTTCTTCCTCTGCCCTTTCCCACTCTCTTTGCTCAAGTGAAGCAATTGCAGTAACCGGTCTATCCTCTTCCGATAAATTATGTGCAACATTTCTTTCTTTAAATTTTTCTGTCATCCTTGTTCCTATGTGTTTCATTGCTTCATCCCCTTCTAGTCGAGTACCATGATCTGTAACTACAAACCTTTGCTCTAGCCTAGTCTTATTACTCATTGTATTTAGATTTTTCCAAAATTTCTGAGCTGCTTTTCTATCCTTATTATTTAATTTTGACATCCATTGGGCACTCTTTCTTCTAATTCTCTCATTAAACAAATAGGATTCTTCCCTTCTACACTTTATGAAGGTAACCCATTTTCTGTCTACTTCAGCTTCTGGCTCCCTCCTCTTCTTGGGATATCTGTGTTCCCTGGACGCTTCCTGACGTTTCTCTATCACCTTCTTGACCTCCTCATCCCACCAACTTTTGGACTTGTGTCTTTTCCCTTTTGGTTTGACTCGCAGCTTAGCTAGCTCTAGCTCAAGTAATTGAGTTAATTTGGCATAAGTCCATTCTGTTTCACTATCCTCAAAAATTACTTTCTCAATTTGTTCGGCTACTGCTTCCAACTGCTTTTCTGAGTAAAAATTCCCCTCTGATGGTTCATCTCGCTTCAGTCCTACATTGGTTTCTCTTCTGAATTTCAACTTGATACGCTTGTGGTCACTACCTAGACTTCTGGAACCATGTTCATCTATGCTCATTGCCCCTAATCTATTATACAGCCTCTGTGATATTAGTGCATAATCTATCGTCGAGCGCAGACTCCGTGCCTCCTATGTTATGAGCCCTTCACACTTCTCGGTACTGTTGCATAGAACTAAATCATGCGTGTCACACATGTCCTGCAGCATGCTTCCTGTCGAATCTGTGTACCATCCAGGTCTCCTATATGTGCGTTCATGTCGCCTAATATAATTATCTCGCCCTGTCCTCCTAGCTCATTTGTTTGGCTACTGCTTCCAACTGCTTTTCTGAGTAAAAATTCCCCTCTGATGGTTCATCTCGCTTCAGTCCTACATTGGCTTTTTCTTCTGAAGCTCAACTTGATACGCTTGTGGTCACTACCTAGACTTCTGGAACCATGTTCATCCATGTTCATCCCTTAATCTATTATACATCCTATGTGACATAAGTGCATAACTTATCGTTCAGTGCAGACTCCCTGCCTCCCATGTTATGAGCCCTTCACACTTCTCGGTACTGTTGCAGCACGTTTGAGAGCACTGCAATCACGGCATGAAAGCGGGCGTGTTGTGTGGTATTTTTGTGTATTTTGCGGGCATCTGCAATGAGCGAAAAAAAGCTCCCACTTAATAGATGGAAAGTTAGAAACTGTTCATTCGGACGTTTTTCAGGGCGTTCTACAACTTTCTCATTGGAATTTTTTGCCTTTCTACGTTGCTGGCAAAGTTGGTTAATTAATCTAGGCTAATTTTGCAATTAAAGCACAATGCAAAAAATAGTGTGACTTGTTCTATACAATAGCCAGCAACATGCATTTGGTCGCATTGTCTTAGAGTGCCTCGGCGTACTTTTAAACCCTGGCTAATGTTACACACACACACACGCACACACACCTGGCAGGTTGTCCACAACCTGGTGGGCAGCCTGCCACAAGGCCAAACTGACAAGACAATGGCTTTCCGGCTCAGTGGAAGCCTTAGTGCTAGCACACAGAAACCTGAAAAATTCACTCTCATTAGCTTACAGCCAAATGCTAACAAACTATCTGAAACGAATTTCCTGCAACCTCAGGCTTCGACAACCAAAGAAGAGGCTGACTTTCAGGGAGGTTACCCAGCAATAGGCCACATTCCCACTGCCAATCAGGTTGAAGAAGAATGAGCAGCAATTGATTCAGTCAAGGTATCAGCAGTAATTACAGAAAACAACAGAGGATGAAGGAAGGGGTAGAGACAAGGCCGAGAGCACAACTGCCTTGTCTCTGCATTGTGGTCATTTCCTGTCATTTCGTACCAACAAACCCCATTCACCACATTAATCAGCAAGCTTTGAAGGCATGAAAGAGGCATATTTAAAGGTGCTTGAAAAAGACTTGGGGGACACTTCAGCTCCGCCTTTAAGAGCAGAACGCATAGCCTTATCGGGCCCCGTTCACATCGCCCGCTCAACACTCGCACAACAACCGAATTCCTAATTAGCACATTCACAATTACTCATCTATGCATCAATTCATGTGTCTAAGACATTCTACCAAGTCAAAGATCAGAACACATTCACTAGGTCCACCCTTAAGCAGCGTGAACAAACAAGCCTTCATGGTCTACGAGTAGCGCGCTTGTCTCGCAATTCGCAGGTCCTTGGTTCAATTCCGACCCAGACCCGTATGAACCCATTATTTTTCAGCTCAATTACTTTCCGTTCACGAAACGAACCTTCCCGAGAATTTTCGCATCAATCCAAACATTCTTGACCTGTTCCTGAATTTTATTAATTCTTTGCGTCCATCAGAATTTTTTGCTCACGGCCAACAACACCAATGACGACAGCTTTTCTGAGACACAGAACGCTTATAGTAAGATACAACTTAAAAAAACAGCAGTTGCTAACACTGGGTCATGGTCCGCAGCTCCCTGTATTACTACGCTGGCCAATCGCAACAGTAAACAAAATCAGACTACATTAAACAAGCCGAATACCAAAATTATATAGCTTGTAAACTGTTTTCTTCTTACAAGCTTCTTGTTTAGATAACAAGACAAGCTTCAACAACGGACTACTTTTTTGTCATAGAGGTACTCTGTGCGGCGGTCCCAAATGTGGGCAGAGCTTCACTGCAGACTGAAGTTTTATCTGACTATAGCACTATTCGGTTAATACCTACGGAGACTGCACAGCGACCATAGCCCTCCACAAACAACTCGGGAAGGGTGTCGGGCCAGCAGAGACAACCTCTGCGCTGCTGCTACTCATCATGTGTTTACAAGAGGTGCTCAAGGGGTTGAAACATTGGGGAATCTTCAATTTGCTGATGACACTGCTCTGCTAAGTAACTAAGAGATGAAATGCAGTGCATGGCTGAAGGCAAAAGACATGGCAGAACAATGGGGCAAAGAATTAACACGAGGAAAGCTAAAGCACCACTCAACAGTCTGGGATGGCACCAGCAGTTTATGATGGGTGGAAAAGGTAGTGGAAGTGGGATGGGAATACGTCCAACTAGGGCAAAGTGAAATAACTGGCAGATTGAGAATGGGGTGGAGTGGAGTGCAACCCAGCGGTACCTTTCAGTAGGAAAACGCATAACAACTGCCAGAACCCACCTGTCAGCCAGACACAAAGGAGGCTAACAAATAAACTTTTGGAAAGGAAATTGATGGGGGAGTAATGCTGAGAGGAAGGGGAGTGGCAGATGGGCTGATGATGACCACTTAGTGAGTTAGCAAACTGGACACATTTTTCATAAATGCAGCTGTACGCCGACAGGTGAGCCATTTGGTAAAAGCAATGCAACACTTATGTGTTTGTTCCACACAGGCAGCATTTGCTATAATGCATGACAAAACTTGAACTTGGGATCACTGCCACAATTCCCCATGGGTGGTGCCATGGCAAAGAGTGAGCAGCGCTCGTCCCCCACTCACCAGCTAGGGTCCTCCAGCCGCCGCTTCTTGAAGCTATGGTCCAGGTAGATGTCTGGTGGGCGGTCCAGCATCCCACTCGAACCCTGCACACAGAAGAGGCTCAGCTCAAGGCACTGAAGTTCCAGATCTATGTGGCCAAAATACGGTTCCCTACAGTACTTTGCACTTCAGAGAAAACTTGTCAATTTCCCCACATCTGTTATTAATCTATGTTTAACACAACGCTAGTCTTGTCTATGTGTTTGTTACATGTGCAGTCAAGACAAGAAATATGCGCCTAACTACTTCAAATTATTCCCAGTTGACAGTAATATGCAGTAATATGGCAATGTGCAAAAGAAAAGACTGTTGCTTTCGTGTTCATTGCTCTTAACACTAATTTATGTTTAGGCACAATCACTTTGCAAATTGTCAGCATCACTTGAACCACGGATTTACCTATAAATAACACAGGTATCCTAGTGTGTCTGTTGCAGCCACAATCGAGACCTCAGCTATGGCGGAGGCAGAGACAGCAAATCTTTAATAGTGTGTTTTTGCTTTGGAATGATGCACAAGACAGTGAACATGGACCAGCCTATAGAATTTTCCTGTGGCCGGTGAATAATTGTTCATAATTAGATTCCTTCCCCCATGCAGTCTAAGCAAGTTCTGATGGTCATAGGTAGGTCATCACAAAAACTGCCATAATAGCTGCTGGAGGTGAGTTACTGAATGGCAGTTTGTGACAGCGTGGTGGAGGGTTTGCCCGTTGTTGGCCGCATGCAAAGGGAAGAGAAGAACTTTGCACTGGGTGACGACAGGAATCTGAGAGCCAGAAACATGGTTCCTAGCGCTAGAAAACACACTTTTGCTGTGTGTTTTGCTGCTTTTCGCTGTCCCTTGTGTTTTCAAGCGCTAGTGACCATGTTTCAGCCAGTGAATCAAAAGCATCACCTAGCCCGTCATTCTTCTTTAATCAAGAGTGGGGGAGCCAGAAAGATGGAGGGAGACGAGGGGTCTATGGGAGCACTGGTATGAGGAGTCGTTGAGGAGGAGAAGCTCAAATTTCCCTGGAGCAGGAGAGGGCAGCAGTGGTGAGAAAGCAGTCCATGAAGTCTAGGCCACGTTGCAGGTAGGGGGTTTCAGTGTCAGAACACCCCCCAAAATTTTCTGAGCTCTGCATCCCCCCCCCCCCTTCGTTCCTTTCGGCCTTTTCTTCACCCATGCTATTTATACACTGCACCGATATCTTAAATTTCAAATGGTGGCCTTAATTTTTGTGTTTCAGTAATTATTCAGGAAAGTTGTGGTACATTTGCGTTCCCTGTTGTTTATTCTCGAAAGAAACAATGTACCCTGTAGCAGCTCTATAAAAGGAAGCGGAAGCCATCGCAGAAAAGAGTCACTTCACCATTGCATGACATATGGCACTGCTTTTAACTGTAAGCAGAGTTCACCCAATTAAACATACCTTTTCACGTCAGCCTTCTTTCCATCCTTTGAATTGTCCTCAAATGATCATAAACTCTCGCGAAAATAAAAGTGATTTTTTTTAAAAGCGCCTTTGCGGCCGAGCGCAGGTTAATTCATATGTATCAGGTAGAAGTTTGTTGCATGTTGGTGTGTTGTATGTTATGTAAAAAAATTTCGTAAATAGCCACGGTTTTTCGTACAAGTGTTTTCTTATGAGAAAATAAATGTAATTTACGAATCAAGTCTTCGGAGTCCTTTAAACACTCATATTTTCATGTAGATGTTACAGTGAACAAAACAACTAACCCTTCAGCTTTATTAATGCACAAATATGACTAAGATATTAATTAGACGCGGGATTTCTTTCTTTTCATTTTTTTTTTTACCGGTGGCATATAACACACCCTGAAAAATATTTCTGGCTATACCATTGGTTGCAAGGTGCCCTGTATGTGACTGGGAGAGCCAGACAAACACCAGAAAGCGATATCATTGGCGCAAAAGACATGGTGCAGGTCGGGGATCTTGGCTAGTTGGGAGGCAAGAGGGGCCATAGAGAGATTTGAAAAGGGTAGGAGAGATACAGTGCCTTGAGAAGTGCCATGGGGAGGTGGTGGGGATCGGACAGAGCGTGTCTACTCGAAGGCGAGCCACTTGGGCACATAGGAAGAAGCAGAGATATGAGTATGAGAGCCGCAGGCCAGAGAAGAGAGTTGTTGCACACGCTATTGATGGCCTTGCAGGCATCGACGGTCGCAGGAGCATGAATTTGGGTGGAAGTGGGTCAGAGAAAGGTGTGCTGGAGAATAAGAAACATGTCCTCTGCATGGGTGTGGCATTGGGAGCTGATAAGAGAATGAGGGAAGAACACTCATGCCTCAAGAAAATTAGAGAGTAGAGTTAGAGCCATTTGCTGAAGGGTCTTACCAACATACAACGACATTGAGATAGGGCAAAGGCTAGAAAGTGTGGGACTCTCCCCACTTCTTCCCCTTTAGGTTTGTTTCCCTGCAGTGTCCTCTCTAGTTACTTTAAAAGGACAGTGAGGAGAACTCTATCAAATATTTTTTGTTAGCAAAATCTGATAGTTAAGCATTTCATAGCTTTGTTGCCACTTGTCCGGGAGTGAAAGATGCATTTATTTCAAAGAAATTTGGATTCAAAGTTGAAAAGTTTTTCCCGCCGCTCCGATTCAAACTCGGGGCACTCTTATGACGTCACGGCGTCCTCTTATGATGTCGTAGGACAGTGTGACATGAAACGTGACATAAATGCAGACTCCGTGATTTCTGGCGGCTAGCGGTGCGGTCTAGCAGCGGCCAAAATGAAAGCTACCGACGCCGCACGTTGAAGGCATCTATCGGGGGTCACTGCCATCGCTTCGTTTACGTTTGCATAGGCGTCTTTGCCAGCGTTACGATGAATCCCTTTCCCGAACCCGACGACGAAGTTCTCACAAAAACTCGGGCCTACATTTCAGCGACCTCAGCCTCACAGAGCATGCAATGCTTTTGAGGGAGCACGGTTAGGTTAGGCGCTGGCGGGTCATTTCCCTCTTCCACCGTGAGCAGCCGTTGCTAAATAAATATCGTAAACCCAATGCAGGGAGTCGCGAGGGGCAAGGACAAGTTCGGCGCGTCGCGCCCATCGGAGGCTGGATGGGGCTTTGGGGCCAATAGATTGTGACTCCTTGAACGGCACTTTTACACGGTGCAGCAGGCAGTGTCAAGGAGGTTTCCCACGGTTTCAAGGGCCAGGTTATTTATTTTTTTGCCACAAAAAATGGATGGGTGCTCAAGGGCGCTTGTGTTTAAAGTTAGCGGCTTGAAAGTAAAGCCGATGCACGACACTTCAACGGATTCTGCGCATTTCCGGAGGTACGGGGTCCACTGGATCGGGCTCTCTCGCCCACTTGCATGTACCTTCAGATGTGTACTGTGAATGGATTATTTTAGCCGAGAGCTTGAATAGAACAGCTCCGCCTAACTGCCGAAGCTATTGAATGGAGCCGCAAACAAACGAGTTGGAGGAGAGCGGAGTCACGGTCTCTGCAGCAGGTTCCAAATCTCTTTTTCTTAACTGCCTTGAATCTTGTCTCCTGTCCCTAATAAATGATTTCCGTTAAATAGTTTGAAGTTGACTGGCACAGCCGGGAACGTTTCGCCGGGCGAGCGTACGAAGACACAGGTGCTCTTTATACTGCTAACTGCCTTGTACGATCAACCATTGTGCCATCATAGTTTTTCATCGACCGTGGCGATCATCTGACCAGCCTTAACAGGTTCCTTCACAGGTTAACTAGCCCTCGAAGCGGCACTTGGAGTTCCTCTGCTGTTCGGCGCTTGTAAATCGAGGTGCGTCAAAAACAAATCCACGGGGGATGCAAAGCTCATAGACACGAAGCGCCATAACAAATCGAAACCATGGCCGCCTGTGGCACCGTCAAGCATCGGTTTTCTTTGCTTCCAACATTCAGGTTGTCTTTTGTCTGTCTTGTGTGATAAACGTGCACTATCGGTTTCAAAACAAAACTTCAATACAGAACAGCGCAACCTTCCTTTATCAGCCTCAGAGATTCGTGGGGTCCATGTAGGAAGGAAAATTCCTCCAAGGTGGCGTCTCTTGTCCTATGACATCATCACGCTTGTACTTGCGAGATTGGCCTGTGGCGGCGATACCTGTATTTTGGTTCTTGCTATTTTCTACCCTACAAGAGCTTTGTTTTCAGTAAGAGTGGCGTTTTTGTGATCAGGAGCTGGTATCCTGTCGATACAAGCCAACTTCAATTTCTCCTCAGTGTCCCTTTAACTGACGAGGGAGGGTGCCAGCGTTGCTCGAATGCGCGGTAGACAGCTTTCTCTTTGGCTGGGGAACTCGTCATGTGCGGACGTGTCGGCCAGCGACGTGAGGCATCGTGGGAACTTTCCCACAAGCTCGTCCCGCCCGGCCTCAGAGCTTCTCCTCTACTCTAGATTGAGTGAACGTTTGCTCGTAACATAGCCGATGTGTTGGGCGACTTCGGTTCCTTAGCGTATCTTGTTGCTAACTGGCTTCATTGTTGCTGTAGCAATAAGTGCCATGTTTGAGTCAGCCAGAGTGCCGTTCCTTTGTTCCCCCTCAGAGCAAGGCCCGCTGTGGTTGGCGTGCGCACAGTAGTGCTCGCGATCATGGGGTGAGGTCGGCAGTTTTGAACTGTGTCAGTCATGGTTAGTAGGATGGAAAGCTGGGCTAGTTGGGTTACGTTCATTTTAAAGGAAAAATACAGCACGAACAAAGATGACATACGAAGAAGAGGTGCACAACACAAGCGCTGTCTCGCAACTAAAATTTTATTCAAGAGGAAAACACATATAACGCTTCGCCGTTTTTTCGGTCGCTTTTATATGTGTTTTCCTCGAATAAAATTTTAGTTGCGAGACAGCGCTTGTGTTGTGCATCTCTTCTTCGTCCGTCGTCTTTGTTCGCATTGTATTTTCCTTTTAAAATGAGCCATGGTTAAGCAGGGAAAACATACTTATCTCCTCTATTACAACCCTACAAGAGGGTGAGAGGTCTGCCCGGCTTGGGAATCACAGAAATGAGGGAAGATGCCCACGAGCTCGGCATGCAGCCAATGTCCCAGACCCAAAGGCATGGAGGAGGAATTCTTTGACGTGGTCAGGAAGGTTAAGAGTGTGGTGTAACATTTGCAGCCAGAGTCTCATCAAGTTCCCGGAGACTGAAAGGGAGGTCCAGATTTGGGGTTAGCGCCGCTCGAGTAGGCCAAGTAGGAAGGTGCAAGAGGGGGCAGGAGGTGAGCTGGTCAAAGACATCAGAAAAAGTACCCTGAATAAGGGCTTTGGCTAGAGTGAGGCAGGCTTAGTTCCTACGAAGGATTTAAAGAGAGAATATGTGAATCTTGAGAACAATGCAGTCGAGTCCATCAAAAAACACAAGTATGCTCGAGGGAGGCACATGGGTGACGATCTCAGCCCACAGAGCAGTTGGGCATTTTGGGGTTGGGAGCGGAAGGAGCATTTACGGAGGCACCATAAATGGAGAAACTGAGGGTCCAAGTCTGGGATCGGGTGAGGAGAGCGAGCATAATGGCTTCTGGACAAAAGCACTGAGGAGATGTGTGATGTCCAGCCGTAGGATTCAAAGGAGTCGGAAGAGAGATCAGTGCAGAATGTGTGCCAGTTAGTGCGAGAGACAGGATAGCGTCAAGGGATATGGGAAAGAAAGATGGTAATAAGGATGAGAAAGCAGGCACCAAGGGCTTCGGATGTGTAAGACCATGCTCGCTCAAGTAGGGGAGCCAGAAGTATTGAAAGGGTGAGGTGGCGTACTTTGTACCTTATGTTTCCTTCACTCAGACTCAATGCTCTCGAGACTGCCCTTGTGGGCCTTTAAAAAGCAGCTCTCAACCTCCCATCGCTACCCCTACCGCTAAGCTCTTTGCCACAGGCCCCTTCCGTCCTCTCCTCACCATGACTCCCAGCTTCCTCGGTTTAAAGGCCCCATTCCCCACAAAATCCAATGTTAGCATTGTGAGCGAAAAACCACAAGCATGGCTCTGGCTGGCTGTCCCGAGAGCCACCTAGGAGGCAGGTGGGCCACCTAGGTCACGCGACATTGCGGCGTCATCACCACCTTCCCACTGGATCATACCCAGCAATTCTGGACAAAAGAATTTTTGAGTGAGAAACCGTTTATGAACACCGTTTTTTCATATAATGTAAGATTTCACTATAACAATCAATATATCCGCAGATCACCTGACGTCAGTCTTGTATTTTTTTTCTATTCACGTTTTTGCTATCGTCAAAAGCGTTCCTCATTGGTTTTCTATGGCAGTCTAAACTGTTCAATGCGATCGATGGAAACACTTTAAAAGAAAGGCTTTGCTACATATCAGAATAACGGACCATTACCTTCAATATTTCCATAACAGTATCTTACAATTTTCCAATTTGCAAAATTTCGCCCGAGAAAGCTGAACATAAGTGAGCAAACTGTCCACCGTGGCAGGTGGAAGTTAATGATTTGTTGCTCAAGAAGAGCAACCTGGGCCGCAAAAGGTCCACTGCTGGAAGCACCTGCCATCACAAGACAGTGGCGCACCGCTTAACCACTGCACCGCAGCGCCAGGAGGGGTACGAGCACCCAGGGATCCATGAATGTGGAGAATAACCTTCTGCCTATATGGGAATTAACCCATTATGCTATCGTGTCATACCGTCAAGACTGAGCTTAAGTATCCCCTCCAATTTCTTTCCTAGCCTGTCAGGGTCAGTGGTTATTGGCTCAGGCGAGTATCTCTCCCAGTATCGTCTCCACCTTTACCTCTTCTACCCCTACCCCGGCTCCCAAACTTCGTATCCTCCCCCTCCCATCCAGTATGTCGCCCGTCCTGCATACCGGCTGTCGTCATGTGGCTGTATAGCACCATTCCCCTCTCGTTCCTACCCAGGAAGTGGCCCACAGAGATTCCTTTTTTGTGGTGCCTCAAGGTACCTGTGGCTATGCTCTAACCCATCCCGACACCTGAAACCCACACTAGCGCGCTGTACATCCGCCCTCCGGATGCCTTGTCACTCGAGGTCCTCGCCATCGCGCATGCCCTCCAGTCATTTGCCCTCCTTCCCTCTCTCCCAGAGTACAATGGTCTATTCTGACTCCCAAGCCGCTATCCTGCACACACAAAACATCACTCAACCCCCTTCACTCCAACAGGAGGCCAAACGAGTGGTCTCTGCATAGCAGCCTTCACACAGTTTCCTTCCGCCGGCACGCTCTTCACCATTAATCCCATGGCCCATGCCTTCCGAGTATGGTGGGAGACTCTCCCTGCGCTGCACCATCAAGGAGATCTACCACCAGCTCCATCCGACAAAGGGCTCTACCCCCCCCACCCCTGCGCGCACCATCCATCACTAAACGTGCAGGAGACTCGCCTTCTTTCGCACATCCAAATGAATGCAGTCATCACCCCAGCTTACCCTTTCTCTACAGTTGATGGACCCTCCTGTCCCAACTTCCATAGGTATGGGGACCTACCCCACTGCCTCTTCTACTGCCTGGCTGCTCGGCAGTCAGGTTCCTAACCCCCCCCCCCCCCCCCCCCTTCCCTTTCCACCACCACCTGGCTCAGCTGGCTTAATCATGAAGGGAAGAACAGCATCAACAGGTTGCCCAGCGGTCGACATGCTGAGCCTGTAAATTACGGCCCCAAAAAATGTCTTCTACAAATAATAGTTGCTTGTTAACTCACTCCCATTACAACTTCTGCAGCAAGCTAGCATACCAGAACATATTAAAATGACAAAGCAGCGATAGTGTTGCAGTTTTTGTGTCCCACAGGTGACCTCATGCCTGCGATGCTACAATTATCATTTGGCTACTGAAATCAAAACAAACTACATGTGAGAAGAAATTCAGTTATAAATAATTCACTCAGCTTGCAAAAATTCAACACGATAGTCTATGATTACTTATGTTTTGAGCATCATTTAAAAGCAAAAACACCCTGTGAAAAAGTTGGCGTATGCATTTTAAGGAGTATTCATAGACATCACAAAGGTAGGCATTTTATTTTCTGTGAAGCACTTTGAAAGGCCTTGCACATCTAATGAGATTATTACCTCCTGCTCAAGCTGGCACTACTGAAGCTGCACCCTGGACAACAAAACGGCACCTGTAATGTCACATGAATACCCACTGTACTCCATAACTTTCACTAGCAGTGGAACAGGAGCTGTGGAGCCAAACACGCAACAGGATGTAGTCTTCGCTTGCAGTTATCAGTTTTCCTTTAGGGACCCTGAAGCACCTTACGAGCACAGTATATAAACCGGCTCAATCACTGCACTGTGCCATAAAAACAGCCAAATAGTACACTTGTACACACAGAAAAGAACCCAGAATCGCAATTTGTTAAGGCCTTTCTGGTCACTTTGGAAACTCGCTCTCCTTCATGCCACGTGTGTCGCTTAAAAAGTGGCTACTGGCTAGGCTCTTTCAGATGTCACGCAGCTACCATGGCCGCGACCAATCAGCCGCGTCACGCCGGTGGGTCAGGAAGCTCCCCCATAGTGAATTCTCGTGCGTATCACCAGCCGGCAGTGGGGCCGAGTGGGTGGAGCTGACGGAGGGGCGCTGACCTTTCAGCACGCAAAAAGTGATGAGAGAGGGAAATGAGCAAAGACGCTCAAATTCAGATTTTGAGAACAGATAATTCAGCTTCTATAAAACGCACTGGAAAAGTTCTTGCAGGAGGATATTTGTCATGCGGTACCCTTTAACACCGCAGCTTAAGGGACAGTGTTGGACACGCGAGTGATGACCCACAAATGTAGAAGCAGAGGACCACTACAGCTGGGCAGAAAAGACGGCAACAGGGGGAAGTACACAAACCTCCTCCTTTCTGCTAAATGCTTCCAGATGTCATCCATCTTGCACCGTCACCTTTTTGCCCAAACAGTGCTTTCCCTGCTGTTTCATTAACAAAGTGAACAAGAGATCAGCATGTCCAGGCATGTGGCATTAAAGTGAGGGCACTTGCTTCACGGTAATGAAAAGAGTGACGCACACAACCAAGGGGTGCTGGCCCAGCCATTTGCATGCCTTTGATGCTGTCCAGGCACCACTTCAACTTGTTTTAATCTCCTCTTAAGGAAGAAGGGGGCCACAAATATGTAGACACAGCTTGACAAGGACTCCGCCACCCTACACAGGTCAGCTGTACAGCAGTTTCAAACAACACAGGCAGGAAGCTTCCCTCTCTTCTATTCATTATTCCTTTCATCTTCATTAATCACTGCATATAGTGATCTCCCAAGGTTTTAATCAGTTTCATTTTTTTTTTACTTTTATTGCATCGTTCTCACTTTGCCTTCAGGCTCTTATTTCATCAAACATGTCCCTTGGGCTTTTTTACACCACGTGTCATATTACTTTTTTTAAAGAATCTAAAATCCACCCACAATGAGTGGAACAGCTCGCTTTTCATCCAAGAACAGGGAATCTGCATCGGTTCATGTATTGCCCCCTCTTGAGCAACTTGTACCTAGCCAAGCAGGACAGAGCACTCGGCAAAAAGCTGAAAAATCTACCGGTTCTTAAAATCTTTAGGTACGTGGATGATTATCGTTTTTTTAGACAGCCACGAGGATGATTTCCTGCAGCAGGTTGACAGTGTGTTGGCCATTTTCAATCAATGTTTATCACCCCTGATTTTAACCCACGAGATCCCGAAGAATGGCTCCATTCGCTTTCTCGAGCTCAGGTTGCAGTTTTCACCAGAACATGTTTGCAGGTCTTTTGAGCCAAGGGCCAACAAGCCTGTCTTACCCTACGACTCCGTGCATTCAATGCTAATAAAGAGAAACATTGTTCAAGCCGCCTTCAATAACGCGTTAACCAAGTCTTGTCAGCAATCTCTAGAGATAAGTTTTCAGAATCAAGCTCAGAGAATGCTTCATTCCGGGTACCCGGCAATGATTCTCTCCTCAATAGCCGAAAAAATGACCAGTGCCATGCAAAGCAACAAGCCCACTACACCCAACGAAGCACATCGGAACAAAAAATTGACTTTCATTCCATACATTCATTAGGTTTCCCACAATTTAAAAAGAATTGGAAAGTTATTTTTTCTACTCCTCACCGCCTTTCCAGACTGTGTAGATGCGTAAATAAACCAGTCGAACGAAGGAAAGAATGCACAATAAGGCATAAGGACCCATATATGTCATGTGCCACGGGAGTAGTCTACTCTATTCCTCTGTCCTACGGCAAATAATATGCTGGACAGACAGGTCTTTGCTTGAACAAAACACTGCAGGAGAACAATTTGAATTTGAGAGATAAAAAATCAAGCAACTTGGCCATCCACTGTCGAGACTGCTCACCCTGCAAAAGCCGCCCTCCTATCTTTTCTAACACTAGAATCTTGGCAAAAAACAAGAACCAGTTGACTCGGGAAATAATTGAAGCAGCATCATTGACAACCTGAAAGCAGGCTGCATTAGCATGTCTTCAGAAGCACTCCTAGAAAAAGAGATTGCCTACCTGTCTGGGTCAATATGATTGTACTGCATTCGAATCCACCTTAAACCTTTTCCTCACCTATCTCAGCTCTCACCACATCTCTCTTTTTTGGCCTGTTAATTGTTGCCTCACTTACTGTCATTTTTTTACTTGCTTTTAGCACCTCATTGAATTTCTTGGCTATCATCATTGCCTCATTTTAGCCTTTTTTTTACCTGTGTTTTGTTAGCCTCCTTTATTTTTGGTTGTGTTCATTTTTTGGCCTGCATTCTTTCTATAAGTTTTTAGCTTTTCATGAATTTTTGCCATGTTAATTGTTGCCCCATCTATGCTATTTTTTCACTTGCTTTTATACCAATTTTTTCGCTTGTTGTTATGCCTCGTTTTCTTCTCACCTATGTTCATGCCCCGCTTCTCCCTTGTTACTGCGCTTCCTATGCTGGCGTTTGGCATATCTTGACCCAGCCTTGACCAATTTGCGATTTTCATTCGTTTTTATTCTTGTCGGGATCGAGCACTCCCTGAATGCATTATCAAAAACGTGGCTTCTAGAGATTGTCCCCTTCATATCTGTGTAGTAGATGCGCTTGCGTGTTAATGCCCTGTTATATATAAGGTACGGATCAGACATGTTCAAAATAAAGTTGACAGTTCAGTGCAATTTTATGTGTGTGTTCTCTCTGTGTCCTTGTCTACCAGCGCTGCGAATCCATGATGTTCGACAACTACCAACTAGCCCACATACCCTGCAAAAGTAGGCTTAGCACTCATGGGAACACATGGAAGCAAAAAGTTTCAAAAGCAGTTTCCCCCCCCCCCCCCGCAAATACTGTCCTTCAATTGGTGCAAGGTTTACATCGTTTACACTGAACACAGTCCTCAAACAGCACGATAAACGAACCAAGAACTGTAGCGGACGACTAACACTGTGATTATCACACACATGCATGGTGACACTGGCAGATATCGGAGCCAGAAGCAGCTAGGGTATCATCTGCACCGCTATCTGTCACAGTGCGCGGTTCCCTTTCGTGCACTTTCCATGGTGTTTGAAAACAGCTTCATTTGGTAATGCTGTGTAGGCTGTCTAGTTCGAATGACTGCATTAGTGAGGAAATGTAGCGCATGCAGAAGCATGTATGACTGCGCAAGATGCTTGCGCAATTCATGGAAACACCCAGCTGATGAGCACCTTTTGGGGTATGTCCCGCTTCATTTATCGTGGCATTTTACGAAGATAGCTTTGAAATGACGAACCGTACTTTGTCCTACTTTGTACCTACCACTCTTCCCCTAAGCACTTGCCAACTGCTAACAAAGGGCCGCTTCCATGGGTGCTCTCTCAAATGAGAAATATAATTTGGTATGTTTTGCTTACATGTGTTCCTATGAGTGGCGCAACCGCCTCATACTCACAGTGGCAGGAGACTCCCATGCGGAAGCTTTGCAGTCTTAAAAATATGTCGCCTTCAGAATGACAACTCGCACTTACAGAAATCTGTTCTAGGATGAATTTGGTTGTTTTTCACGAAGGGAAGAATCATAGATGCACTGTGAAATCAGAAAACTGCTTTGAAAACTTTTCCTCCCATGTATGCCTATGAGCGCTAAGCCTACTTTTCACCCCAAGTCGGATCTGCCTGCTGCGAACCCCCTGCTTTGTTTGTAAACATAGTGTTGGTCTATAACCCTCTGCCCCTTCTTGACGTTTACTGCCACTGATAAGCACAGCGCCAACCTATAGACCCTTTTTCTGTTAGTAAACAAACCTGGCCTATGACCAACAACAGCAGGCCCCCAAAACATTTGCCGCGGAAGGACTTCCAGAATCTTCAGAGCGGTGTTTGAACTGGTGCTGGCGCAGACGCGGTAGCAGCTGTGGCATCTCTTTTTCTGGCGTTCATCGACTGCTTGAAACCTCGAGTGAATATTTCAAGTGTCCCGCAGCCAAGCTCAGAGGCAGTAGCGGGACCGCAAACAAGCCTAGAATCTTAAGCTGCGCAAATCAAAAAGAATGGAACAGTGGGGAACCAGTTCCTGCTTTTACAGAGTATGAACACCGTTGCAGCTGCTGGCCACCTTAACAGTGCAAGCTGTGGTCATGCGCTGCAAGTTAAGAGTGGTGGTTCAGTGGTTACGGCGCTTGGCTGTTGACCCGAAAGACGCGGGCTCAGTCCCAGCTGCGGAGGTCGGATTTTGAGAGAGGTGAAATTCTAGAGGCCCTTGTACTGTGCGATATCAGTGCAAGTTAAAGAACACCAGGTGGTTGAAATATCCGGAGTCCTTTACTATGGCATCCCTCATATCCTGAGTCACTTTGGGACATTAAACCCCCGTAAACCAAACCATTTTCTTTTTCAGTGGGCTGGGTATTGCGTGTTCAATTTGCCAATGATAAGGCCACAGCTAAAACTTCAGCACCTAGCTAGACACAGGATACAGTCACAAATAACAGAGGCATTAATTTATGGGCAACCATTTCAGGAGGCAGTTCCATTGGCACCATGCATTAGAGTTTTTGCATCAAAAAAATAGAGGAGGTCAATACAGTTTTCCCATAAAAGAATTACTCACTTGTGGTCACCACCATCCCAATCCACACCACTGAAGGGAGCACAGCATACAGGGACCACTTACACAAAGCAAATAGATAGCCTAGTTCACAACCTAGACTTTTTTTGTTGTCTAGACCCTGCAATGGAATTTAGGAAAGGAAAGCTGTATAACTGGCTGACTTTCAAAACAAACAGAAAGGCAGAATAAAAGCTTCAGTTCCCAGCAAGCAGCTAGGCTGTTCAGGGTTCCACCGACAAAGTGAGCCAGTTGTGGACCTTTCCTTTCCTCACAACCAGCGGAGGGTCTAGAGTGTGAACAAAGCTAGACTGAGATGTAGACAGTCCTATTTGCTACATGCTAGCGGGCTCAGGTGTGGTCTTTCCCTTCCACCCCCATGCACTGTGCTGGCGCCTTATGGCTGACCAGCGTTGTCCATTTCCTGGGCAAAAGTGAACCTGCCGGGTGTCCCTCCACATGTGTATTCCGCCAAAGACATCCTCACTCATGCTTAACAAGACTGGGCACCTGGCCTTTCGGTACGAGCACAAAGCACAGAGTGAAAAAAAAAAGCAAACGCTAGTTTCGCTGCTCCATAACAGCGCGACAGACGGGACCAACTCGCCCAACAAATGGTATTGGCTAGTTTCGCCACAAACCAAACTGTTACTGTGCGCTCAATACAGAAGGGCAATGGAATGAAAACCGCCTCTTTTCTCCATGCTTTAGAGCAACCCTGAAGGAAACTATATCAATGCAAACACATTTTAATGATAGGCACTTGTTTCAGACCCGGCTCCGAAGGCAGCAGACTGAAAAGCTTGGCACCAGACTGCATGGACAACAGACGAATTTCGAAAGCCAGCGACCAAGGCCTTTCGCTCACCGGCCATGTTACCACAGCGGCCAAAGCGATCGGCGGAGGTGGTGGCACACTACGCCGGAGGGCGGCTGGCGCGCGATCGAATGCGTAACAAGCTTTGGCACCCGGGCTCCGAATAAAGACCGCGGCGTCATAACGCAACGCTCCATCGAGTCGCGAAGGAAGAGCCACCGAACCCTTAACAAAGACTTCTCCCACGCGGTCAGCCTCGCATGAGACAAGCAAGTGTGCGGCAACTTGCCGTCAGGCCGGAGGACGGCCGCGACGGCGACCAACGAAACGGCGCGATTCAGCCAGCAAAAAGACACCACCAGCAGAAGCACGGGAGCGCGTGACAGGAAGTGACGACCAGGAAGGCGGCGCGTACCCAGAAGCACTGGCCCCAAAAACAGGACACAGAACAGCACGGGACAGACACGACTACGCGATGGGCAACAGCGGCTTCGGAAGCTGCAGCCAGGCCCTAAAACGAAACTCGCTAAAAAGCCTCGAAAGAGCGCAAACAGACGGAAATGACGCAAACAGCCGTCACTGAACGGCACGAAGACCGGAGAGGGATACAAGCACGCAGTCAGCGACAACTTTTTAGCTTTCCCTCCCCTAGTGACGATTACGTCGGGCAACATTTCCCGCGATACAAATAAACAGACAGTCCTCGCAACCAGGGAAGGTCACTGGCGTTGTCCCCGCGCACAAGGGTACTAACTACGTTCCTGGTAGCCCAACTTTGCCTGACACAAGGGCTGGCCTCAGTGGCGTTGCTTTCCGCGAAATGCGCGCAGCCGGTCGAAAGCGACGTTAAATGATCAGCGGCATTTGTCATTGCTGTCACTCTGAGCCTCGAAACCCGGCGATCACCCTCTTGCGTTACGAAATCACGCGAGTATGCCAGACAGCACATTTGCGCAGCCAGGTGCCTCGCTATCGGAACTGTTGCCATAAAGCAGTCCGGTTGCTCCGAAGCGGTTAGCCGAGGCCCGCACTCGGAGAAACGCCCGCAGTAGCGAAGGCTGCGTCCTTTCGTGGGCCGAAACAAAGGCACAGCTGACCTCGGGCGATGGCGCAGTACAGCGCGACGCTTGCCAGCTGAGCGCAACATGCACAGGCCGCCTCACCTCAGTGTGTCGACGGTCGGCTGATGATCCAGGAGAGTTGGGGCGACAGTCATTACGACGGTCCGCACAGATCACGCATAATCAGGCCGCGCACGCAGGCGACGATCACACACAAGCCAGGCCTCACACCGAAGGCCGCGACGACGCTCTCTGGACGGACACGCAGGTGATGCTCCGCGGTGGTCGTCTTGGCATACCGGGAGGACTGCTGCTATCACGGCCAGGTGCAGTACCCCGCACCTCGCAGACCCTCAAGCAACATGTCCGCTTCGCCTCGTTTCCTTCTCGGGCCGCTGGGAGCGGAGACCGGCTGGGGATGTCGGAAACGAGAAATGCTGCTTCGCATTGGCCTCTGAAATAGCAGGATAACAAACAAAGCACAAATAGCCTTTGGTTTGGGCTTGGCTCGGCCGTTCGGCTATTTGGACTCTGCGTGTTAGCAGTGACGAGTGAAAACACAACTCTGCCCTTTGAAAACCAAACAACGTTTTTTGCCTCCAACGCACTAGTAACCTAATACGACGACGGCGTGATTAGTGCCAAAGCGCTATCCGGGAAAAAATTCCTGCATTCGCAGTGAAGGCACTCGTGTTTGCGCCGGGAGACGTTCAGTCGCTTTTGAGTGCCATGTTTGCATGGAGGGAAAAAAAGCATGACGTCACGCGCTCAGACTGTGCAAGCCATCTTCCTCTGGCATCGCTGCTACGGTGGCTAGAAGGGAAGGTGAGAGTTTTGCAGAGGGCCGTGCCGGCCGCGCACGCAAGCGTGCAAGACCTACTGAACTAGAGATCTGCACATTTGGCGGGGTCCTATGGGACCGCGTGCGCCAACTTTCGTTAACTTTTTGGCCGTTGAGGGCGCTCGAATGACCTGTGTGTAAAAAAAAAAAAGAGAAGAGTAAAATTTTATAAGTCAAGGCTAGGTGGCTTGAGCCACCGCCCGATTAAAGGGTTCAGCCGTATCCATCCATCCATGCTTGTCATCATCATCGTCTGCTTTTCACAAATAATTTCTCTTCTCTCACTGCCTCCCTGTGACTTTGTCCTGTCTTATTATTTTGAAACCTAGTAATGAACAATGTAAATATGACATTTGTTTAAATCCCAGCGGTGAATATTCTGTTTGCGCGCATGCATGCGTGAGGCTTTCAGGCATCTTTGCTAAGGCAATAGATGAATAATGAATACTCGAAACGTAGACAAATGACAAAACAATTACATTTTTGAAGTAATGTAACCGACGCCACCTTGCTCAACAGGTTAATTGTAGCGCCACGCCGAACGTAGATGCCCTTCCCTAGCGGCAAAAGGCATGAACTAGAAGGTGGCGCGCTGGAGCAGTTCGAAGTGTGTACGTCTCTAGCTCCGTAGGTCTTGCACGAGGCACGTGGCAGTAGTTAGTGGGCCTGTATTTGCAGAGACATACCAAACTAGAAATCGCCATTTTCTTTCCATAACACCATTAAATTGGCGAGTTAATTGTTTTAAATATTCCTTTTTTCCAAGGACCATCACTGATTGGAATAACCTCGCGGATGATGTTGTCAGGCAGGCATCATTACATTCATTTCAAGAGCATTTGCATTGATTGTTGTTAATTGACCTTGTCGCTGTATTTTCTTGTTGAATTTCTATGTGCAATTCTGTTTTGTTTGTAATTCTGTATATTAACACAATATTCCCACCTGCTATGACCGTGTGTACAAGATCGCAGTATTCATAAATAAATAAATAAAAATCTACAGCCCATCACTGTACAGTGATGGGCTGTGTTGCGAGCGCGGCTGCAGTGATTGGAGTTCTGGACAAAGGCATCCCTGGAGCCAACAGTGCGTTTTCCATTGACATTGAGGACTTGTTTTACAGCATCCCCCATGGTGATCTATTTGTTGCGGTGCGTGAGCTGATTGAACAGCAGGGTCAAGTAGCCTTTCAAAATGCTTGTGGCGTTTCTGTGGATACGTTCCTTGAGCTGCTAACGATTTATCTTTCTTCCACAGTTGTCGATTTTAAGGATGGCATGTACGTCCAGAAAAAAGGAATCTGTATTGGGGCAAGCGTACGCAGCACCAGTTCTGTGCCATATATTTTTAGCAAAGCTTGACAACACGTTGCAAGGCGTTCTTTTTGACAAACATGTGTGCAGAATTTTTATATATGTTGATGATTTCCTGATTCTTTTGAATCTTTCACCCAGTGACTCATTGCATGTGGTAGTAAACCAGATTTTGACAGCTTTTAAAGCTTGCTCGAGTGCCCTCAGTTTTACATATGAACTACCCGCTAACAGCTCGATTAGATTTTTAGAACTTCAATTAACATTTCGTGACGATGGCCATGTTTGCTGGTGATTCATGCCTAGAACTAAGAAGTTATTGCCGTACTCGTCAGCTCATTCCAAGATTGTCAAGAGAGCGATTGCTACGAACTGCTTCCGTAATGCGCTGCAAAAGAGTTTCCACCAAAGCATGAAGACTAGCTTCGATATCCAGTATGGCCGTTTGGAGGCGGCCGGTTTTCCAAAAGAACTTCTGAGGGCAGTGGCCGAAACGCTCTTTCAAAAGATAAAGGTTCGAGACGTCAAAAGGGTTGACCCAAAGACAGTGGAAAAGAGAAATTTTGAAGTCATGCCATATGTGCGTAAAGTCGCCCACACCATCAAAAAGGTCGCCGGAAAGCAGGGCGTCAATGTTGTGTTTTCAGCTCCCTGCAAGCTTTCACGCCTGTGCTCACGTGTTGCACGTGGCAGGACTTATCGGCCGGTTTGTTCGACGCAGCATGAAATCCGCTACGTCAACTGTGCCACAGGTGTGGTTTACAAAATTCCGTTGGCCTGCGAAAAAAATGTACATTGGGAAAACAGGTCCATGTAATAATGACAGACTGAGAGAACACCACAACTCTCTGTCCCCTACTGACGGCGCTAACTTGCCTCGACATTGCCGGGAATGAGGTTGCTACCCGCTATTTTCCAATGTTAGTATTGTCGGCAGAGGCAAGGGAAAAGTTGAGCGCGAAATCCTCGAAGCGTTCCTCATTAGTATTCAAGGAGATGATTGCATCAACAGTCATTCTATCTACCTCATGCAGAAGGAACTAAGCTTCCTTTCGCAACGGCGTTAGATCACAGCTTATCTTTAGATGTAGATTGTTTTAACTGAGCTGCGCAAACTTTGCCACTTTTCCTGGGAGACTTTTCTTCTATAAAGCACAGTTAATTGCTAGTCCAGTCGTCGTGTGTGTGCCTCGTCTCTTCGCTTTGTTCTGTCTTTTGACTGGTTTTACTCCTGAACATGATACCAACTGACCCAGATTTCAACACTACTGCAAGGTCTTGCAAGCGTGTGTCGTAGTCATTCATGCTGTTAACAGGTGGCGCGCGCGTCGCGTCTTAGGTCGCGTCGCGGCGCGTCGCGTCTTGGAGCTAGAGCTAGCTAAGGTGCGAGTAGAGCTAAAAGGGAAAAGATGCAAACCCAAGAGTTGGTGGGATGAGGAGGTCAAGAGGGCAATAGAAAAGCGCAAGGAAGCATCCAGGGAACACAGATATTCCAAGAAGAGGGGGGAACCAAAACCCGAAGTAGACAGAAAATGGGATACCTTCATAAAGTGTAGAAGGGACGCATCCTATTTGATTAATGAGAAAATTAGAAGAAAGGGTGCCCAATGGACATCAAAAGTAAATAAAAAGGATAGAAAAGCAGCCCAATAATTCTGGAAACATCTAAATGCAATGAGTAATAAAACTAAGCTAGAACAAAGGTTTATTGTTACAGATGAGGGTATTCGACAAGAAGGGGATGAAGCAATAAAACACATAGAAACAAGGATGACGGAAAAATTTTCAGCAAAGCACGTGGTACATAATTTATCGAAGGAGGATAGACCGGTTACAGCAATAGCTTCACTTGAGCAAGGAGAGTGGGAAAGGGCAGAGAAGAAGGTTCCTAGTGGCACATCAACAGGACCAGATGGTATCCCGAGTATGTTGATAAAGAAGTTAGGACCGAAATCCAAGCAAACATTAATACAGGTAGTGAACAAAATGATAGTGGATGAGAAAGTTCCCGATGAATCGCGATTAAGTAGAATGAACATGATATATAAGGGAAAGGGGGACAAAGCAGACGTAAGTAACTATCGCCCCATAACAGTGACATCTGTGGTTTACAGGGTGGTGATGCAAATTATAAAGGATAGACTGCAGGCTTGGGTGGAGAACGAGGGGGTGTTAGGGGAAATACAGAATGGGTTCCGGAAACAAAGGAGGTTGGAGGACAATCTATTTTCATTGACACAGTGTATAGAAATTGCGGAAAAGGAACATAGGCCCTTATTGCTAGCATTTCTGGATATTAGGGGAGCCTATGACAACGTTACTCAGCAGCATTTGTGGGACATATTGGGCACATTGGATGTGGAAAATGGAGTAATTAATCTTTTAAAAGATATATATAGAGGTAACAGAGTGCTCATAAAATGGGAAAAAAATGTATCAGGGCCTGTAGAGATACAGCGGGGGCTTAGAAAAGGATGTCCTCTGTCCCCTTTGTTGTTCATGTTGTACCTGCAAGGTTTGGAGGCCAAGCTAGAGGGGAGCGGACTAGGTGTCAACCTATCTTTTTTCAAGCAAGGGGAATTGATTAAACAGACATTACCGGGACTAATATATGCGGACGATATAGTGATAATGGCTGACAACAAGGAAGACCTGCAGAAGTTGTTAGACATATGCAGTACAGAGGGAGATAGATTAGGCTTCAAGTATAGTAAGGAAAAATCTGCAGTTATGACATTTAATGAAGAGGGCGGCGAGCATAGAATACAGGAGTTCGTGCTAAAAGTAGTGAATGAGTACAAGTATCTTGGGGTGTGGATAAATAACAGTGTTGAGTATCTGACAGAGCATGAAAAATATGTAATGAATAAAGCTAGTAGGAATGCAGCTGTCATGAAAAATAGGGCACTGTGGAATTACAATAGGTATGAGGTGGTAAGCGGGATCTGGAAAGGGGTGATGGTCCCTAGCCTGACCTTCGGGAATGCGGTCCTGTGTATGAGGCCAGATGTTCAAGCAAGGCTGGAAATTAGGCAACGGGGAGTAGGGAGGTTAGCTTTGGGAGCACATGGCAATACACCAAATTAGGGGGTACAGGGTGATATGGGATGGGCGTCTTTCGAGAGCAGAGAGGCTAGCAGTAAGATAGCATTTGAGGAACGATTGAGAAGGATGGAGGAAAAGCGGTGGGCTAGGAAAGTTTTCAGATACCTGTATATAAAAAATGTTGACACGAAATGGAGAAAGCGAACTAGAAAATTGACAAGCAAATATCTGGACAGCAGTAAGGGGGCAAATCAGCAATTATCGGTTAAGAAAAAGGTTAAAGGAACAGAGAGAGCTTTGTGGAAAACAGGGATGCTGACGAAATCGGCACTAGAAACATACCGGACCTTTAAACAGGAAATTGTCAAAGAAAATATCTATGATAATTGTAGGGGAAGTTCTTTGTTGTTTGAGGCCAGGACTGGAGTTTTGCGGACTAAGACGTATAGAGTCAGGTACTAGGAGATAGACACTTTGTGCATTGCGTGCGGAGAGGAGGAGGAAACAGCTGAACACTTGATACTTTTCTGTAAAGGGCTTCACCCTACAGTGGAAGGCAGCGGGGCTGACTTACCCAAGGCATTGGGGTTTAGGGATAGTGAAGGGAAAGTGGATTTTAAGAGGTTAGAAGTAACCAAGCGAAGGTTATCTGATTGGTGGCTAAAAGCAAGACAGGAGTAAAATTTCACAAGACATGGCTAGGTGGCTTGAGCCACCGCCCGATGTAAAGGGTTCAGCCGTATCCATCCATCCATCCATCCATCCATCCAGGTCTGGAAAGGGGTGATGGCTAATAGCCTGATCATGACTTTCGGTAATGCGGTCCGGTGCATGAGACTACATGTTCAAGCAAGGTTAGAAATTAAACAACGTGGCGTAGGGAGGCTAGCTTTGGGAGCACATCGCAATACACGAAATCAGGGGGTACAAGGTGATATGGGATGGGCGTCGTTCGAGAGCAGAGAAGCTAGCAGTAAGATAGCATTTGAGGAGCGATTGAGAAAAATGGGGGGAAAGCAGTGGGCTAGGAAAGTTTTCAGATACCTGTATATAAGGAATGTTGATACGAAATGGAGAAAGCGGACTAGAAAATTGACAAGCAAATACCTGGACAGCAGCAGGGGGGCAAATCAGCAGTTATCAGTCAAGAAAAAGGTTAAAGAAACAGAGAGAGCTTTGTGGAAAACAGGGATGCTGACCAAATCAGCACTGGGAACATACAGGATTTTTAAGCAGGAAATTGCCAAAGAAAATATCTATGACAATTGTGGGGGAAGCTCTTTGTTGTTTAAGGCCAGGGCGGGAATTTTGCGGACTAAGACATATAGACTCAGGTACCTTGAGATAGACACGTTGGGCGTTGCGTGCGGAGAGGAGGAGGAAACGGCTGAACACTTGATACTTTTCTGTAAAGGGCTTCACCCTACAGTGGAAAGCAGCGGGGCCGATTTATCCAAGGCATTGGGGTGTAAGGACAGTGAAGGGAAAGTAGATTTTAAGCGGGTAAAAGTAACCAAGCGAAGGTTATCTGATTGGTGGCTAAAATCAAGACAAGAGTAAAATTTTCATAAGTCATGGCTGGGTGGCTTGAGCCACCGCCCGATCCATCCATCCAGATGCCTCTCTTCGGCTGGCGAACGTTTGTGAGGTGCATGCGCCTCTGTGTTGTTGTACGTTCTCCCGCTGCGTTGCTAGCAATCAGTTTTTTTTCTGATTTGCGTTTACCCATTGTAACCTTAACGTGTCCTGAGCACACAGGTAACAATGGAGAGACGTGTCAACCGCCAAACGCATTGCTTTGCGCCCGCGGGTGCACGTCAGAATACGTCTCCGCCAGAAACAATTAAATGGCAAGAAAGTCTCCACTTTTGCTGTCCCGAGCGATGAAGAAAGGCTGAAAGTGTGGCAACGGGCGGTACCACGTGCATACAGACCCCTGGAGAAAACATCTGTGCTCTGTGAATTGCACTTCAAGCAAAGGTTCATCGTGCGAGACTACATCCACGTTGTGAATGGGGAGACCGTAAGGATTCCCCGCGGCCGGCCATGCTTGTCTGAGGGCGCCATTCCCACGCTGTTTCCTAACACTCCAGTGTATCTTTCGAAGAGGCTGCCCGTGAAGAGGAAGTCAAGAAAATCGAGACGCGAGGTGCTCGGGAAACGAAGAAAAGGGAGCGACGGTTCGCCATGCAAGGTTGCTTCATCCGTGGCTAACAGCACCCGAGACTCCGTGGCAACTGACGACGACGCAGCTGCGGACGTCGTCAACCAATTATATATATATAAGCTGAAAACAATGATGACAGCAATGAAAGAAGAAAAATGCCGCTATTTCAGAGGGGAAGCCGGAGAAGTTCCTCTCTGGACTGCCTGAAAAGCAGCGGCAGAAAGTTCAAGCATGCTTTCAAGCGTCAAAAAGAAAAGGCGCGCAGGAAATGACGTGTAGCCAAGAATGGGCATTGGAGTGCATCCTAATGAAAATAAGGAGCCCCAAGCTATACGAGTACATTCGTAGGCAAAAGGTGATTGTACTCTCTAGCAAGAGTTGCCTGCACAAGTATATGAAGGGCTATAAGAGCTCTTTTGGCCTCAATGAGAGTATGTTTTCCGCAATCGCCGAAAAAACCAAGGGCATGGATAAGTTTGATAGGCATGGAGGCATTCTGATCGATGAAATGAAGCTTTCAGAAAGCCTGAAAGTGACAAACAATGGTTTTACTGAGGGCTTCGTTGATATGGGTGCCTACACTTCTCCAGACCAAAGCAAGGAGACCTGTTACCATGGTCTAGTGGTATTATTTCAGCCATTTTCTGGCAACATCCAGCAGATCCTTGCCTCCTTTGGTTCACATAGCAATGTGAAAGCAGATGTTCTTTCAAAGATTGTGATTGACATCACATTAGCAGCTGAAAAGTGCGGCCTGTTCGTTGATTTTTTACAACAGACGCTACATCATGGAACAGGAGCATGTGGCGTGCTTTCGGCATCGAAGGGACTGCCAAGAAGACAGTCTGCAAAGTCAAACACCCTGCAGATGACAAAAGAAGTTTGCACTTTCTGTCGGGCTTTCCTCATCTGGTTTGTCGGCCTTTCCTCATCATGTGTACGTAATTATGTTGTGTCCAAAGGGTTTCACACACCTGAAGGACGCGTTAGAATGGATGTGGGAAGAGAAGCCTGGAAATGTGACAACAGGAATGTTGTACGGTTAAAAGCAATGCCACATGTAACTAGGGCAGTCATTGAGACGAATGGATTTGAGAAAATGAAGGTCAACTTTGCTTTTTCACTATTTAGCGATTAGGTACGGAGAGAGCTCTATGCGTTCCAAGATGACATTGAACGGGTGTGCGGTGCTGGCTCGAGTGCAGCAACATCATCATTTGTAAGGCAGATGTCTAAGCATATAGCAGCTATGACATCTCGGTGCAGTCGTGATGCTATGCGCATTGGTTCAAAAAGTCACACCGCGGTGAAGGATTTCTTAGCCTACATAGACGCCTGGGAAGCACAAATAGGGAAAAGACTTTCTTGCGCAAGGCACAGCTGAAGGGCTTCGCGTTACGCTGACAAGCACGATGTCCCTTCTTGAAAACCTCACAGAAGAGCTTGATTCCAAGTACCTAATGACCTCTCGTTTGAGTCAGGATCGCTTAGAAAATTTATTCTGTATCCTTAGGCAAATACCAGGCAACAATGATCACCCCACACCGTCATAGTTCTTGATATCAGTGAATTGTTTGTCATTTTGTAACTTAGCGAAGGCCCCGACAAATGGAAATGTGTCGCCCTCATTGATGAAGAGCCTGCTCTCGGCAACCATATAGTGAAAGGCCAGGAAACATTCAAGGAAAGCTTGATCAGCTGATGGATATCAGGTGCCTGAACGAAGTTCATGAGGTGTTTGCATCATGCGACCTACTTCCTGATCATGGTGCGACTGTTGCAATAAGGAGTGACTCTCGGATTTCCTACTATGTCGCAGGATATGATGCTCGGAAGATGCTCAGCAAAACAAAGTGCCATGACTGCTCTATAGCAGTACTGCTCCTTCCAGCTGGCTCTGAACTTCCAAAGAAAGCTTGCCTCACACAAGAGGTTGATAATGGAGGGTTGCTGTATCCATCTCAGGAGCTTCAGAAATTGATTGTGAAGCTAGAGGATTCATTCACACATTGCTTAAGTATCAATAGGCTAAAGGCCAACAGTGTGATGGATTTAATTTCTTCTTTGGCAAGGCAGAGGCTAAGTACAGTTGGTTGTGACAAACACAGCACAGAAGTAACAAACCATGTTGTGAAGTTTTATGCACTAAAAAGGCTACATTTTCTAGTGCAAGCACAGAACAAGGCTAGAGAGGGAAAGAGGCAAAGAATGCGGCACCTTAAGCTGAGGCATGTTACCTGAGGGTTTGTTGTCCCTGGCATGGTGCGTTAATTTTTTGTGTTCTGTCTTAGGCTGCACCACTTGTTTGCCCTTACTGGCTGGCTTTGCCCACATACTTGTCCATTTCTGCAATAAAAGTTTGTGTTGTACTGCAAGGGCCCTGTTGCTTTTTCTGGATTGAGAACAAAACACTGGCTCACAGCCGAGAGAAATCCAGCGCTTTTTTTTCGGCAACAACTTGTTGCGTTCTTTCACGGGCAAAAATAGCTAAATAAAGTTTTTGGCGAGAGCCTACTACCTGTCGGCGTTACTCGCGCGCCTAGTACGCTTGCGTGTAATGCTAGGCTTGTTATCTTCCTGTTTAGAATGACTGGCCACGTCGGCCGATTAGCATTTTATGTCCGCGTGGGGGGCAATCGTCACGGAGTCAACACATGCTCCTCTAAGCTAAAACAACGCAACACAACCCCGCTCAAGAAGCGCGGGAGCAGCGGAAGCGAGCCGCCGAGCGCGATCTGGATGACTGGATGGATGGATACGGCTGGACCCTTTAAACCGGGCGGTGGCTCAAGCCACCTAGCCATGACTTATGAAATTTTAATTCCTCTTGTCTTGACTTTAGCCACCAATCACATAACCTTCGCTTGGTTATTGCTACCCGCTTAAAATCTACTGTACTTAAACCACAATGCCTAAAATAAATCAGCCCCGCTGCATTCCACTGCAGGGTGAAGCCCTTTACAGAAAAGTATATCAAGTGTTCAGCCGTTTCCTCCTTCTCTCCGCACGCAACGCACAACGTGTCTATCTCGAGGTACCTGACTCTATATGTCTTATACCCCTGTCACACGGCATTCCTCTAAGGCCTTTCCAGCAAAGGCACCATTTTTCACCAAAGGAGCGAGAGCTTAAAGGAACAGAGACGCAGCTACACGGTGCAGCCCAAAGGTGAAACTATCGTTCAGGCTTAGCACCCGCTGCTGTGCTCGAGGCGGCTCAAGTGAGTGTTTTAAAATTAAAGTGCTGTATTCTGTTCATTTGTATAGCTCAGACAATTTTTTCATTCTAACTGCTTTCTTTAAAGAACTGCAAAAGTTACTCTCATCAGCAGCAGCAGATTTTGTGTATTGCCTTGGCCACCAGGGGCACTCGGTGTTGCTGCAACACTTTCACTGTCTTGAAATCTGGCCATAAAATATAAAAACCGATAGAAAAAGCAAAGCCAGACACACCTTTCGTATTTAAAAACATGTTTTCAAACATTGTTGGCTGAATCTATTTTTTATTGCTTTTACTTTTTAACGTTAGGTGGCACCGTGATCGCAGGTTCTCGAAGGCCGAGCCTTTCGGCTCCAAAAGTCTCTGACGGGCGCCTTCGCCTCTAGCGGCAAGGCGCAATATTTGTACCGTGTAGCTGCACTCCTTATGCCCGTGGATATAAGGACCTGAATCTCGAAAGCTTTTTTCGGTGCCCGTGTGACAGGGGTATTAGTCCCCAAACTCCCATCCTGGCCTCAAACAACAAAGAGCTTCCCCCACTATTATCATAGATATTTTCTTTGGCAATTTCCTGCTTAAAAATCCTGTATATTCCCAGTGCTGATTTCGTCAGCAATCCTGTTTTCCACAGAGCTCTCTCTGTTTCTTTAACCTTTTTCTTAACCGAAAATTGCTGATTTGCTCCCCTACTGCTGTCCAGATATTTGCTTGTCAATTTTCTAGTTCGCTTTCTCCATTTCGTGTCAACATTCCTTATATACAGGTATCTGAAAGCTTTCCTAGCCCACTGCTTTTCCCCCATTTTTCTCAATCGCTCCTCAAATGCTATCTTACTGCTAGCTTCTCTGCTCTCGAACGACGTCCATCCCATAGCACCTTGTACCCCCTGATTTGGTGTACTGCCATGTGCTCCCAAAGTTAGCCTCCCTACGCCACGTTGTTTAATTTCTAACCTTGCTTGAACATCTGGTCTCATGCACAGGACCGCATTACCGAAAGTCAGGCTAGGAACCATCACTCCTTTCCAGATCCCTCTTACCACTTCATACATATTGTAATTCCACAGTGCCCTATTTTCCATGACAGCTGCGTTCCTACTAGCTTTATTTATTACACATTTTGCATGCTCTGTAAGATACTCAACCCTGTTATTTATCCACATTACAAGATACTTGCACTCATTCACTACTTCTAGCGTGAACTCCTGTATTCTATGCTCGCCGCCCTAATAATTAAATATCATGACTGCAGATTTTTCCTTACTAAACTTGAAACCTAATCAATCTTCCTCTGTACCACATATGTCTATCTACTTCTGCAAATATTCCTTGTTGTCAGCCATTAGCAATATATCATCGGCGTATAATAGTTCCGGTAATGACTCTTTATACCATTCTCCTTGCTTGAAAAAAGAAAGGTTGAAGCCTAGTCCGCTCCTCTCTAGCTTGGTCTCCAACCGTTGCAGGTACAACATGAACAACAAAGGAGACAGAGGACATCCTTGCCTAAGCCCCCGCTGTATCTCTACAGGCTCTGATACCCTTTTTTCCCATTTTATAAGCACTCTGGTACCTTTATATATATCTTTTAAGAGATTAATTACTCCATCTTCCCCATCCAATGCGCCCAGTATGTCCCACAGATACTCTTGAATAACGTCGTAGGCTTCCTTAATATCCAGAAATGCTAGCCATAGTGGCCTGTGTTCCTTTTCAGCAATCTCTATACACTGTGTCAATGAAAACAGATTTTCCTCCAACCTCCTTTGCTTCCGGAACCCATTTTGTAGCTCCCCTAGCACCCCCTCGTTCTCCACCCAAACCTGCAATCTGTCCTTTATAACCTGCATCACCACCCTGTAAACCACAGATGTCACTGTTATGGGACAGCAGTTACTTACTTCAGCTTTGTCCCCCTTTCCATTATATAACATGTTCATTCTACTTAATCGCCATTCATCAGGGACTTTCCCATCCACTATCATTTTATTCACTACCTGTATTAATGTTTGCTTGAATTTTGGTCCAAGCTTCTTTATTAACATAATCGGAATACCATCTGGTCCTGTTGATGTGCCACTAGGAACCTTCTTCTCTGCCCTTTCCCGCTCTCTTTGCTCAAGTGAAGCTATTGCAGTAACCGGTCGATCCTCCTTCGATAAATTTTGTGCAACATTTCTTTCTTTCAATTTTTCTGTCATCCTTTTTTCTATGTGTTGTATCGCTTCATCCCATTCTAGTCGAAACCCTGATCTGTAACAATAAACTCTTGTTCTAGCCTAGTCTTATTACTCATTGCATTTATATGCTTCCAGAATTGTTGAGCTGCTTTTTATCCTTTTTTTTTACTTTTGACATCCATTGGGCACCCTTCCTTCTAATTTTCTCATTAATCAAATAGGATGCTTGTCTTCTACACTTTATGAAGGCATCACATTTTCTGTCTACTTCAACTTCTGGTTCCCCCCTTTTCTTGGAATATCTGTGTTCCCTGGACGCTTCCTGACGTTTCTCTATCGCCCTCTTTTCCTCCTCATCCCATCAACTCTTGGGTTTGCGTCTTTTCCCTTTTAGCTTTACTCGCACCTTAGCTAGCTCTAGCTCCAGTAATCGAGTTAATTTGGTATAAGTCCATTCTGTTTCACTATCCTCAAAAATTACTTTCTCAATTTGTTTGGCTACTGCTTCCAACTGCTTTTCTGAGTAAAAATTCCCCTCTGATGGTTCATCTCGCTTCAGTCCTACATTGGTTTCTCATCTGAATTTCAACTTGATACGCTTGTGGTCACTACCTAGACTTCTGGAACCATGTTCATCTATGCTCATTGCCCCTAATCTATTATACAGCCTCTGTGATATTAGTGCATAATCTATCGTCGAGCGCAGACTCCGTGCCTCCCATGTTATGAGCCCTTCACACTTCTCGGTACTGTTGCATAAAACTAAATCATTCCTGTGACACATGTCCTGCAGCATGCTTCCTGTCGAATCTGTGTACCCATCCAGGTCTCCTATATGTGCGTTCAAGTCGCCTAATATAACAGGATTTTAAAGCAGGAAATTGCCAAAGAAAATATCTATGATCATTGTAGGGGAAGCTCTTTGTTGTTTGAGGCCAGGACGGGAGTTTTGCGGACTATGACATATAGAGTCAGGTACCTTGAGATCGACACGTTGTGCGTTGCGTGCGAAGAGGAGGAGGAAACGGCTGAACACTTGATACTTTTCTGTAAAGGGCTTCACCTTACAGTGGAAAGCAGCGAGGCTGATTTATCCAAGGCATTGGGGTTTAAGGAAGGTGAAGGGAAAGTAGATTTTAAGCGGGCAGAAGTAACCAAATGAAGGTTATCTGATTGGTGGCTAAAATCAAGAGAAGAGCAAAATTTCATGTCATGGCTCAGTGGCTTGAGCCACCGCCCGATTTAAAGGGTTCAGCCGTATCCATCCATCCATCCATCCATCCATCCATCCATCCATCCATCCATCCATCCATCCCTCCATCCGTCCGTCCGTCCGTCCGTCCGTCCGTCCGTCCGTCCGTCCGTCCGTCCGTCCGTCCGTCCGTCCGTCCGTCCGTCCGTCCGTCCGTCCGTCCGTCCGTCCGTCCGTCCGTCCGTCCGTCCGTCCGTCCGTCCGTCCGTCCGTCCGTCCGTCCATCCATCCATCCATCCATCCATCCATCCATCCATCCATCCATCCATCCATCCATCCATCCATCCATCCATCCATCCATCCATCCATCCATCCATCCATCCATCCATCCATCCATCCATCCATCCATCCATCCATCCATCCATCCATCCATCCATCCATCCATCCATCCATCCATCCATCCATCCATCCATCCATCCATCCATCCATCCATCCATCCATCCATCCATCCATCCATCCATCCATCCATCCATCCATCCATCCATCCATCCATCCATCCATCCATCCATCCATCCATCCATCCATCCATCCATCCATCCATCCATCCATCCATCCATCCATCCATCCATCCATCCATCCATCCATCCATCCATCCATCCATCCATCCATCCATCCATCCATCCATCCATCCATCCATCCATTCTAGCAGACGACACACAGGCAGCACAGAATTTTCTTGTGACTGCCGTTGCAGCAAAAAGCATGCCTTCTGGTGCGCTTTTTCTTATATTGTTTGTGTGGTGTGTTTAGTGTTACCGTTTGACAAGTGACGCGTTGATGACCGCAGTTTCTGGAGCGAGTAGCGAGCGAAAATGCGTTGCTGTCGCGTTCGGTTTTGCCTGTCCTGTCAGCGAAACAAGAAGCCCGGCGTTTCGTTCCATGAAATTCCTGCCGACTTAGAACTCGGGGAAAGATGGCTGAAGGTAATTCGAAGAAAAAACTGGCAGCCAAACACAACATCAAATTATTCTGTAGTTTGTAGCTTGCATTTACAGCCAAGAAAATGCTACTGTAGACAGTTTGGCTGCACACCAAGACAGGGGTGGACTCTTTTAACCTACGTCAGCGCACCTAAGAGTGATACAGGGCCTCAAGAAGTTTGTTGATATCATGCTCAAAGACCGCACGCATCTTCAAAGACCACAGGACACATGCTTGGTCTACAGTGTGAATTTCATTTCACTGCATTTATTTTTTCCCTTAAAGGCCCGAAGGCATTACATAAGAGGGGAGCAAAATCAAGGTCAAAAGAGAAAGAATAAATTGACAAAAGAGAACAATAACAAAACAAAAGAGTATGTAACAGTTAAATGATCTTGTCACGCGTATACAATGCAAAGTAAAATTCACGGGTTTGAAACATGAGAAAATATGAATATATATATATATATATATATATATATATATATATATATATATATATATATATATATATATATATATATATATATATATATATATATATATATATATATATATATATCAGACACTCAATTAATACAAGAGAGAAATATAGTGAAAAAGGCATCACACAGAAAAAAAGTAAAAATAAGTAAAAATAATCAGCTGTTTAAAGTGCCGAATTGAATATGGCAGAAACCTTTTGCCCTCATGAAAAATGGTCGTTTAGTTTATCCCGGAATGATTTGCGGTTAGTGCATGTTGCGATGGTATTTGGCAGGCCATTCCGTAGTGCTATCGTGTCCGGAAAAAAATGATGACTTTAGAGCTAAGGTGCGACAGTTGATGCGTGCGATACTACGGTCATGGCTTAGGCGGCTAGACGTCCTGTGCCGGGGTTGCAGCTTTTTGTGTCTCGTGCGTGGGTGATAGTAGAAATGATGAAGAAGACAGAGGCGAGATATAATGCGGCGTGACTCGAGTGAAGGGATGACCAGGGAATCTTTCAGCGCTGTGATACTGGTTTTCCTTGAATAGCAAGGTGGCATAACCAGTGACCATTTTATATCGTTGCTAGAATTTTATCTTCACTCTACAGTCATTGATTTTAACCAGAAGTTTTATTTGCAAAGAGATGGAATATGCATTTTAACCGACATCTTTTTATCATTCATTGACAAGCGCATTAGTGCGCAGTTGAACGGGACACCTGTTAGACGGGTTTTCCGCTTTGTTGATTATTATTTTATTCTTTTTGACAGGACCTCTCCCTTTATCTTTGACGATGCTGTTGCTGAAGTTCTTAACATTTTTATAGACAGTTCTCAAGGCCTTACTTTTACTTGGGAACTGCCTCAAGAGGGCAAAATCCAGTTCCTAGACATTCTGTTTGATTTCTCTAGAAAAGACCATGTGTGTTGGGTGTACAATCCCCGATCTAAGAAAAGCCTTATGCCGTTCAGCAGTGCCCACTCCAAACTGGTTAAACGCAGCATCGCCATCACGTGCCTACACGCAGCTCTCTCGAAATCCTGCGATCATTGTGTGCAGGCCGGCTTCGACAAGCAGCTGCTGAGACTGGGTAGCGCTGGCTACCCGTATCTGATGATAACACCGATATGTGAATCTCTGCTACAAAGAATCAAGGTCACTTCTAGCGGTGATACGCAAAGCAAGCAGAAAGACAAGAGGCCTACGGTGGTAATACCGTACGTGCATAAGATAGCGCACAACATCAAGAAGGTAGGGGGTCGATATGGTGTAAATGTGTTGCTTTAAGCACCATGCAAGCTTGCAAAAATTTGCTCCATGATAAACAGACGACCCCGAAGATGCGCTATCAAACATCAGATACGGTTCACCGATTGCAAGTCCGAAGTCATATATCGCATACTGCTCAGCTGTGGATCTGCTTACATCGGCCAGACTGGCCGGTGTTTCAACGAGGGAGCTAGCGAGCACAGAACAATTAAAAACAATGACAGGGGCAACCTGCCGGATCACTGTAGGGAATGCAGAGATTGCGGACCGGTGTTGCAACAGGCAACGTTTATCGGCAGAGGCAGGGAGCGATTTGAAAGAGAGATTTTCGAAGCCTATCATATACAGAAAGCTGGGTCCACGTGAATTAGCACTTCATCGATTAAACTCTGCCGCCAGGAGCTGGGTTTCTTAGACGGCCACGTGTAGTTCTAGATTCTGGGGTTTTTTGTTTGTTCTTGTGGCTTTTTCTTTTCTGCCGATGGTGTTTCGAAATTGAGAATTCAAACCATGATTATGTGTTTTCCTGCTTCCGGTTCGTGGTTGATATGTCTTGGCTTATAAAAGAGGGTGTTTCCGCAATAAACTCACTTGGTAGTAGGCGCTCTTTGTGTCATCCCCCTTTTTTCCTGTGTGTGTGTCTTTTGCGCCTTTCAGAACTTTAATCATGAACCAACTAGCTCCAAAGCAAGTTCTTCTGATATAAAACGAACGGCGCGATTCTGTATGGCTTCAAGGTCAGCGGTGAGGTACGCTTGTGATGGGTGCCAAATGGATGAGGCATATTCTAGTTTGGGGCGAATGAATGTTATATATGCTAGTTATTTATGTCGGGGGATGCGGCATTCAAGTTACGGCGCAGGTATCCGAGAGGCTGCAGCGCAGATGTTTTGAACGTGAGTTACCCATGATAGCGATGGAGTTAGATGGAGGCCAAGATATCTGTAGGATAATGCGGGATCAATGGAAAATGAGCCAATACTGTATTGATGCAGATTCACGGTGCGTTTTCTGGTGAACGACATGGATTTGCATTTGTTAATGTTTAAGGAGAGGAGGGATTTATCGCACCAAGAGGAGAGTGTGTCAAGATCGGACTGAAGCAAAGATGAATCGTCGGTTGCCCTAATCACTCTGTATATGACGCAATCATCGGCAAAAAGCCGTAATTCCGATTTTATATTGCAAGGGAGGTCATTAATGTAAATTAGGAATAGTAGTGGTGACAGGCCGGCGCCCTGAGGGACTCCCGATGTTACATTGGAAAGAGGAGAGTGGCTATCATTTGTAGAAGTGAACTGCTTGCCCCCTGAAAGAAAATTTTCGATCCAACGGATTAGGTTGACGGGTATTCCTAGTGATGAAAGTTTTTGAAGTAAATGATTGTGCGGGACCTGATCAAATGTTTTGGAGTAATCGAGGAATATAGCGTCTATTTGGAGGTTGGCATCCATGGATTCGAGCAAATCGTGTATGAACTCTGCAGGCTGGGTTTCACATGAAAGGTGTTTCCTGAAACCATGCTGGTGCGAATAAAAAAAGTCGTTAGATTCAAGATGTGTCATTAGGTTTGTGGATAAAATGTGCTCGAGTAATTTTGATGGCACACTGATTAGAGAAATAGGACGGTAGTTGGAGGCTAATTTGCGGTCACCGGATTTAAAGACTGGGATGATTTGGGCAATTTTCCAACCATCCGCAACTTCCTCGGGTTGTAAAGACTGAGTAAAGATTAATTGTAGTATCTCAGCCGAAGTCGTTGATGTGTTTTTAGTAGTTTACTATTGATATGATCACAGCCTGCTGACGAAGACAGTTTTAGAGAAGCAATAAGGTTGCTGATACCGTTGGCATCAACCTGGATCATAGGCATCGCCACTGATGAGGATTCTGGTGAAGTTATGGCGGTAGAGTGGCTTACAG